>NC_134852.1:145926419-146226419 GCF_049852395.1 Peromyscus maniculatus bairdii | reverse complement strand
AACAGCCCTCCATCAGTTGCCTAAGAACCATTCATAAAAAGCCCTTTCTGTGTTTGCAGAGGAAAGTGTCTTGGTATACGTGTCATAATAATGGAGAGAAAATACCAATATGGCCATTTAACTTCTGGCACCTCCTGTCTAGCGGTTCCAGTCTGAAATGAATAGGGCCTTCAGGCTACGGGAGATGTCTGGGGCAAAGTGAAGGGGCTTCTACTCTTGGAAAGTAGACTCTGGCTTCCATATTGCTCAGCCCCCTTGGCTTGTAGTCAAGCTACCACTCACCTAGAAGACTCTTCAAAGATGTAACATGATGCTTTAGTCAGGTTCATACCCATTCTGACACTGGAGAGTTAGGAAGCAGAATGTGGCAACCAAGGAGAGCTGAGTCAGATCGGTGTGACTCCTGACAGTTGGCATGCCCCTTTGGGGCAAAGCATCCTTGAAGCTGCAGTTCCCACTGTATCAGGAACGAAGCCCCAGAGGATTCTCCCACACATGTACACCAAACAAGGGGTCTGGCACATATGTTTAATAGGTGTTACTCTGTACAGAGGATAATGCATAATGCTCCCCCCAGAAGCCATAGGTTGCCAAATAAAAAGCTCACTGCAAGGTATGGAATATCTCGCCTCAAGTTAGTTAGGGGTGTCCCAGAGACACGAATACAATTGTCCAAAACTATATAGGCTGTTGCCATTCTATTAGTTGCTCACCATAACTCACTGGAGAGACCCTATTACTGAGTATATCACATACTGGCCATAAGATATGGAGAAATAAAGCTGGTACTGACCAAAAAAAGCTTTCTCTCCGCTGGCTAATCTCTGTGATACCATCGTGCCATGCAGTCTGGTGGGTGAGAAAAGACACTTCAACTGCACGGATGATCACAAGAGGCACGGGTGCCTGCCCGAGAATTAAGAATGTGAACAATCAATCCCTGAAGTTTAAAGTCAAAAAGCAGGAGACTAAATGCTGAAAGAGGCATATCTGAGTAGTCGAGGCAATGCAGGGTGTATGTGTGTGTGTGTGTGTGTGCATTCCAATTAGAAACTCAGAGAGAAATGACAAGCTAGATCTCACTGAAACTAAATTTTCTAAAGAAAACACTGTCAAGAGAAAGAGAAGCCCCAAGTAGGAAGAAAATATTGTCAAAATACCTGTCTGATCAAAGACTGGCATGTGAAATATACAAAGGCTTCATAAATCTCAACACTGACAAAAGGAATGACCTGAACAGAAACAGAGGTGGAGTGGATTGGAGTGGGGACATGGAGAGAAGGTGGGGGAGGGAACGGGAGAAGAGGAGGGTGGGTAAACTGCGGTTGGGATGTAAAATTAATTAATTAAAAAGAAAAATGAATGAACGATCACAACTGGGCAGAATGCCTGGACAGACTCTGTTCTAGCTCACCTCTCTGTTAAATACCTATATCTTCTCTATAAAATACCAGCTGAGACCAACTTAGGGAGAAAAGGGTTTGTTTCACTTACAGGCTACAGCCCATCATGGAAGGAAGCCAAGACAAGAACTCAAGGCAGGAACCAAAGCAGAAGCCATGAGGAGTACCACTTGCTGACTGGCTTCCTCTGGCTTGCTCGGCCTCCTTTCTTATACAGCCCAGACCCACCTACCTGCCTAGAGCTGACACCACCTACCCTGAGCTGAACCCTCCTTTATTAACCAGCAATCAAGAAAATGACTGGCTTGTCCACAGGCCCATCCCATCCAGATCAAGCAATCCTTTAATTGACATTCCCTCTTCCGGGCATGTCAAGTTGAGGACAAGGCTAATCGGGGAAAACACCTCACTCAAGATTTACAGATGGGAGGAAATAACAATGAAGAGATGTTTAGGAGGGTCTGATAGCACAAGTCTGAAATCCCAGCTTCTCCTGTGATGTTGAGACAGGAGGGGCTCAAGTTCAAGGCCACCCTAAGGAACTTATTGAGACCCTATCACAAAAAATAAAATAAAATAAAAAGATGGCTGAAGATGTATCTCAGTGTGAAAGCATTTGTCTAGTATGCAGAAATACTGAGAAACACACACTCACACTGTTCAACATTATATGTTCTATGTAATTGAAAACTAGAACAACTGTGAACTACTATATACATTTACAAGCTAGCTAAAATCCAAAACACGAACAATCCCAAATGCCAGTAGGGATATAGAAACAGGGACTTTAGCTTACGGCTCTCGAGAATGCAGAATGGTGCCGCTGCTTGAAGGCCGTGGGGTAGTTTCTTACAAAACTAAACATCACTGTATGGATAATCCAGCACCCAAATTTCTTAAGTGAGATGAAAACACATACAAATAAATGAATAAAACACAAAAAATGCTCATATCACTGGTATGTGGTGCACCTGTAACCCCAGTCCCTAGGAACAAGGGTACCCTGAGGCTTGCTGGCAGTCTAGCCAATCCATGAACTCCAGGTTCAGTAGTAGACTCTGTTTCAAAATCAAGGTGGAGAGCCACTGAGAAAGACACCCATCATCAACCTTTGACCTACACACATGTGCACATGTACATACATTACAACATATATAGACATATACTACACAGACAGACACACACACACACACACATCTTACAGCCACTGTATTCTTATTTTGTTTTTTGAGACAGGGCTTCATATAGCTTAGGCCTGCCTCCAACTCCCTATGTAGCTGAGGATAACTTTGAACTCTGAATTCTCACTCTGCCACCTCCTAGGTACTAGAATTAGAGGCTGAACCGCTATACCCAGAAAGCCACTTTACTTACAATTGCCAAAACTTTGAAACAACCAAGATGTCCTTCCATAGGTAAGTGGAAACAGACTTCCATTCCATGTCAGCGGGAAGAAAGCATGGACAACGGTGCCCCACAAATACAGAAAGGTAAGCCAGGTGTCTATTGCTAAGTAACAGAAGCCTTGCTGAAAGGGTTGCATGCTGTATAATTCCACCCAAATGGCATTCTGGGAAAGACACAGTTCCAGAGATAGTAAAAATAAGTAGTGTTTGGCAGTGATTCTAGGGGTGCAGTGAAGATGGGAGGGGCTGAATAGGTAGAGCATGGGGGACAAAAGGTGTGGTACTAAAATGGCAAGGCCACATTGTCTCACACTTATCAGATCCGTAGAGTGGACAGCACCAACAGTGAACCAAAAGGCAGCCGTTGATAACAAAGAGAGGGAGGGAGCTAGCTAGCGGAAATCCCACATCCACCATGGAACATGAGCAGTGTCAGGCACTACTGGGAAGAGCCACAAATAATTCATCAGGAAGGAAGGCCATGTAAAACTTCCCTCCGGCAGCCCCTGCTGCGTCTTCATCGTTCCAGCTCGGACAAACCCTGCTGGTCAGATTCCAGTTGTAGCAAATGGAATAAAATCTCCAGCTGCCAGAGAGGGCCTGGGAGGAAGCTGAGGTCTCATCCCAAGTGCAGGAGCCCACCACACAGAGAGGTTATTCTAATTACCACCAGCTTCCCTCACACACCTTCCCCAAATCCACCTGCGTCAAACCAAGAGCTCTCTGTAGAGATGTGGAATTGCTGAGAGCCCAAGGCTCCTCCGGACAGCTGTTTGATTACTCCAGAGTCAAGAACGCCAACTGACGGCCTGGGAAAGCCGCAGGAAGTCAGGACCTCACTCAGTGGTGAGGATATGGAGGGAGGGGCTCCTCTGATGGTGCTGCTGTTCTGGCAGGTGTACTTGGGAAGGGTCCTTAACACTTGGGGGCCCTTAGGCTGACATCCTGCCAGAGCTTGCCAGTGCCCCCTAGAAACTTGGACTGGAATACAGCGAGTCTCAAAGCCCAGTCACATGACAGCTGCCTGCCTTTCTCGTGAGGACGTGTTCGCATGGGTCTGCATGGTAGGGTTTCGAGGTCGTGCTGGACCCCCAGCACAGCTGCACTCCACTGCCAGAGCATCTATCTGATCACTGTCATTGGCATCAACTGAAGTCCTGAAGTCAGGCATGCTTGCCTTCCTCCCGTAGAAATCCATGCACTGTTTGGATTCCGGTAAATTGTCACTAATGCTTGGCCAGTCCTGAATCCTGAATAAAGAAACCGAAGAAGAGATGAGTTCAGTGCCTCAGAAACATGTGTGACACCTCAAAACTCACTCTAGCTATTATAGGAGTATTTTTTAACAAAATTAAGAAAGAGAAAGGAAGGAAGGAAGGAAGGAAGGAAGGAAGGAAGGAAGGAAGGAAGGAAGGAAGGAAGGAAGGAAGGAAGGAAGGAGAAGTTAAGAAGCTGTAAAGAATATGAAAGAAGAGACAAGTAGAAGAACATTCTAAAGGCTGGAGACAGATGAAGAAGTAATAAATGACTAGACAACTGGGCTTCATCTGGGGTGGTGATCATCCAGGAAGCTGGGGGATCCTGAGGTGTGAAAGGGAGGGTAGATCAAAGTGGAGGGTGAGTGTTGGAAGCCTGTAGAAAGGCAATAAGAGTCCTTGGATCCTTTTACTCTCTGGTTACCAGAAGACTGTCCCCCTAGACTCTAGGGGAAGGCAGAAATTGACGGAGGGCCCTAGGCTCTCTAAAGACGATTCTTCACAGACAGGAGACAGGCTCATCCTCCTTGGGGAATCCAGCTACTGAGAGGAAGGAAAGACCCACAGATATTTAGCCACACAAGGGCCACCCACCTCTGTGCTAAGTCCCCGATCCACAACCCCAGGTTCTAAGACATGCTAGCATTGTCTCCACGTTTAAAGATTAGTAGTCATGAGTCACTGGACAGCTAAGAAGTGTAAATAACAAGACATAGAGGAGGACAAATGATCATGAACAGCCCTAGGGAAGCTGAGACCATAAAGGAGAGAATAAACAATGAAATTGTCATTAATACCCTCGGGAGACAAGAGAGGAAAGAAAGGGGGTTACTGGAAATGGAAGTTCTAACGAAGGTGGAAAAATCAACAAATTATCAAAAAAAAAAAAATATCAGAGCTCACCGAGCAGATGAAAAAGAAATAATAGGAAGAGAAAATGGGTAGGAAGATTAGAGAATGGCTTTACTAGCTCAGATGTCTCCATGATAAAAAACTTTCCAGAAAGAATAATTAAGACCAAGAGAAAGAAAGTGGCTGAAAAAAAGCATTTTAGAGAAGATGCCAGAACATGTGACTCCAGACTGAAGAGCCTGAGAGTAGTTCAAACACCAATGAGGAGAGCGGGCATGGGAGTAGGCACAGTGCTGAGGACAAGCAGAGGTGCCAAGAGGTATCTGGTACATAAATGATGTCCTAAAGCAGTGGTTCTCAACCTGTGGGTCGTGACCTCCTTTGGGGTCCCATATCAGATATTCACATTGTGATTCATAACAGTAGCAGAGTTACAGGTATGAAGTAGCAATGAAATAATTTTCTGGTTAGGGGACTGTACTAAAGGGCTGCAGCATTAAGAAGGCTGAGAACCACTGCTCTAGGAAGACTTCCTCACAGAGCTTTCACGAAGACAGGATGACAGTTATTGTGTGGTCTGTCCTGGATAAATGTTGGTCCTTTGTCTTATATCTGTACATTTTTGACAATTTCCAGGGTAGAGCCTGGGCTAGGAAGGTGCTGGACTCAACTCTAGAGGCCTCACAAGGATTGCTGGGAAAGAGTGACAATCCTCAGGCTCCCGGGAATCCTTTGCCCCAACTTAACTCAGTCCAAGGCCTTCATCACAAATTCCCCAGTATTTTACCATCAAAGGTCCCAGGGTTGTTCCCTCCATGGATACGGCCACACTGGGAAATGCATGTTGACGGTTACTGGTTGCTTTTAAGATAAAGGAGATGCCAGGAGGTGGCTCAGAAAAGTGGAACGCTTGCCTCACATGCCCCATGACCTGAGTTCAGCCCCCAGAATCCACCTGAAGGTGAAAGGAGAGAGCCGACTCCACAGAGCTGACCTCTGACCTCCACACTCACACCATGACTCAACTCATAGACCTCCACTCCTACATCTAAAGAGAATCAGCTATCTGGGAGGGAGGAAGCTATGGGCAGGAGCTGTTTTCCTTAGGAAGTTCTGTTACAGGTGCTTCTTGTTGTGGACATTTAGGCAGGACCACTGAATCTGAAATATTTGTTTAAAAAAAAAAAGAAGCTTTACCTCTTCCAAGAAATAAAATTGTGCTAGCTAAGCTTCCATGGCTGGTTTTCTGTGCTGGCCTGGAATGTTTTACTGGATGACAGTACACACATGGGAATGGGCACACATCCCAAAACTCAGCTCTGTGGGTTTCCACGCAGGGAACACACCCTGGCCCCAGGCCCTAGGATGCAGAGAACTCACTTCCCAGACACCTTGAAGTGAGACTAACACATTCCAGGAGGCTCACAGCATGTTTCTTGGTATCTGGTTGCTTTTTTCTCCATACCACATTGGTGAGATCTGGTTACTGTAATAGTATTTTCTCTTTGGAACCACCAGCCTGCAAATAATGACACAGAGACTTATTATTAATTATAAAAGCTTGGCCTTAGCTTAGGTTTTTTCCCAACTAGCTCTTATAACTTAAATTAACCTGTTTCCATTAATCTATATTCTGCCATGTGACTTGGTTACCTCTCCTCTGTACCGTATGTATGTCCAGCTTCTTTAGTGTTTCACTGGCCTCTCCCCTCTCCCCACCTCTCTTCTTTCTAAAGTCCTCTCTCTCCCTGGAAGTCCCACCTATTCTCTCCTTCCTGACTATTGGCCATTCAGTTCTTTATTAAAACAATCAGAGGGCACCATAGGCAAAGATGCATCTTTACATTGTAAGTAAATATTCTGCAATATTTCCCCTTTTTGTCTAAATAAAAAGGAAAGAGTTTAACTCTAAGTAACTACACAAACACACACACACTCACACACACACTCAAAATAAGAACACTTATCAGGTAATAATTACATTCACAATGTCCAGTCCATTTGTATTTAGTAATTTTGGAGAAAATAATCTATTATCTACTGCCCCGCCTGCAGGGCTACAACAGGTTCTTGACCACCCTAAGGAGGGGATGTAGGGACAGGAGATACAAAGGAAAACACACCAAGTCTAGATTCTGATCAAGGTGCAACTTTATTTCCTTCCACAAGGGTTTATATAGTTCCTGCAGGGTGGGGGGAACAAGAAGCTGTCATCTGCATAAGGTGGGGCAAGCTAACAGGATGTTTGTATTGGATGTTTACAGGGTGAGAGGGTCAAGGGCTCTGACTCAATGTCCTGTTGCTAGGCAACCTGACTGTAAGCTGTTCTAGTTCCCTGTCTTATGGGGGGGGGTCTGTATTTTTCCACTAACTAGAGATTCTGTCCTTGTCCCTGACATCTCCCCCTTCTTAGTAATAATCTAAGGGCCAACATAAACCAGGTTCGAATGGTCTGAAAGGAGGGCTGTGAAAGAGGCTTTTCATGGAGGATTACAGAGGCCCTATCCCTCTAAAGGTTGTGAAAAAAGGTCAGAGAGAGAATGTCTATCCAGACTCAAGCACCACGGGCGTCCCCATAGAGCGGGAATCAATGGACCATGCAGTTTTTTGAGGGAGCAGAAATGGGTAAGCGCAAGGCTGCTACTGCACAACCACTATGCAACAGGGCATATAATCCAGGCTCTCGGGATTTGGGGGTACCATGGTCCCCAGCCTGTGCAGTCCCAGCTGCACTCCAATCATGCCATGAGTGAGCCTTTTTTCTACACACAGGTGCAGCCTCCCCCAAGTGAAGGGGTCTGTGTGGGGCATCTCTAGTCAGGGGAAATTTCAACCCTGGAGTCCTGCATATCAAAGCAGTGGTAATGAACCTGGATGTGCCTGGCCAGCAGGTCTGTTATTGAGTGAGCCAGGAAAAGTGCCCAAAGGCAAAGACCAGGAGCAGGCCTACAAACAGGTCCTAGGAGGGAGAAAAGAAGGGTCTTTAGCCAAGGGGAGTTTGGAAAACTAATTCTAGAACCACCCAAGCTCTTGTTGTCCTTTTCTTTTTCTCTTTTTCTAGTCCTTTTCTAACCTTTACTATACTATCTCTGACTACCCCGGTGTGGTCTGTAAAGAAGCAACATTCCTCTTTGAGCACAGTACAAAGACCACCCTGTTGTAAAAAGAGGAGATCCAGGCCTCTCCTGTTCTGTAAAACTACCTCAGCTAGTGAGGAAAGAGATGACTTGAGGGCAGAAATTCCCTGTTCAAATTGGGCAATATCCTCATCTATGGACAGGTGAAGCTCAGAGTAATGTTGGTTGAACAGGACCAGAGAGGCAATCCCTGTGCCTGTTTCCGCTGCTCCAACCCCCAGAAGGACTGCTAAGGTGATGGCAGTAACAGGCTCCGGTCAAGGCAGTCATCTCAGTGCGGCTTCTCTTCCTAGAGACCTAGGAATTGATCTGAGGAATAATAGGTTAGTCTAGGTGGAAGGGACCTAAGTGTCCTGAGTGGCGTCTCTGGTGCTACCCTGTTTGCTGTGCTACCTGCCAGCCACAGGCTGTGTCAAGCTGGCCCAACATGGCTATGACCACCTGTGACACCAAAGCCAGCAAGTCCAACAAGCCTTTTGGATGAAAATTCAGCACTGCCCTTGGCAACATGACCCCTGCTGTCAGACTGGATTTGTGACAAGCAGTGTTCCTGCTCAGCCCAGAACATGATTGACTATGGGACTTGTATACTGTGTGCAAGGTCTCAAACACAGTTTGCTGTAAAGTTCCCATTGTCCACCCCTCCCCCCAGGAACTCTGAGCAGAGTTAAAGGGCTAAAGGGCTGGTGGGGGTTGCTGTAGGTGAGGACAATAGCCTGGATTGTTTGCCGGAGGGACAGTATTTAAAACAGAAGTTTCCTCAGCAGAGGGGCTATCTCTCCTGAGCAGATCAGGTATATTTACAGCTGTAACCAGGCCTTCCGGCAACCATCTGGGAGCAGAATGTATCTCTTTTATGGCACCATTAACAGGATTTAGTCTTTTTGTGATGATCAGCAATGGTGTTAATGCTAAATGTTCTCCTACCTCACATCATGAGGATCAGAAGGCTGTTGGCCCCCCCAGACCTCCCTCCCCCTGCCGGCCCCTGTGACTCTCTCACCATGAATGAAGGAGCCGGCAGGTGCCAAGGTGGAAAGGCCCTCCCCTCTCCCCTCCACGGTCCCACAAGCTTCCTCCCCCCAGTGCCATTAAGACCCGACCCTCCACAGCAGCAAGCATCCGGCCTGCCAGCACCCCAGTCCCGGGAACCACCTCCAAGGCCGGCTCCATCACCCCACCCCCATAAAGACAAACCATCGCCAACAACTCTTACATTTTGAGATACTCTACCATCACCCCCTCCAGACCAGCCTTACTCTGTTGGAGCAGAAACATGATCTCAGAGAAGGCCCTGTCCTGCACACCAGAGACAAAATGTCCCCTGTCCCCTCTAGCCACCCAGAGGACTCATGGTTGCCTCGGCAAATCCCAAAAGCACCAGTAGCTACCCCAAGCCCTAGTTCCTGGCAGGCAGGGTTTGTGTTTTCAAAGGCCAAGTGTTTAACGAAGGTACTTTTGTTTTTGTCCGGCCCAAACAGCCTGGAGGGAATTTTGCCTGTGCTGCATTTATATCATAGGGGGAGTTGTCAAGAAGTTTCTTTAGCATCCAAGTTTTTGAGGACGGCTGTTCAAGTGAAGTAGTGGGAGTGGAAAAGGAACAAAGAAATCTGCAACTGGTTGTGATCAATCAATTGAGATAACTCACTACCTTCGGACCAGCCCTCTAGGAAAGCCTTCTCGGCAGGGTCTAGAGGAAAGTTAGAGGCAAAATTGTTAAGAGAGGGATAAAGATGGGCAGGGGTGGACTCCTGAGATTCCTAGGTTTAAAAGTCATGAGCATCCCCTCTTCCATAGAGCGCAGGTCGTGATCCGAGGGACAGACCGAAGGCGCTCGAGAAAGTGCTGGGGTGGGGGATCTTAGGGCAGATAAAGGGGGAGTGAAAGGCTTCTTTGAAGATTTTTTTTCTATATTAATAACCTCTTGCATGTCAGGGGAATATTTATAGACCCTAAGAATGTCATTAATTTAAAAAAAAAAAAGGCTTTAAGGTCTTTTTTGTTTACCCTAGTTCCTTGTATCTTGAGGGGCTCATTTAGGCCAGAAATGAATAAATCTTGTGACGATGTTGCCTGTCCCATGGCTTGTCACTTTCTTACCTGCGTCGTCTCCACTCTCCTCTGGGATCGCGTCCTGAACTGGGCGATTTCAGGGGGATCCAACAACTTCACCAAGGCCTTGGTCTTCCTCTGGGAGACAACATTCCTAATCCTCAAGGGGTGGTTTCATCCACGTTGGACGCCAGTTGCCCCACCTGCAGGGCTACAATGGGTTCTCGACCACCCTAAGAAGGGAATATAGGGACAGGAGATACAAAGAAAAACACACCAAGTCTAGATTCTGATCAAGGTGCAATTTTATTTTCTTCCAGAAGGTTTTATATAGTTCCTGCAGGGTGGGGGGAGCAAGAAGCTGTCATCTGCATAAGGTGGGGCAAGCTAACAGGATGTTTGTATAGGATGTTTACAGAGTGAGAGGGTCAAGAGCTCTGACTCAATGTCCTGTTGCTAGGCAACCTTACTGTAAGCTAATCTAGTTCTCTGTCTTATCAGGGGTCTGTATTTTTCCACTAAGTAGAGATTCTGTCCTTGTCCCTGATAATCTACTCTATCTTGATGAATCTAACATTTTATACCTAAACCATTTTTATCCTATCTTGTATTACCAGCCTAAAAATATCTTTTTAGACCTTAAAACATTTTCTTAGACAAACAACTTAAGCTTTTATGTCCCTCAATCTTATACACTTTACATCTTCTTTGTGAGCTTTTTTGAAAATTTGGTAACAAGAAAAACTCTAACTATAATTATCTAATCTTCAACCCCTATGAGAGACCCAAAAAGATAAAATTTTGAGTGAGTAAATAGGAAGTACAGAGCAAACAACTTCCAAAACCATAGAAATGACAGAAACAGCTGGCTGCCTGGACAGTCACCCAAGGTTCCTATGCAATATTGGAACATCCATTTTTGGCCTGCAGAACTAGAATATTGGACAGACTTTTTGCAAAGCAGGAATTTTGAAGGACTGTCCTACCTTGTCTTGGAAGTCACCTCCTTTTGTGTCCTACTTGTCCAATTTGGACAGCATACTGTCAGCAGTCAAGGCAAGGACAGTTTCTTGCCCAGTGACTAACTTTGCCACAATGAAAGCAAACTTCATTTGGACGTTCCTCAATGCTCATTTGTTGTAGAATATTGTTTTCACTAGACAAAGATGTGTTCATTTGTTTATGCTGCATAATATTACTTTAACTGTGTAAAGTGTGCTACTTTGTTTATGCTGCATTTGTTTAATTGTGTAAAGATGTGTTGCATTTGTTTCACCTTGCCTGCCTAAGGCACCTGATTGATCTAACAAAGAGCTGAATGGCCAATAGCTAGGCAGAAGAGGAATAGGTGAGACTTGCAAAGAGGAAGAATAAATAGAAGTCTAGGCTTGAAAGAAGAGAAGAAGAAGAAGGAGGAGGAGGAGGAGAAGAAGGAAGAGGAAGAGGAAGGGGAAGAAGAGAAGGAGGAAAGAAGGAGGGAGATGCCTGGGGCAAGAAGCTAGGCAGACACCAGACAGACAGACATACAGAAGCAGTGAAAGTAAGATATACAGAAGTAAGAAAGGTAATAATCCCTGAGGCAAAAGGTAAATAAAGAGAAACAGGTTAATTTAAGTTAAAGGAGCTAGCCAGAAACATGCCTAAGCTAGGCTGAGCATTCAAAACTAATAAGTCTCTGTGTCGTGATTTGGGAGCTGGTTGGTGACCCAAAAGAAAAGGCCTGGTGCACCCATCATCTTTTTTTTTTTTTTAAGTAAACTGGTGCTTCTAGGAGCAGATGTATTTCAGTGTCATGAAAAGCCTTATCATATTAAAACATCTTAAATACCATATTCTGTAGGTCTCTGAAGTGTTTGAGACCATCTGTCTATCTGAAATACATCTCTGTTTAACCTTAAAAGCATACCTAACTTGACTACAAGTTTGATTGTTATAAATGACTAACCTACATTTCTTAATTATCCTAAGTAGTTTATAATAATAGCTTTCAAGAACTAGAAATTTGCATTACATTGTTAAATGAACTGCATAGGTACAATACCTTAAATAAGAGTAGAAACATATATAGTATGACCAAAAAAAACCCTTAAATTTGTATCAACATATAAAATCCATACCAATGTAAAATATTTAAGACTAATAGTTGCTTTTTTAGTTTAAAAGTAGATTTAATGATCTACCCTTTTATCCTATCCTTCCTATATCCTCCTATTTCTTTTCAGAACAAGACCCCTGAATCTAATCTCCTTTGCTTAGTTTCCTCCCTGACCATGACCAATAACAACTTGCAACCAACCCCCCTAAACAATAATAAACATCTATAACCTATCAAATGACCAAAAACTACCCACCCTACCTCTTGGGAACATGGATGTCATGTTCTCTAGATTGCTTCCTACTGTTTGGGAGCAATAGTATCTTTAGGGGACCCTGAGAAAACTGGGGAAAATATTTAAGTTCTGTGAGAGCTAGCTGTATTCTTTTTTGTTTAGTCTGTGTGTGATGGGAAACTGTAGAGCTTATCTGAAGTCCTGACTGGGATAGTCTGTGAGGCTGGACCATGTCAGCAAGCAGCTTTGAAGTTATTTTGGATGCAGAATTTTGAGGGAACTGCAACAGAGGCATTCTGAGAGGCTGGATCACCTGGGCTACTTGTCTTCATTGGTGTCTGGTCCTTCTTTTTTCTGAAAACACACAAACTTTTAAAGGTAACATATATATCTGCACTACCACGAGTATGGAAAGTGTGGTGTGCACAAGTCAAAGATGATTTTCTGTTCTATGTTTGAGCAGGTAAAAAGGCATCTGTCGACTTTACAAGTCCGTTTGGGCTGCACAATCGAACTGTAATATAAATCTCTATCCATGTCATATGAAAGGATGGCATGTAATAATAAGTCATGAGGACTCTGTAGCCAACAAGATTTGTCATCTTTCATCCAGTCTCAGAACTATTCCCATGTCAAGGGATCAGTTTATACATCACTGGTCTTGTAGTTTTTCTTAGTTTCTTCCTTCATGTCTGTAGCCAGAATTTTCAGGTTTTCCCTGGTCAAATTTGGTCTTTATTAATTTTGAAGAAATCCAAAGCTTTTTGTTTCCTATGGAAACAAAGACATAATCTCTCCCCAAACACAACATATTTTCTGACTTCCATTTGACAGTTAAGACATCCTTAAAACATATAGGCTGTGGAACAGGGACAGAGTGGGAGGGTAGGAAGGGAGATACCATGATAGATAAGGACATCATAGGAATAGGAAGAGGCAGAGTGCTGGGGAGGCTCTCAGGAATCCACAAGGATGACCTCACCTTGGACTGCTGCAGTGGTCCAGAGGGTGCCTGGACTGGTCTACTCTGGTGACCGGTCTAGCAAATAACCTGTCATCATAGAGCCTTTGTCCAGTGACTGATGGAGGCAGATGTAGAGATTCATGGCCAGGCACCAGGCTGAACTCTGGGAATCCAATTGATGAGAGAGAGGAGGGATTCTGCAGGTGGGGGACGTCGAGATCATGATGGGAGGACATGCAGAGATGATGGGCCACACTAGTGGAAGCCCATGAACTGTGGACTGGTGGCTGTGGAGCCCCCATGGTACTGGACTAGGCCCTCTGGATACGGAAGGTGGTTGTTCGGCTCAAACTGTTTGGGGGGCACCAGGCAGGGGGATCGGGATCTGTCCCTGGTGCACGGGCAGGCTTCTGGGAATCCGGTGCCTGTGGTGTAACTCCTTGAGCAGCCTTGGTACAGTGGGAAGGGGCTTGGACCTGCCTAGGCTCAGTGTGCTGGGCTCTGCTGACTCCCCATGGGAGACCTTGATTTGGGGGATGCAGGGTGGCTTGGGAGAGAGGGCTGGGGGGTGGGAGGAGGGAGAAGGTGGGATCTGTGGGTTGTGTGTGGAGTGAGTAGAAAATTTCTTAACAAAGAAAAATGAAAAAAAAAAACATATAGGCTGGTTTAATTCAGCAGCTTTTTTCCACAATTCAATATCTCTCAGCAGTTGCCTTGTTTTGTTTTGTTTTGTTGTTCATTAACATTTAAAAAATTCAGAGTCAACAAGGCACTATATAGGATTCAGATGTCCTGCATATTTCCCATCCTTATGTAGCTTATTCTTTTTATATTACTTTACTCTTTCTTTGAAGACTTTACTTATTATTTTTTAAACTATTTATTTTTCTATGACTGTCTAGATCCATTTTCTTTTCTTTCTTCAGCATCTACGTACATTTTTAATCATACTGTACCTGTTCAGAGGTTTTCTTGGTCTAGACCTGACTTTCTGCTTGCCTGCAGCCATGCACTTGCAGCTTTCTCTGACCACGGGAGACAAATCTTAAACTGCTAGTCTACCATCACAGAGTGGCCCTGGTGGCTGGCTCCACCCTGAAGGGTTCTGTGAGAGCCTAGCCTCCTGCTGATGGAGGCCCCAGGGCTGCATTTACCTGCCCCAGCTCTGGGAAGTTGCTGAGCCCACTTTCTGGAGTCAACACCAGAGTGCTTGTGGAAGAGACCCAGGCAGTGACTGCAGCGGCCGGCTGGTATGACTTCTCCGTCCATATTGTCATGCCACATGTTAGAGCACCAAATGTAATAGTATTTTCTCATTAGAACCACCAGCCTGCAAATAATGACACAGGGACTTATTATTAATTATGAAAGCTTGGCCTTAGCTTAGGCTTTTTCCCAACTAGCTCTTATAACTTAAACTAACTTATTTCTATTAGTCTACATTCTATGCATCTCAGTTACCTCTCCTCTGTACCGTATGTATGTCCAACTTCCTTAGTGTCTCATTGGCCTCTCCCCTCTCTCCTCCTCTATTCTTCTCAGAGTCCTTCCTCTCTCACTGGAGGTCCCATCTATTCTCTCCTGCCTAGCTGTTGGCCATTCACCTCTTTATTAAACCAACCAGAAGGATCCTTAGGCAGAGACACCTCTTTAGAGTGTAAAGAAATATTCCACAGCAGGTTACAATTTACTCATTCTGTATGGCATCCCTCTGTCTGCTGTTGACAGATATATGAAGAGTTTCTTGCAGGAGGCTGCAAAGATACTTTCTGATGTGGTTTGAATCATGACTGGGTCTCAAAGGCCCATGTGTTTAGTGACTTGGTCCCACCCTTTGGTGCTATGGAAAAGTGAGGGAACATTTAAGAGGTGGAGTCAAAATGGAGAATTTTAGGTCATTGATGATACAGCTTAGAAAGACATTATATGGAATAGAGAGATGACTCTGGATAAGATGCTTGCTACCAAGCCTAACAACCTGAGTTTGATCCTGAGGAACCACACAGCGGGTGGAGAGAACCAACTCCTCCTCTGACTTCCACACGTACACACATGCATGTGTGTACATACACACACACACACCATGATTTAATTTTTTTTTTTTTTGAAGAAAAAGAAAAGTGCTATGAGTACCATTCCCTGCCCCATCACTCCTTGTCTTTCTTTTTTTATTCCAGGCCATAAGATGAACACCTCTGCTCATCCATGTCTACCACCATGATATGCTACACAGGCCCAAACCAATGAGGTCAGCTAGTTATGGAATGAAATAGAAAACCATGACTTAGTATATCCCTTATTCTTGGTAAGTTGATTATCTCAGGTCTTTATTATGGCTGTGAAAATCTAGCACCCTGCCTTCAATATCGTTTATTTTAAAAACTGACCAGAAAGGATTTTGATGTAGGAAAATGAGGGAATTGAGGATGGTTGTACATGATAACTGGGAATGCCTTGTGTCAACCTTTAGAAGCAATGTGTTTTGGGGGTGGGGGTGGGACCACAGCCTACCAGGAGAACTGAAGGAGGTGAAGTTTTAAAACTTCTTTCAAAGACCTCAGAGTGGGGAGCTGGAGAAACAGCTCAGTGTGTAAAGGAGGTTGCCACCAAGCTCGACAAAGTAAGTTAGATGGCAGGAACTTACAGCATAGAAGAGAATTGACTCTGGAAAGTTGTCCTCTGACCTCACAGCACACCATGGCATGGAAGCTCACAAACACGCACAATAAGAAATGTTTTCTTAACAGTCCTCACACTGTCTATTCTTTTTCATTAAAATATGCCTGATGAAGATGAATTGTCTAAAACCCTGTGCAAGTTGAAGGCATCCCATGCAGCTTTGCAGAGCCATTCTCTTCCTGATGAAAGTCATATGAGTCAGTCCCTGGGAGGCTGGATGGTTTGACTAGTGTGCAGAACACAAGACTACCCTCCATGGCTAAGTGAACTTGAGCAATGTCAGATCCAATAACCTCTTTCCTTACTGCATGCCTTCCTGGAGACTGCATAATTGTGGGTAGCATGTGGCAACTCTGGGCAGGAGATACAGTGTTTCCCGAAGTCACTGGGCTAAGGTGGAGCATCCCTGCAGATGCTGTGATGTCAGATGCACTTTGAGAAAAGGTGTCTACCTGTATCCTTTCTTTCTTTCTTTCTTTCTTTCTTTCTTTCTTTCTTTCTTTCTTTCTTTCTTTCTTTCTTTCTTTCTTCCTTTCCTCCCTCCCTCCCTCCCTCCCTCCCTCCCTCCCTCCGAGACAGGGTTTCTCTGTGTAGTTTTGGTGCCTGTCCTGGATCTCGCTCTGCAGACCAGGCTGGCCTCGAACTCACAGAGATCCACCAGGTTCTGCCTCCTGAGTGCTGGGATTAAAGGCATGCACCACCGCTGCCTCGCCCTTCTACCTGTATTCATGAAACAAGCTTCCCATGCACACTCAACACATTTACACCAACACAAACACAAACTTAAGGTCATTCATAAAACTGAATACCTTCTGAAAATGGCAAGAAGGAAAAGACAAACTAGGGCTTGTTGGGGACCTAATAGGTACTAGGACTCAGAGAGACACTATAGTATTTTACTGGAGTTGCTACAGGAAGACACAGAAGCTGGGTAACTTGACCACAGAACATGATGTCCTCTGTTTTGTGTAGGTTGAAGCTTAAGAGCCGGATAAGACAGTGCTGTTGGCTTTTCCTGAGGCCTCTATCTAGCCTGTAGGCAGCTTTCTCAGGGTGTTTTCACTCTGTTCCTGTCTATTCTAACCTATCTTTCTCCCTCGCCCCACCCCATGTGTGTGTCTGTGTGTGTGTGTGTGTGTGTGTGTGTGTGTGTGTGTGTGTGTGCGCGCGTGCGCGTGCACGCGCACATGTGCAGGTATGTGTGTGAGAGTGCGCATGTGCATATGTGTTTGTATATGTGCGTGTGTCTGTGTGTGGGCACTTGTAGGTGTGGGTGCTTATGCACTTGTTCGCACAAGCATGTGGAGGGCAGAGGTCAACATCATGTGTCTTCCTCAATCACTCTCCACTTTTTTCTTTTTCTTTTTTCTTCTTCTCCCCCGCCCCTTTTTTGAGATGAAGGAGTATCTCATTGAACTTGGACTTCACCAGTTCAACTCAGCTGGCCCTCTTGTGGTCTCCAGGGACTCCCCTGTCTCCAGCTCCCCAGCACTGGGATTACAAGTATATGCCACCACACCCAGGTCTTTTATGTGGGTGCTAGGGATCCAAATTCAGGCTCTCATGTTTGCCTGGCAAGTATTTTACTGGCTAACTCATCTCTAGTCCCAAGAAGAGAAATCTAATCTATTTAAAATAATTAAGCCAACTGTTACAGCCTTATTTCTTCAAAGATCCAAACATGAAAACAGTCACATTCTAAAGTATTGGGAGTTAGGATTCCAACATCCAAGGGACACAAACCCATCCACAATGACCATTTTATCTCACGCCGTCGCCAAACCCTCAAAGTTGGATGCTTTTCTTTTGTTATCCATCAACTCTTTGTTCCCTAGCCCCCAGGGATATGAACATCCTACACGCTTCGGTCTCTTCTAAGTGTGGTGTTTGTACTGAACCAGCCCACATCCTCCTATACACCTTAAATCACCCTGTATTTCATACAATGCCTGCTAATATGCAAATTCCATGTAAATCATTGCTGTGCTATTTATTTGGGGCATAATGACAATAAAAATCTGTACATGTTCCTTCCAGACAGGATTTATTTTCAAACACCTTTGACATGCACCACGGACTGGGAGTCCATCTGTGCCGTCACTGCTGTAGCTCTGAGCAGATGGGCACTTGTGAGAGGTGGAAAAGAGCATGTACCTGGTTTGTGTCCCTCTGGGCCCTGTCCTCAGTCTCCAAAGCTGGATAGTGGAGGCATATCTCTTTGCACAATGATGATTTATGGATGCTATGTGCTGTGGAATAATTCTTTTGTAAACTGTAAAGATTTGTCACTACAGTTGGTTTAATAAAACACTGATTGCGCCGGGCGGTGGTGGCGCACGCCTTTAATCCCAGCACTCGGGAGGCAGAGCCAGGCGGATCTCCGTGAGTTCGAGGCCAGCCTGGGCTACCAAGTGAGCTCCAGGAAAGGCGCAAAGCTACGCAGAGAAACCCTGTCTCGAAAAACCAAAAAAAAAAAAAAAAAAAAAAACACTGATTGCCCAGTAGCCAGGCAGGAAGTCTAGGTGGGTCAACCTCTTCTGGGAAGAGGAAGAGCAGAGTCAAGGGTCACCAATCAGATGCAGAGGAAGCAAGATAAGAATGCTATACTGAGAAAAAGGTACCAAGCCACATAGCTAAACATGGATAAGAATTATGGGTTAATTTAAGTGTATGTGCTAGTTGGTAATAAGCCTGAGCTACCAGCCAAGCATTCATAAGTAATATTAAGCCTCCGAGTCAATTATTTGGGAAGTGGCTGCTGGGTATTTGGGAATAGGCAGGCAGGAGAGAAACATTCTGCCTACAACTATGCATAATATTTTTAAAAATCTGAGTGTGGAGGCTGATCCAAGCAGGTTGGGCCGCACAGCCAATTTGACCTATGGGGGATCCAGAGAGCATCTCTGGGGGCAGTGAAATTGAAGAAAGACTTGCAGGTCACCTGCTCTTCTGCAAAAAATGTTGTATGATGTGGGCCAAACCTCTTCACTCTCTGAAGCTCGGTGTGGTGATATTTTGTTTGTGCTCTAACAAATAAAGCTTGCCTGGAGATCAGAGTGCAGAGCTAGCCACAAGAGGCCAGGTAGTGGTGGCACACTCCTTTAATCCCAGCACTTGGGAGAAGAAAACAGGAAGTGATTTGGCTGGGCAGAGAGAAGAAGTGATAAGGCAGGGTGGAGACAGGAGCTCGGCCCTTTTCGATATGAAGATTCCTAGAAGTAAGGAGTCTCTCTAGTGGCTGCTGTTCTGCTTTTCTGATCTTTCAGCTTTCACCCTGATATCTGACTCTGGGTTTTTACTATTAAGACCAATTAGAATTCACACTACAGAACCAGGGATGATGCCTGAGTCCGCTGTGAGAGGTGATGAGCAAGGACCCTAGTCCCTGCAGGGCAGGGCACGGCATTGTGTCAATGAGGCTGGGCAGCTGCAGGAGACTTCATCTGTCCTGATGGATGCTCATGCACAGTCCTTGGGTGGCACCTGGATTGCAGATTACCACTTCTGGTCTACCGGAGACTCTCTGCTCAGGTCACTGAGGTGTCTTATGCCAGCCGTCCTGGCACTTCTGCCTCCATCGCTGTGTGATCCAGTAATCTACCAATAGTTAGGAGTCAAGACATCTGTAGGAGGCAGACAGACAGACAGGAAGGAGGGAAAGAGGGAAGAAGGAAAAGAAGGGACCCAAGAAGAAAGGAAGACCTTCAACTACAAACTAAACACCCTTAAGGGGAGAAGAAAAGCCTTCTAGACCTAGCATAACTTTGATATTGGAGGTCTCCATCTGCAGACACACAGTTGGTCCATATCTCAGTGCTGAAATAGCTGAATGATTATAGAAGTAGTATTAGGTTCTCTCGATTTTTATACCCTCCTTTGTGAAATAAAATCATAGCCAGGTAAGTGACCCACCTAAACATTTGGGCTCCAATTAAGAAGGCCCTGTTCTCAGGGTAGCCTCTGAGGGTAATCTCTCTCCCTACATTTGCACCCTCGGGCCTCTCTCCCCTAGTTCTTTCCTGGCCACAATGGGAGTATTTGTAGTACCACAGTGCAGGGTCGCTGGGAAGATTGGGAGGGACCTGTAACATTGAGCAGGGTGCCCAGACTGGGGCAGACCCTCCTTGTCAACTGTAGCCCTTCTAACTCACTGTCCATGCTCATAAAAGCTCAAGAGCGCATGTCTGGGTCCGTGCTCCTGCTCCAGCTGGGGTCTATGAAGATGTCCACGGCCTCATGTTACCACAGGGGGTAATGGAAACCGTGCATGCTGAAATCTGAGGGGCATGATGAGCCAGCCCCTCCCCTCACTGGCCCTGCCCCTCGCTGGATAGTATAGCGGGAGAGCTGCTCCCCACCACCACCACCCTGACCACCCCATGGGAGAGCTGGCCTCCACACTCAGGAGAAATGGCCCTGTCCCGCACTACCGCTGTGGGAGAGCTGGCACCAATGGCTTGGGCCCAGAAGAACAGGTTCTGCCCCTCACCTGAGGGGGGGGTGGTTCCAGAGGCCCTGACCAACCAGCTCAGCTACCACCCAGACCCACATCCTAGGCCTTGGGTTAGCCCCCCTTAATATCTACCCCACCTGTGACCTGCTGGGATTCATGAAGGGACTGGCCCGGCTGAACAATAACCACAGGATTTCCATGGCTGGGGCAAGAGGATATCCAAGAGGAGTTTGGGTGAGGATCCAATGATGATGGTGTTGCCAGAGGCCTTGAACCAGACCAATGACTCATTTCAGTGAACTTTTTTCAAGTGGGGGTCATTGGACAAAAGGGTATATACTGCGTAACATACCGCAGCTCCGGATGCCACTAGGAGGAATGAAGAGGTGGTGGAAAGATGGGAGGAGCGAGGTGGGTTTTGTTTGTTTTTTGTTTTTTATTAATTTGGGGGAGGAGCCATGCTGAAGAGGTGAGGAGTGGATATGGAGGGACTGGGAGATGAGTGGGATTGGGGTGCATGATGTGAAATTCCCAAAGAATCAATAAAGAATTATGTTTGAGAGAGAGAGAGAGAGAGAGAGAGAGAGAGAGAGAGAGAGAGAGAGAAAGAAAGAAAGAAAGAAAGAAAGAAAGAAAGAAAGAAAGAAAGAAAGAAAGAAAGAAAGAAAGAAAGAAAGAAAGAAAGAAAGAAAGAAAGAAAGAAAGAAAGAAAGAAAGAAAGAAAGAAAAAGCTAACAGCTTCCAAGTTAGAAGAACGTCTCCTGCAACGATTGGCCCTCTAGATGGCAGCAACACTCAGAATCTGCTAAAGCTTGCCCCAGGCCGCTGGCTTCTAAAGCCTGAGTGTTTTCCACGCAGGGGGTGTGCCCGTGGACACGTGGAGATCTTTCTCAACTTTAGTGCTCAGCCTGCCACCCTTAGCCACGGAACATCTCAAACACCGCGCTAATTGCGCAGCCAGGCCATGCTTCCAAACTGATCTAATGTTGCTGGCTGACGTTTTCTAAAGCGATTACTACTAAAGAAAGTTAATCAAAGCCAGTCCCTCGCTGTCGCTATTATACTGAGGTGCAAAGTTTGAGGGCATTTGTCTCCTAATATGTGAGACAGAATCAAACTCCGCTTTCTTCAGGACTTTTCAACCTACGGTGGTTTATATTCTATTCCAGCCAAAATCCTATTCCAGCCGCCCTGAGGCTGGGTTTGGTTTTGTCGCTGATCCCAAGGAGAGCAGAGGAGCGGACAGGACCTTAGGGCCTGCACTTCTCTCCTTAGCACAGGTCTCCCAGCGTATCACTGAGCAGTGCAGTGTCCAGGCACTAACGCTAGGTGGAAACCTGAATCTGCCTGCCTCCTGCTGTCGCTTAGGTGGTGCCTCGCTGGAAGACCTGTCTTTAGCGCGAGTCTCCACCCCCCACCCCACCCCACCCCACCCCCCCACACCACACACCCCTGCAGGAGGGGCGGGACTGGGTTCTGCATCTGCGCAGATCCCCAAGCGCCTGCACCCTAGGTCCCGGGTTGCACCTTATGGTGCAATGGCCCTAGGTGGCCGCCAGGTGACGCTGTGGTCCCAGCCATTGTGTTTCCTAGGCCCTTCCGCCACCGCAGTGGACTGCTGAACTGCAGAGGGTGGAGCCTGACCCTTGTAAAGGGAGACTGACTTTTGGCTTATCCAGGAGATTCCAGAAAGTTGGGCTTTTGTTTGAAATGCTAGCAACCCACCACTTTAGAGTTTAATTCAAATTCCTTTTATTCATTTATTCATTTATTTATTTATTTATTTATTTATTTATTTATTTATTTATTTATTTATTTATTTATTTATTTTACAAGCTATAGGGAGTCCCCTGACGCTGAGTTGGTCTGGCTGGGGCACCTGAGACTAGGGAAATGCAGGAGCCATGTCCAGGCCTTGTCCTGAGTTAAAATTTAAACACCGCGGAATACAGGAAGCCAGAAACAGAAATTACCTGATGAGAAAGGAGGTGAGATTCCATGCCCTGGAGAATTACGGATACCTCAGGGAGTCTATGGGGCTCTCCCTGCCTACTCACCGCCAGCCATAGGACCCCTCTCTAGAGAAGCTTAGCTGCTATTGTTTAGTTTTTGTTTGGTTGTGGGGGTTGGGGTTTTGTTGGGGGCATTCTGTTTCATAATGGGATTAAAGGCTTGCACCACACCGCCTGGTGTGGGCGGTGGTGGTGCACGCCTTTAATCCCAGCACTCAGGAGGCAGAGGCAGATGGATCTCTGTGAGTTCGAGGCCAGCCTGGGCTACCAAGTGAGTTCCAGGAAAGGCGCAAAGCTACACAGAGAAACCCTGTCTCAGAAAACCAAAAAAAAAAAAAAAAAGAAAGAAAGAAAGAAAGAAAGAAAGAAAGAAAGAAAGAAAGAAAGAAAGAAAGAAAGAAAGAAAGAAAGAAAGAAAAACAGGGTGTGGCTACATAGCCCAGGCAGGCCTTCAATCTAGAGGCTCCTTCTGCCTTAGCTCCCAGGATTACAGATGTGCATTATCACACCCAGTTTCTGATGTTAAGAGATAGCACACTTAATTTTAAAGGCTTTTTTTTCCCTCCTGAGAAAGCTCAAAGTTGACAGTAACAAAATGAGCCCCATCTCTTACTGTACCCCCAACCCCAGGACGCATCAACAGGCACCATTCATGTCCGCTCTTGTTATGTTGAAGTCAGCCCCAGATAACATCTCTCTGCTTTCACAAGTACTGCAGTGGGAGTCTGGCATGATGGAGCAAGCCTGCAAAACCAGCACTCTGGAGGATGATGAAAGAGGACCTGGGTTTGAGGCCAGTGTGGGCTACAGAGCGAGACTGTTTCAAAATAAGCCAACAGAAAGACCGCAGGGGGCGTCCCCAGCAGATAAAGATCCCCGCAAATACTAATACCATTGCTGAGCTAACTGTAGGGCCTCACAACGACATATTTTTTGGGTGCCATCAGATATTCCATCAGGATCCAAATTTCTCAAACTGCTTTACGAACACAAAGGCACCATTAGCAATCGATGTTTTGTGTTGTTTTTTTTCCCCCAATCATACCCAAATAAGGACCATGAATTGAATTTGCTGAATTCAAATATTGTTTGAATTAGGGTTAAGTTTTCACACAGTGAAAGGAACAGACATGATTTGTTTAGTTCTAATACTTTTGATAAACAGAGACCTTCTTGTATGATAAGCACACCAACCAAAAATATAAAGCGGTCTCTGTCACTGTTGAAGATTCCCTTCTCCGTCAATCAACCCGCCATCAACCCCGCCAGAAGGAACCACTGATCTGATGCCAGCTGCCATACAGCACATTTATTCTGGAAATGCATGTGAGTGGAACCAAACAGGCTTCTCAGTTCCTGCCTTCATTACTGAGGTTCAGCCAATATTTATCAATATTTCAGTCTTTCCCATTTTCCTTTCATGTTTCACCATCTGAATGTACCACAGTTGGCATCAATGTATCCTGGTAGGAAATACCTCTGTTGATAGATATCGGGATTGCTCCCAAGCTTTGGAACGCCAGTCTTGTCGTGGCAATAAACTTTCCTTCCTCGCTGGTAAATGTCCAGTAGACAAACTGCTGCCTTAAAAATGATGTCTATTTAACTTTATGAGAAGCCGCCTAGAAGCTGTGCAGTGTGGCTGTGCCCTCTGGACCCCCACCAGCAGGGCCTGAGACCTTCCCTTGCTGCATGCATGTCCCCCCCAGAACCTGCTGTGTCTCCTTTTAATCTCACCTTTATTTAGACCACGTGTTTTCCTTGCATGTAGAAATCTCAGCGGACAAGATCTGCTTTCAGAGGCCCTTCTCCGTAGTCTTCTTGAAAAGTCTTTCTGGGGACTTGGGACTTTCAGCCTTGGCTAAGAATCCATGGCCCCCCTCACGGGGATCTCTGTCTGTCTTCACTTTCCTCCTTTATTGTACCAGGCTCTGCCTTCCAGCACAGGGACCTCTACGCCCTCCTCTGACTCTCCCTTCCTTGTTTCCAGGTGGAAAGGGGGGTGCAAGCAGGGCACGTGGAGCTGACAGCTCTCAAAGTTGTCTGTAGATCCTAAAAGATCAGCCTTGGGCACTGGTCCAATTTCAGATGTCCTTGTCAGTGGGAGAATAAGTCCGACCTCGGCTACTCTAAGTCTTCCTGATTCACTTCTTTTTTTTTAAATTTCAAAAGTATCTTTAATTTTATCCACATACACATACAGATTCAGTTTTTCACAGATGCGAGGGTGTGCTCATACATATCACATATTCCCCCTACCTGTTTTTACTTAGTTTCCTAAAGCCTGGAATATTTCTCTCTGTATTTTCTATGAATGCATACAATGCTATGACAATAGGTAAAGATCCTTTCCAGTTACTGCTTGCTTTATAAAAAGTAGACTATGAAGCTGGGCAGCGGTGGCCCACACCTTTAATCCCAGACTGTTTTACACTGGAGTCTTTGTGAGCTGTGACAATGTGCAGCATGTATCCGACACCAACGGGTCCTGGAGATGAGAGGTCTCGTTGTGTGAAGTGCCCTGTGTTCTGTCTGTTCTTCCTTCCCTGCAGCCAAGCACCGGGGTCTCCATAGCTTTGTCTTGCCAACGTATGGTTGGTTCAGTCTGTAACCTTTCTGACTGCTTGATAGCTGTTCTCTCTATCGCTGCACGGTGTTCTACTGTATTCTTTATCCTGATGATTTGAATGATCGGGTCCCCTCACCTGCCTTTGGCTTCCTCACACTGTGTTGAAAGAATCACACTCCCACATCGGTGATAACCTGGAGTTCTGATCTCCAGTGTGGATTCACAGGTGTGTAGTACCGAGACCAATTTTCTTTTCATTGTCTTGACAATAGTATTGGAGTGATAACAATTTTTTTTTTAAATTTTGGTGAAGTCCAGTTTATCTCTTTTTCTTTAATACTATAGAAGCATCCCCATTCCAGATTTTTCCAGTGGCATCCCAGGAGAGTCAGGAGGCTTCCAGGCATCCCAGATCCACTTCAGGTTTGCTTTTTTTGTGTGAGATAAGGATCTCCCTGTGCAGCTCAGGCTGGCCCACTTCTCAGGATTCTGCTGCCTAAGCCTCCAGGGGGCTGGAGATAAGGCACAGACCCCAGTCCAGCTGTACTTTAGGCCTTTTCCCCACACCACCCAGAGGCAGAGGTGGCTGTTCTTTTGGGCTGCAGGTCCCAGGTGAAGACTCCGTGAGATACAAGCTGAGTTTGGTTCATGTGATTGCTTTGGGGGACCTCATACCGATTTGCACATCAGCTTCTCTAGTTTGCACTCCCACCAGCAGTGTGTGTGTGTGTGTGTGTGTGTGTGTGTGTGTGTGTGTGTGTGTTTCCTCTTTCCCCAAATCCTTGTCAGGCATTTGTCTTGTTTTCTTGAGGACAGTCATTCTAACAAGTGTGGAATAGAATCTCATTCCACGTGGTTTTAAGTTGCATTTTTCATATTGCTAAGGATAAATTTTTTTTTCATATATTAGCAGTTTGTATGCCTTCTTTTAAGAACTATTTATTTGACCCATCTGCTCATTTATTGATTGGATGAATTATTTGTGTAAACCAACGTTCTATCCCTTTAGTTTTTACATTAGGTCTTTCTACTCCACGATTCTTAGGTTTTGTCTTCTAATGGCATCCCAAGATTCTTGAGGCTGTGGTCATGCTTAGTTTTTATTTCCTTCACTGTTGCCTGAACACCCTGTCCTTCCCTGCTTGTGTTGGGGGTCTGCTCACTTGCCGAATGGGACAAGGACGCTCCTCCCCTGGTTCCCTCTGTTCATCTGTCCTTATCGTATCTTTTCCTGAGCCCTTGTGTTCGTGGCTGTCTCTCTTCCTCCAGGCATGCAGAATCCCTCCTGTGCTGTTTCATGGACAGTTCCCCTGCATGATACAGATGTGTCCAGTGTGCGTCTCCTCCTTCCTTTCCTCTCCTGTGCCTTTCTTTCTTCTTCCCTCCTCTGCTTCCTTCTCTCTCCAATCTTCACTCACGGACACTTTGTACTGCACGACCCAGTTTCTTGATCACAGGCAACACTAAGTGTTCTGCTACATTAAATGCTGTTTTTCATTTCCAGAGTTTCTTTCCTGTTTAAGATCTCCTGCTCAGTCTCTCTTCCCTATTGCTGAGTCCTGTGTGTCGCTGACTTCCTTTTCTCTCCTGAATGGATGTCCTTACTGTGTTCATGTTCATGTGTTTGTATGTCTCCTCCGTGAGGTTACTGGTCATTTTAGAGGGTACAGGCTGTTTCTGATGGAGCATTTTGACCCGTTCACTGTTTGGAGATTTGCGAGTTGACTTACGATTGTCTGTAACAGCAGTTCTCAACCCGTGGGCCACGGCCCCTCTGGCAAACCTCTGTCTCCAAAATATTTACATTACAATTCATAACAGTAGCAAAATTATAGTTACGGAGTGCCATCAAAATAATTGTATGGTTGGGGGTCACCACAAGTGGAACTGTATTAGTGTCGTAGCATTAGGACGCTTGAGAACCACTGCTCTATAACCATGTCTTTTTTTTTTTTTTTTCACATTTCTGTGCTGTGATTTGTGCAGCTGTGGGTTTGACTACTCTTCCTTTTTCATTTGGGGACCTTGTTAGTTGTGTTATGACCTTGTTATGTGACAGACATTTCCTGGGGAGTCACAACACACACACACACACACACACACACACACACACACACACACACACGTCTACTCACCCCAGAAAGGGAAGGAGGTCATAACAGACCAAAATACAGATTCTGCCAAAGTCCAACTTGGAAAACCAATGAGTTTTATTGGGGTTACTCACAGGAATATAGGGGAGGGGTCACTTACAGGAGTAGAAATGACTCAAAGCCAGCTGTATCACCAGAGTTCACCCGGCATGGGTGACAGCTCACAGAGCTGGGAACCTGAGCACACTGCACAGCCTGCAGTACACAGGTAGCTCGGCGGCCCTGAGCTCCTTCCAGGCAGTGGCTGGTCTGCTTCTTCTGAGCTTGCCTGAGAGTCTTCTTTGCAGCTTGGCTCCTTTGAGAGTGACTTCTCAGTTATCTTTACTGGTTTTTAACCTTGAGGAGGGAGGAGCCTAGTGAACCTGGTCAGTTTCAGGGACTTCCTAAAGCTATTTTGAGTTTACTTGTCTATCTGAAGTAGCTTCCCTACAGGGTGGAATGTTTCAATTACAGAGGAAACTGCTGTACAATGGAAGCCTATTCTTGCCTGGTAATCCCAAGTACCTCTCCCAAAGGAGAAAGAAAAGTGCATTTGGGTGGGGCCTCTGCTTCTTCTCACTCTGCCAGAGAAGCCACAGCAGAGCCTGGTGCCAGTCTCCTTGCTGTTTTCTCTGTCCTTTTTGTAGGGTAAAAGGTTCAAGCCACTTCCGGGTTTGAAAACACACTAAACCCATCAATCTCTAAGCTGAAAACCCACCAATCCCTAATCTTGAAAACTCACCAATCCCTAAGCTTGAAAACCCACCAATCCCTAAGCTTGAAAACCCACCAATCCCTAAACTTGAAAACCCACCAATTCCTGGGCTTACCTCAATATCCCACCAATCTCCACCCTAGAAGTCTCCAGCCTGGAAAACTCCTACCCCAAGAAACCCTATATAAGCTGTCTCCTGCTCAGTTTCCTGCTGCTTCTCACCTAAGCAAAGGCAGCCACCCTCCTGTGTCTTTCCCAATAAATCCCTTGTGTGAGATTTTGTTGTGCAGTGTGACTGCCAGGATACCTTTCCCTTCAGAGCTGCAACACGTGTGTAGAGGAAACCCCTCCCCTCAGAGCTGCCACACTGGCAATGTTCAGCTGTCCTGTCACCTCTGTGTGATGTCCACTGCCCTTTAACTCTCTGAAATAGTCTCCTCTTCGTTATCCTGACTTTTCGCATTCTCGTGTCGCATGGAAGAAACCCTGACATACCGTCCCAGGAAAGCCACACAGGCTGCATTGCTCCTGTGCATCCACATCTGCTGGTTTCCTTGCATGACCCAGAGTGGACTGATGAGCTTTTCCTCTGTAATTTCTTTCCTCCTCCTCCTCCTCCTCCTCCTCCTCCTCCTCCTCCTCTTCCTCCTCCTCCTCCTCCCCCCCCCCTCCTCCTCCCCCTCCTCCTCCTCCTTCTTCTTCCTCATCCCCCTCCTTTCCTCTCTCTCTGCCTCCCTCCCCCCACCCCTTCCCTCCTTTCCTCCTTTCACTGTAGGAAAGGACTCAAATATATTTGATTGCTTCAAATACAGCAATTTAAATTTTTCTCAAAGATGAAATGAAATTTTCCCCCAGGTGGATAGAGCAAGTGGCTTTATTTTGGCTTCCAGGCCTTACACACACAAGCCTGGCAGTTTTACCCTTGCTTTTTGGTGTAATCAAGTATTCTAGAGTTACCCCGCACACCTGCTGCCCCAGGTCTAGAACTGCCATTTCTAGGGAGATCTGGGTCCTCTTAGTGAAAACCGGTGTGCCAAGCTATAAGCTAGAGGACACTCCCAACCACTTGGTAAATTCAAGGTCTCTTCAGGGAATCTGCTATATTTATCAGCTTTCCTTCACTATAAAAGACATGAAGAAAAGTGTTGCGCACAACTTTGGAGGCCAAGGGCATGGGGCATGCACCTGCTCGAGTCTGACAGTGCCTCAGGTGTGACAGCCAGAGAGTATTTTTTAGAATACACTCATAAGATCCAGTTAGAACCAAGAACAGGAGACCTGCTTGCAGCCTTTACAGCTATGGTAGAGAGCCTCCTCAGCTCCAGTGACCTAAGGACTACACTCTGGACCCCACCTCTTAGAGATGTCACCACTTGCCAACACCCTGTCCCCCAGGAAATAAATTCCCAACGCAAGAACTTTGGGCATCAGAGAATACCATACTGAAAGAGACTATACACCACATGTTCATACTGACGTCTCCAGTTAGAAATTTGCTTCATATATAATAGTCCGGCGCCGCGGTTGTCTGTTCAGTAGCTGATAGCTTTGGAGAGCTCCTTCTTGCCTTCTGCCCCACATCTGAACAACTGATTAGAAAGGTAGCTGCTTGGCCCTCTGCAGCCAGCAGGAGCTTCAAGCCACACCCTGCACCAGCGGCTGTTACAGGCGCCACGCTGGGCCATTCCCCACCCCCTTTCCAGGCTATGCAGACCTGCCTGGGGCTTTCCTTATTGTTGGAAACCAATATCAAAGAAGAAGCAACTTAAGTGGGGCAGGGGTTCTTTTAGTCCACCACTCGGAATTTGTTTAAAGAGCTGGCAAGTTTCTAAACCGTACATTCCAGAGGCAGCCAACAAAGTGGCTTTCACTATTGACTTGTAAATCTCTAGGAACCCTACAGAACAGAGATGTAGTTCTTAGACACACGGCAAAGAGATCACTAGGCAATAACACAAAATATCCGAAAAATGAAACATTTAAACATGTAAGGAGAAGTTTTCAAACTTAATCTTAATTTGAACAATTCAAGTAAAAAACCCATGCAGAACCCAGGAAACAGCAAACATTTCATGCTCTCCAGTCTACTTACAAAGCAGCCCAGGGTGGGGACCTTTTCTGTTTTCCTGCTGGGCTCACAGAACACACCACTTCCTTAAATTTTATGCTGATATCCCTTTTCTTAAGGCTGAAGAAAGAGGCTCTAGTCCCATGACATTCACATCACCCTACGTCCCTATGATAACGTAGAGGTTCACAATAATGACAGCTATATTGCTGCCAATAGAATTGTTGAAAACTGCCTAATTTTTTCAGGGTATTGTAGCCTCAGGAAATACCAGTTTACTAATGGATGTGCCATTCAATATTACACTTTGAATTACTTTCAGGTCAAGCTGCTGCATTTTACACTATTTTCTTTTAATTCCTACTTTCAGGACTTTCTTTTCTTTCTTTATTTAGTGTAAATAATATATGTTAAATAGAAATAACCTTTATTTAATGTAATTTGTTTTATTTTAGTGCATTCATTTAATATCTTGATGTTGTGCCCAGATCGTGACCCCCAGAGAGACCACCAAAGACGAGCATGCCGGAATGCAAAAGCAAGGTTTAATTCTGGATATCCAAAAGCAATACAAGCCTAGGCAGGGACTTCGTCCAATACATCCAACGCAGTGGAGGCTGGAGGAAGCGCCCACCTGTCTGCAAGCTCAGTTTTTAAAGGGAAAAGTCACAAGGTTACATCATTTAGGGGTGCTAGTACAGGTACAATTCTGATTGGCTCGCTTCTAGGGACTTCTAGAAATTACTTCTAAGGGAGTGGTTGCCCGCCACCATTTCTCATTGGCTGCCCTCAGGTGGAGGCATTTCTGTGATCAGTTACCCTGGAAACCAGGGAGAGGACATTCCATAGTCTGGCAGGCATTACCTCGTGACTATCTTGTGGCTCTGTACTTTTACACTTCCTGGTTTCTGGAATCTGAACTGACTGGTCTCAGTAACTTCTGGCCTGTTCCAGTAACTTATGGCCTGTAGCTAAAAGGAGCAGTCTTAGGCCTTTAGTTTTGGGGTGAGAGCATTTTGGTCTTATTTTGGTTCCACATTTCCCCCTTCTCATGTGCCTAATGGAACCCAATCATGGGTTTTGGACAGTTAGCTCCTAAGTATCCCTCTCTAATAATGGCCATGTATAGTTAGCCATCTTGTCTCTATGCCAGGGAGTTTTCTTTTTGATTCAGCATTTCAGCCTTTTCTGAACAGGGAATATGGGTGATGTATTCTCTTCTGAAACTGCTTCGAGCTGGCATTGGGGCGCCGATGTCAGGGGGCCCCAAAAGGCTGAAAAGCTAGTCAAAGACTGGGCAAGGGGGCATTTGTCAGAAGCATGTAGCTGCCTGACCCCATAGGGACAGACAGGGAAGAACCATGTTAGCTGGGCTGGTCCACGTCAGCTTTTAGCAAGTCTGGAGCTCACAGTCGTCTGGAGCAGTGGAGTCAGCAACTGAAACCTGGAGGTGACTGCCAGCTGAGTAGAAATCTGTTGAGACAAATTTAAACTAGGAACAGAAGTTAAAATTTATGAACTTATTTGGAACCCTTAGGTCCATACCCTTAGTAATGGGAAAATCAGTAGTCCCAAGACCAGGAGAGAGGAAAAATACCATCTTTAGGAATACTTATCTGGGGTCCTTTCAACCTCTGTGAAGTGGGTCTAGGTTTTTATGACTCTTTTGTTCCTTTGAGGCCTACTTACAAAATGACATAAAAGTTTTAGATACATTAGTATTACCAATCTATACTGAAATCCATATTGTCTGTAAAACAGCAGAAGTGGACTCATGCCTTTGAGTCCCAACAAGAACTACAGATTTGGGTTAAAAGCTTGTGCATTTTCCTTCTGTCCAGAAATCCAGGTATAAATTGGACAGAGATTTTTGGCCTGATGAGAAGCACTTTTAGGTACAAAACATTGAGCTTGTGACTGAACAGTAAGTAGTCATTGCTCTACCAGCTCATCAGGGCTCCTAAATGTTAAGCTCTGAGCCATAGAACAGGAGAGTAATCTGAAACTTATCTCATTTTGGACTCATATCTGAACCTTTATGACTTACTTAAACTTTTATATCTTAGAACATTTTCCTAAAAGTGAGCTAACAAGCTAGCTATAGCCTTGCAGAAGGATCTGGTTGATGCTGCCATGCTGACAAAGTTAGAGCTAGCCTGGCCATCAGTACTGTCAGAGATCTGAGAAGGATAAACTATATCTGAGTGAAGACCAAGAAGCTTCCAATCCTATAAATTACAGGGACCAATCCCTACCCAGGTCTCCATACCGTTGGAGGCACAAGTCAGAACAGCATCAGTCTTCTTCCGCCATCAGGTCCATAAGGCAGAGTATTTTTTTCCTGTGGAATCGGGACATGGAAGACTGACCTTGATCACGCAAAAGGGTGCAATCAATTCCAGTGTCCTACTGCTTGTCCACAGTCTGGGCTGGGTCCTGGCGGCAGGCGTTTCACTGGGGCATCTTGCCCTGTGGTCAGCGTTGTCATATTTCAGGCAGAGACGTTGTGGTGCCTCGTACGTAATCTTCTTTGGAGACCTTGGGTCACTGCTAGGACCTGGAAGCCTGTCTGATATAGTAAGCTTTTAGATCAACATTTAAATGCCATATTCTGCAGATCTCTGAAGTATGAGGGCTGTCCAGGTATATCTGAATAGACAAACTTTGTTTCTAATTATTTGTTTCAAGCTCAACCCTGAAAACATATGCAAGAGACTGAGTAAATGAGTAAACTTACATCAGTACTTACTTACCCTGACTACAATTAAAAAACTTGATTACTTATGACTGACTATTTATGTTCTCTAACAGTCTACAAAAGTAGCCTAAAAACAATGCTTTTAAGTTGAAGCTCTTCTAGCATCAAATACAGGTTCAGTAAAGAAACCAAAACAAAATATCATTATACAACATTCTTAAGCCTGAACGTACCTTGGGTAAGAAGAAACATTTTTTTAAGCCATTGGTTTTTAACTATAAAAACTGTTCTTAAAAGACTGAGATCTCTCAAATGTCTTCCACCACTGCAACTGGACTCTTTTTGGAACTCTAGTCCTGCCATACATTTGCAAACCTCAGCTGTTTCCTATGATTCCTTTATGTTGCAAAGTTTAGCTGCCAGAGCAAGGTATATTCCTGTGAATAAAAGCATTGATGTGTAGCTTTAATATTAATCAAATACCTTATTTATTAAACATATGTTGCCATCTATTTAAATTCTCTAGAAACTTACTGTTGAACACTTGGTAAAGACATAAGTATTAGGTGTTAACCCGAGTAGATCTTTATAACCTTAGTAAAAGATGGCTGCCAGCCACATGGCTGCCCATGAGGTCACCAGCCAAGATGGAGGGAGCCACGTGGTTGCTGTTTAAAGCTCATTTTTCTAAACAATAATTACTTATACACATACACACAGTTGGATCCAAGTTACACACATACATACATACAGTTAAAGCTTGCTTACATTTTCAAGTCACATACCTGTCCACATACACACATAAGCAGTTTGCAGAATCATTAGCCATTCTTAAGATGAAAACCAACAAGAATTAACTTTTAAATTCAGTATATGCAGGTATAAGAAACCATAACAAACAGTTTACATCACATCACCTCTGACCTTCTACAACCTTCCATGTACCCTCAGTCCGTTCCTTTGATCCCTCAGACATTTACTCCAGACAAATTCCACCTTTTTTTTCCTTCAAAACAGAAACTCTTACCAAAGTCTTTCTTGTGATTTCCCTCAGTACTCTAGAATATATTGTAAAGTTACAATATTTTAAACAACAACAGAAATACATGCATACACCATAACAAGAAAACTCAATTTGCATCAGCACTGTACAGACAAACTGTTGGTGACATTCCATTCTTGGAGCCAGACCTTGATCAGGTTTTAGCCCCAGGGCAGGTCTTGGGAGCCCCACCCAACAGCTTGGAAGAGGAGGACGGGGAAAGCGGGGGAAAGCATGCACCATGGAGACAAAAGATTGCTGTTAAACTCAGACCCTCAAGTACATGAGAACGGCAGACTGAAAGTGACTCCATGCCCTGGCTGGGCCCACAGACCTGTAGGCCACTCCTCAGCTGTGACCCTGGAGGGGCAGTTAGTTCTCCACCAGCCCCCACACTGAGCTCCTTGAGGCTCCTGCTGGCTTCCACCAGCTCTGCCCCATGTCCACACAGGAGCCCAGCCAGAACCTGCCAGCCATACACACAGTGCTCACAGCCCGCTCTAGCACAAAGCCATGCCTAGTTCCCATGCAGCCAAGCCTCTACTCCATAGTTTTTTGAGCCAGCTGGGGCCCGAACCTGCTGCATCTAGGCCCCGTGATGCTCACGGGCCGCCTAGCCCTCTCAGCGGCGCCCTGGGTCCCCGAAGTAGCAGCTGTGCAGCCGCAAGCTTTCTGCTGCCTGCTGCCTGTGCTCTGGTCAGAGAGAGCAAGGAAGCAATGTTAGGTTAGTCTGTGCCAGTTCAACCACCGAAGGGGTCTCCATCCCTTCGGCTGGCAATCGGCCCACAAGTCCCAATGCACATACAAGCTCAGGCATAAAACACTCACACATGTGGCCACAGTTCTCACACATTTATACATTTATGAAGGTATAACAAATAACACTGACGAACAAGATAGGCAGACAAAAAGGAAGAACAAGGGCCCTACAGATGGTCCAGGCAGACAGACGAGAGTCCGGAGAGGGAGCCTCAATAATGCCAAAGACCTACAGATGGGACAGGGACAATTCAACAGAGTCTCCCGATCCCCAGATGGATCCAAACAGACGGACCCCTCACGGGCATCTCACGATCCCCAGACGGATCCAAACAGATGGACCCCTCACGGGCATCCTAACAGACGGACCCCTCTCGGGCGTCCTATGACGGGGGGACCTGTGAGGACCCCCGCATCCTGATGAGGGGTTGGAACGTCTTCCAACTCCTCCAGGTCACCTTACAGGCGCGTCCGCCAAGGTGAGCCTGTCAGATTCAACCGCCGGCTTCGGATAAGAAAATGAAAGTAAAAGGAAAACACAGACAAGAAAATGGAGCGCTCTTACCGATCGGTGCAGATGGACCTCCGGAGCTCTTAGGGGTCCCGGCGGGGGGTCTCTGGGGATCCCGGACGAGCCCCCAAATGTTGTGCCCAGATCGTGACCCCCAGAGAGACCACCAAAGACGAGCATGCCGGAATGCAAAAGCAAGGTTTAATTCTGGATATCCAAAAGCAATACAAGCCTAGGCAGGGACTTCGTCCAATACATCCAACGCAGTGGAGGCTGGAGGAAGCGCCCACCTGTCTGCAAGCTCAGTTTTTAAAGGGAAAAGTCACAAGGTTACATCATTTAGGGGTGCTAGTACAGGTACAATTCTGATTGGCTCGCTTCTAGGGACTTCTAGAAATTACTTCTAAGGGAGTGGTTGCCCGCCACCATTTCTCATTGGCTGCCCTCAGGTGGAGGCATTTCTGTGATCAGTTACCCTGGAAACCAGGGAGAGGACATTCCATAGTCTGGCAGGCATTACCTCGTGACTATCTTGTGGCTCTGTACTTTTACACTTCCTGGTTTCTGGAATCTGAACTGACTGGTCTCAGTAACTTCTGGCCTGTTCCAGTAACTTATGGCCTGTAGCTAAAAGGAGCAGTCTTAGGCCTTTAGTTTTGGGGTGAGAGCATTTTGGTCTTATTTTGGTTCCACATTGATATGTTTTGTAAGCATTTGTGTGGTTTGCAAGTCAAATCTGCATGCACAACACATGATGAATATAACACACACACACACACACACACACACACACACACACACACACACGCATGCACAAACACCAGCAAAATAACATCAATTCAAGGAAAATTACCATTTCCTAACAAGACATTTCCTGTATTTCAAGGATAAGACATTGGTTAGGATGATAATGAAAGATTTTTACCAATGTCAACGATAAACCTGGAATCCTACGTCCTTTATATGATGACAGAAAACCAGTTTGGATCATATCCAAAGTTGTTGTCAAAGTAAAAGAGACCATAATCTAGAAAAGTGTCTGAGCTGTTTGTTAGAGTATTGATCACGACTGCTGAGATCTGTTTTCAGGAATGCAAATATCCAAACTCACCCTCATGGAGCTTTCCCTTTATTTTGTCAGAATCTGATTCTTTAAAAAGTCTGATGTCTCCTTTCCAGAGGAGTGGCTGTGATGTACCTCCTTACACACCCCTGTGGAGGGGCAGTGCATGGGCTGCTCCTTACACACCCCTGTGGAGGGGCAGTGCATGGGCTGCTCCTTACACACCCCTGTGGAGGGGCAGTGCATGGGCTGCTCCTTACACACCCCTGTGGAGGGGCAGTGCATGGGCTGCTCCTTACACACTCCTGTGGAGGGGCAGTGCATGGGCTGCTCCTTACACACCCCTGTGGAGGGGCAGTACATGGGCTGCTCCTTACACACCCCTGTGGAGGGGTAGTGCATGAACTGCTCTCTGCTAGTGACTTTCCTCATTGTTGGAAACCAATACCAAAGAAACACCTTAAGTGGGGCAGGGGTTCTTTTGGTCTACCATTGGGAATTTGTTTAAAGAGCTGGCCAGTTTCCAAACTGTGCACGCATCTTCCCTAGGCAGCCAACAAAGTGGCTTTCACTAATCTTCAGATTTACTGATGTGTAAATCTCTAGGAACTCTACAGAACAGGGATGTAGTTCTTAGACACACGGCAAAGAGATCACTAGGCAATAACACAAAAATCCGAAAGATGAAACATTTAAACATGTAAGGGGAAGTTTTCAAACTTAATCTTAATTTGAACAATTCAAATCGAAATGATACTCCTTTTTGACTAAACTAATTAGCAGGGAATTTTAAATGCTAATGAAGAAAAGATCGAGTATAAAGCAGATATTCTCAGGCATTGAACTTGGTGGACAGACTGTGACAGCCTCCTGGGAAGACATCAGTTTGGTGATTGAAGTACGTGCTGCTTGATGAAAGACGAGATTTTGGAAGCTCTAAGATCTGCATATCAAAACAAGGTTGTGTCTCAACATGTTCGTCAAAGCGCTTATTAGAATAATAAAATATTAGGAAAACCCCACAGTATTCAAATAGGAGGAAACAGAATTATCATAACATTTACTTATAATAAGATGTTTATGATACTAGATGAAAAATAAACAATTTTATTTATTTATTTATTTATATAGATTTGGTTTTATTTAAGCATATATGAAGAGTGTGTATGCATGTTTGCATGTATTGGGGTGTAGTGGATAGCTGTTCTGATTATGACCTTGAAGCACCGCCCCTAGACTCTAGAGGAAGCAGGTAACTGTTACACCTGCCTATGACCTTGAAGTACACGTCCCTGGAGTGTGGCCTCTCGGGACCCTTAACATCTGGGATGCACATATGTGGCCCTCTCTTCACTCCCTCGTGGTTTGGATGCAGAGATGGACCAGGCAGATCTTGGACCAGGAAGATCAGGGTGGACCTAGCTCGGTTTTTCAGGCTGTAGTGAGTTTTATCTTCGAATAAATTCCTTTGCTTGTTATACGGACTTCGTAGATTTCAAGCAATATAGGGGCACACCCATGCTCCATGTATATGCACATGGGTATGGAGGCCTGAAGATGACATTGAACCACAACCCTAACCCAAACTCCCTTCTGGAGATTTTTCTGCTTGGTGCAGAGGTGGGCCAACAGGTGTGAGAGCTCAGCTGCTTTTCTCCCTAGGGAAGAAAGAGGAGCAGAGTGTGTCAGCTCTGAGTTGCAGAGAGCCTGGCACCAGTCAGCAGGAAGAAGGTAGGGGCTGAGCACCGGAAATGGACTGAAGGGACCAGATGACAAGGGAACAGGAAGCCCCAGGATCGTGTGTGTGTGTGTGTGTGTGTGTGTGTGTGTGTGTGTGTGTGTGTGTGTGTGTGTGTGTCCTCAAAGCCTGGCAGGACTCTGAGTCTGAGTCTTCTGATAGCAATCAGGAGCTCTAAAGGAAGGAGGTCTGGAGGGTAGAGAGTCAGATGACCTGGCTCAGTCTTGCAGGAATCCAAGCTGAGCCCCAGAAGTCATTAGGGATTGCATGTTGTCCTTTTCAGTGCTGAGACATGAATGGAGACATGAATTTGAGAGAAGCAAGGCACGTGGTCCCATCTGTGCTTTGGGAAAGTTGCCCTAATTTCACACCCAGCCTCCGCTTCCCAAAAGCTATATACAAAGGGGCCAGGGTGGGGATGGAGATATAGCGTTAGTGAGAGGAGCCCCGTAAACCTGGTAAAGACCTGTGGAGTACCGTGAAAGGGAGGCGTGGTGTCGGAGGCTGGATCCCTGCTAGAGGGCCTGGATCCTGGAGCAGCAAGGAGTTTGGGCCAGGAAGAAAGCAATGGGTCAGCCAGGACCAGGGGAGGGGCAGGATGACAGCGCACTGAGGCCAGTCAGCCTCTCTGAAGGCCCTGAGCTTGCTGTAGATGGACCCAGTCCTCCTGTGGCCTAGCAGGCTGACACCTCGACTTGCTCCCTCTGTCTCACTCTCACAGTAAAATCTTTTGTCTCCATTGGGAAGGGAAAGCTGAAGGAGGCCCAGTGACAGTGATGGGGAGATGGGGATGAGGTGGGGCTTCACGTGGCCTCTTGATTGGTTCAGGTGTCAGTAGTGTTGAGAAGACAGCCCAGCACTACAGTCAGCAGCCCCAGTAGTTCTCTGTGCCCCCAGGACCCTCCTTCCTTGATTATGTTGCTGAAAAGCTAGAGCTGGAGATTAGGGAGAGCATATGCTTTAAAGTAAAGAATGAGGAAGAGAGAATGTGGTGTTTTTACAATGCTGAGGTGTCTTTACAATGGCTTTTTATATGGTCCTGTGGTTGGAGGTTTGAATAATTGACATGCCCCCCCCACCATGGACTCATATTTGAATGCTCAGTCCCCAGTTGGTGGAACTGTTTGGGAAGGATTAGGAGGTATGGCCTTGTTGGAGGAGGTGTGCCACTGGGGGTGGGGGTGGGGGGCTTTGAGGTTTAAATTGTCCACATCATCCTGAGTTAGCTCTCTCTCTTTCTCTGCCTTGCATTTGTGGATCAGGTGCAAGCTCTCAGCTAGTTTTTCAGGGTCATGCCTGTGTGTCTGCCTGCTACCATGCTCCCCATCATGGTAATCCTGGACTCTAATCCTCTGGAATGGTAAGCCCCAAGTTAAATGCTTGTTTTTGTTTTTTAATAAGTTGCCTTGATCATGGTGTTTTGTCACAACAATAGAAAAGTAACTAAGACACTGTGGCTTTTAAAGCTACATTCCCCAAGGCTATAATTTACAACAAAGCGTAAAGCTTGAAATTTAAGTATGTTTTAAGAAGCAATTAAAAAATACATGATCTGAGAGTTGGAGAGATGGCACAGTGGTTAAGAGGTCTCACTGATCTTTCAGAGAACCTGAGTTCAGATCCCAGTAGCTACTGCAGATGGCTCATAACTGTCTGCAACTCTAGCTTCACATGATCCAATGCTCTCTTCTGACCTCCACAGGCACCTGAACTAATATCCCATAAGATGATCCAGCCTCACAGACTACTCTAGCCAGGACTTGAGACAAGCCCTGCACTTTCCCATTATGCAGAGGCTGGACAACGAATGACCCAGCTACCTCTCCCAGGACTTGACAATTCACCTAAATTATTCCTTTCAGGATCCCCTAAAGATGCCATCACCCCCAAATGTCAGGAAGTAAGTGTAAGAACCTGATGCCCACATTTCCAAGAGGTGGGGTGGGTTGTTTTTGGTTTTTCAATGGGTTATGGATATTTGTCATAATTTAGGGTCGTTGGTTACAAATTGTTATTGGTAATGGTCAGGAAAAAAGCTGAACAAAGGAGTTTAGATTCAGGGTTCTTGTTTTGAAAAAGAAAAAAGAGAAAAAGGGAATATAGAAATGATAGGATAAAGGGTAGATTATTGAATCTACTCTGAAAATATAAAGGGGGGTATAGAAACAGGATAAAAAGTAGATTATTGAATCTACTTTTTAAAAGCAACTACTAGTTTTAAATATTTTATGTTGATATGGATCTTTGTGTACTGATAAAAATTTGAGATTATTTTTGTTAGAACATACTGTATATACATTTCTAATCTTGTTCTAATATTGTTATTAATACAATAATAGTATTGTACCTGTACACCTCATTTGACAATGCAAATTGCTAGTCCTTGAAAGTTATTATTACAAACTAATTAGGATATAAATAAATTCAAGTTACTAGTTAGTCATTACAATCAAACTTGTAGTCATATTAGGTATGTTTTCAAGATCAAACAGACATACTTTAGATAGACAGGTTGTCTTCAAACACTTCAGAGATCTACAGCATATGGCATTTAAGATGCTTAATAACATAAGTTCTTTTTTTTTTAATGACAATGAGAGATGTCTGCTCCTGACAACACTGATCTACTTCAAAGAAGATGATGGGCATCAAAGAAACTCCATATGAAGTTTACTTTCTTTGTGGCAAAAGTTAGCCCCTGGGCAAGAAAGTGCCCTTGCCTCCACTGCTGACAGTATGCTGTCCAAAATGGACAATTAGAACACAAAATAAAGGACTGCCAAATTTTGCCTAAACAAGGTAGGTAGGACAGCCCTTCAGAAAATTCTGCTTCATAGATAAGTCTGTCAGATATGCTAGGCCTGTAAGCTGAAGATGGATGACCCAACGTTGCAAAGGAACCTTGGGTGACTGTCCAGGTAGCCAGCTGTCTCTGTCATATCTCACATTTTTTTGGAAGTTGCTTGCTTGCACTTCCTGCTTACTCAGGTAATGTTATTTCCTTCTTATCACTGATGGAGTTGAAGACTAGATAGTTATAGTTTTCCCTGTTACCAGACTCAGAAAAGAAACTCACTAAAGAGGTGTAAAGTATATAAACTTGAGAGACATCAAAAGATAGTTTTCAGTTGGTAACACAAGTTAGGGTAGAAAGTAAATTAGGTACAACACTTTGGACTCACCAAAATAGGATAAATAATGGAGTATTTTCTCTGAATTTGTCAAATGTTAATGGACTAGACCTTATTGATATAATTATTGCCTATATATTGTATATAGTTATTGTACTTACTAGTTTTTTTATATTGGGTATAACCTTTTTTTATTTTAGACAAAAAAGGACAAATGTGGTGGTATTTTGTCTATGCTCTAACAAATAAAGCTTGCCTGAAGATCAAAGGGTAAAGCCAGCCACTAGTTAACCATAGAGGCCAGGCAGTGGTGGCACACACCTTTTATCCCAGCACTTAGGATCTCATGCCTTTGCTCCCAGTACTTAGAAGGCACATGCCTTTAATCCCAGCACTAGGGAGGAGGAAACAGGAAGTGATATGGCTGGGTGGAGAAAGGAATATAAGGCAAGAGGAGACAGGAGCCCAGCTCTTTCAGGCTGAGGAGTGTCGAGGTAAGAGGTGGTGGCTGTGGCTTGCTCTTTTGTCTCTCTGATCTTTCAGCATTTACCTCTGTATCTGACTCCAGGTTTTTTATTATTAAGATCAATTAGAATTTGTGCTATATAGTCTCTCTCTCTCTCACTCACACATAAATAGTCTAACACATAATTCACAATAATGTAACAATTATATGTATATGCATATGAGCTGGGATTTTTTTATTTTGTTTTTTGTCTTAATGAATTGCCTTTGGTAAATGAAATTGTGAGATGCCCTTAGTAGGTGCATTTCTTAGATTTGGGGAGGAGAAAGTAATGCCTAAGAGCTTGGTCCCTCACAGCCCTAATAAGGAAGGCTTAGCCACCCATTCTCAATAGGCTAATTAAAGAGGCAGGTAACAGTGAAGAGCAGAACAAGAAGATTTATTCAATGCGGCTCCATTGTAGAAGAGGAACAAGAGGCCCAGTGATGCCCTAAATATAAATATAAACATAAACATAAACATAAATATAAATATAAATCTGACCAGAGGCTTAGGTTTAGAGGCCAAGAGGTATGCATAAGTAACCAGCCTGGGTCAGAGAGGTCACTCACTGGTTCCCCACGGTGAACTTTGGTGGAATCATACTTCAGACTTGTTCTTGGGACTTTATGAGAAGAGGGCAGACATTGTTTATATCTCCCCGGGTGTGGAATTTTCACAATAACCTACTGGGAGAACACTGGTCCAGATCCAGAAACAGGAGGAGGGAACATGAAAACAGGGGACACCAAAGGCATGGTTATTCTACATTCACCTACTGGCACCTGGCCTCAGGAAACCCCAGGATCCCTATTTTAGGATTTACTAGTGTAGTCTTGCACAGGTTATTTTAATTGTCATGTTTTTTCCCTAACAGCAAAGCATGGCAAACTTAACTGTGCTGCAGTATAACGCTAAGTAAATGATGGTTTCCTAAATACAGTGTCACCGCCTCAGCGTTCACTAAGCAGAAAGCGAGACTGTAGGATGAATGTAATGATCTCCCCCGTGTTTGAAGCAAAAGAATGGTTGATACTGATAAGGCAGGGGAAACCTCTGCTTATATTTGAGGTGATGCAGAAACTACAGAGGAAGAGTTCTAATTTTAAAAATGTAAAGCTCTTAGCTCTAAGCAAGACACGGTGTTGCCCGTGTTTAATTTCTGGAGAGGGAGCCTATACACTAAAAAAGTGTTTTTTTACTGATCTCCCTGCTTGTGTTTCCGGGCGCAGAAAAGCTGAGCCGCACAGTCCCGCCCACCGGAGGCGGGTCCCCGCCCACAAGCCCCGCCCCGTCCGCCTTCCTGACCACGTCTAAGGCGGGACTCCAGCCTCGCTGGCGAACCTCGCATCTTGGCCCCGCCTTCCTATCCGGCTCCGCCCCACCCGCCCTTCCGCCGCCTGGCCTCCACCTCCGGCTCCGCCCCCTCCTGGGTCCCCCTTTCCATTGGTCTCTCGCTGCGCCGTCTGGTCCAATCGCAGCACTTAGCGCCAGAATTTGAACCGCCGTTTTCGTTTGAATCGGGCGGGCGCGGCGGGCAGGCTTGGCGCGGAACTGCTTTGGGAGGCACTCTGCGACGCGGGCGGCGGGCGGAGGGCGGCGGGCGGCGGGCGTCCGGGACGCGGGCGGCGGGTGTGCGGGTCGGGGCGGAGCAAAGGACGCGGGTGGCCGTGGTCCGATCGCCGCGGCCGAGGAGCCGACGGCTCTGACGCGGACTGGACCCGGTGAGCCGCGGCCAAGGCTGACCAGCGCTGACTGGCGAGGGGGCACGGCGAGCTTCACCGGGAGGCCACTCCGCCCTCGGCCGGGCGGACCATGGCGTCCTCGGCTCGCCTGGTCACCATCAAGCGGAGCGGCGACGACGGCGCGCACTTCCCGCTGAGCCTCAGCTCCTGCCTGTTCGGAAGGTGAGCGCGGGCGCGCGCGCGCGGAGGGACCGGGGTGACCCCGGGCCGCTTGGCGGGGCTGCCCCTGTAAGACGTTCGGAAGTCACGCTCCGGGACTGGGAGCCTCCCGGATGGAACCGGGATTTTACACTTGGTGGGCGCCAAGCTGACTTCAGTGTCACGCCGCTCCTGCACTGTGGCTCTGAGGCAGCCGGCTGTGGCTCCAGACGTTCTGGAAACATGAAGATAGGAGAGCCCTGTCGGGGTGCCCTAGGAGAATTCCCCCCTTCTCTTCCTCCGTGGGTCGGATAATAACCCTCCTCCCTGAAGCCTTCCAGGCGGTGGCTTGGCATTGCCGCTTTTGCCCAGTTAGACCCTTGTGGCCCTTTCTGCCGATTTTAAAATGTTACCCGAGAAGGTGCTTTTAAAGAAAGCTCGTCTTTCCTAACACCATGCAGGTTGGTGACTGGTTTTTAGATTTTTTTGTTTGTCTGTTTCCCAATAGACTAAGCTCGAAGGCCAGGGCTGCCTTGTTAATGATTACATTCCCCCAGCGTCCCATATGGTGCCTGATACTTAAGACCTCAGTCGGTGTGTGACCTAGGGCGAGCGTCCAGCAGGAAGAGGGAGATGTGGATTTGGGGGTCAGTCGAGGATGGTAGTTCTCAGGGAGACATTTGGCAAAGTCTGGTGACATCTTATCATGTCACCCTGGGAGAGGTGTCTGTAGCCAGTATCACTGAGTGAGCAGAGAGACGTGGTGTGTTTGACAGTGAACAGGGCGTTGCGGAATTCTCTGGTCCAGAATGTCTGTGGCACTTAGGTTAAGAAGTATGGACGGTAGTGGTCTTTTCTGCCCAGTAAAACGGGGTTCTAAGATAGTCTCTGTCTGGTGTGATTCCCAAAGCCTACATTTTCTTGAGAGTAAGGATGCTGTCACTTTCCGTAGCTTTTTGTTGTTGTTCAAAAGAAAAAATATTCTTGTCACAAATATCATTCATTTTCATTATTCTGCAATATTGATTAAATATACTTTTTGCAAGTTTCAAAAAAGTTGAAAACAATTCATGTTTGGTTGTGTGGTATTTTTAGGAAGTGATATGCTTCAACAGCTGAGCAGCAATTTTCAACCTGTGGTTGCGACCCCCACCCAAAAGACGATCAGAAAACACGGATATTTACATTACGATTCATAACAGTAGCAAAATTAGTTATGAAGTAGCAGCGAAAATAGTTTTATGGTGGGGAGGGGGTCACCACAACATGAGGAACTGTATTAAAGTGTCACAAGATTAGGAAGGTTGAGAACCACTGCTGTAGAGGTTCACAGGGAAACAATATGTATTTTCAGGCCTTTAAAGTTCAGAACGAATGCTATCGGTGAAACTCCTGGTTTGTTGATGGGTTCGGAACTGTCCTTGCTCTGCTGTGCTACCACAATGCTCGCTTTCTAGACAGCGTTTCTATTTTAAACTAGATACTGTTTTTCATTGCCTGGTGGAGGAGTGTAATGTGAGGATATTTGAATCTGTCAACATGCTGTGGTTTTGAAATAATAGTGAAAAACTCATTGGATATACTGTGTGCCACATACGCAAGTGGCACATACAACTCTTAACTGAATGGCATCATGGGTGTTGGTATAGACCTGTGTGTGAAGAAACTGAGGCACTGATTACCTACAGCACATTTTATGCTACTACCTTTCTGTCCTTAAATACTTATATTGTTGTAAACACATTAATTATAAAGTTCTCCTAAACTGGTAATAAAGTACTCCATTATTTGTGTCTTTTTTTTTTTTTTTCTTTTTTTGCTTTTGGTTGTTTGAGATAGGGTTTCTATGTGTAGCCCTGGCTATCCTGGAACTAGCTCTGTAGACTAGGCTGGCCTTGAACTCACCGAGATCCTCCTGTGAGAGTCTCCCCAGTGCTTTAATCTCCCCAGAGATTAAAGGTGTGTGCCACCATTGTCTGGCAATAGTATAGCTATTTATATGAAAGGTAATTGATTATGTGTTGTAGTGCTTTTTAATATAATTATTCTGAAGTACTAGAAGTTTTAATAATTTATGGCTTCTTAGGCAGTACTGTGTTATTGTGTCATTACACTTAGAGTCTAAGCATATTACTCAAATTCTGTTTGTTTAAATTTGAGGGGTTTTTTTTAAGTTGCACACCCCCATAAAAACCCTTACCATTTTTTTTTTTTTTACTATTATTAAGGAGTATTGAATGTGACATTCGTATCCAACTGCCTGTAGTGTCCAAAAAACATTGCAAAATTGAAGTCAGTGGGCAAGAGGTAAGTGGGTTTTGGAAATCAACTTTTAAAGCTTTTGAATTTGATTTTAAACAAATCCTTAGTATTTTCCTCTCCTCTCCACTCGCAGGCAATATTGTATAATTTCAGTTCCACAAATCCAACGCAAGTGAATGGGGCTACTATAGATGAGCCTGTGCAGCTGAAACATGGAGATATAATAACAATCATTGACCGATCTTTTAGGTAGGCCAAAACTAATTCTAAATACTGTGCTCTTTTTAACCATGAACTAGTACCACAGTTCAACTGTGATCCTTTGGTGTTGATGGGTGTTGGAAGGGGTGAGTGCATGCATGCGTGTGTGTCTGTGTGTGTGTCTGTGTGTGTGCATGTGTATGTACAGATGCTTGCACCTGTGCCTATGGAGAATAAAGGACAACCTCAGATGTGGTCCTCAGGATATGGGTCACCCTTTTTTTTGGAACTGGCCTGTGATTCACCAAGTAGGCCAGACTGGCTAGACAGCCAAGCCCAAGGGCCCTCCTGTCTTTGCTTTCCCAGGGTTGATGGTACATCTTCAAATTCCCAGCTCTTCGGCCTTTAAAGAACAGTTATGTTAAACTGAGGCAATTGGGCTGGGTCCTAACCCATGACTGGTGTCTTTATAATAAGAAAAGATTAGCACACAGAGATCCCAGGGGAGCAAGTGCACAGAGGTGAAGAGGCAGAAAGAGGGCTGCTGGTCAAGGAGGCCCAGAGGAAGCCATTCCTGCAGACACCTTGGACTTGGACTTCCAGGCAGAACCGTGAGCAGCACATTTCTGTCATTTAAGGCACTCTGTGTTGTAATTATGGCAGTCCTAGCAGACTAACACACTACCACCAAGTCACAAGGGACATTTCTACAAGTTTCTTTTGTGCTGTCTTTAATCACTACTTCTTTCTCTTACTAAGCCACCATGGTGGCTGTAAGAGAGGAGTATCTTTGGGGTCTTGTTACCTGTTGGTGGGCCTCTAAACACTATAGTTAGCCTGTTTGTGCCTGACTGATGCTCTTGTGTGTGTGTGGTTTATAGCATGTTGGGTGCCTTTGGCTTATTTCTTCTCACAGTATAGGTATTTCATTAACATTCACAATATACATAGTAATATGTAAGAGTATTCACAGTTTATTTGTTCTTGATGGGCATTTGAGTGATTTCCACTTGAAATTTGTCAAGGCTTTCTTTGTGATCAAATGTCCCCCCATTTCCTGTATTTGAAGATGGTATTCTGCAACTACTGAATGCACCGGTCTAACTATAGATCTGTTTAATTCTCTATTATTAGTAATCATTTTAATATTTCCCTGTTTAATAGTTTGAGATATATTAAAATCACCCACTGAAGACTTGTTTATTTTTCTTTAATTAATTTCTTTTTTTTTTGTTTGTTTGTTTGTTTTTTTGTTTTTCGAGACAGGGTTTCTCTGTGTAGTTTTGCACCTTTTCCTGGAGCTCACTTGGTAGCCCAGGCTGGCCTTGAACTCACAGAGATCCGCCTGTCTCTGCCTCCCAAGTGCTGGGATTAAAGGCGTGTGCCACCACCGCCAGGCTTTGTTAAATTTCTTTAACACTTTCTGTTTTTTATTTTTTGATGTTATACCGGGCATATGGTTGTGGACTCCTTCTGGACATAATTCTAAATTATGCACAGAATTCTTTGTCATTTTAAATATTTCCTATTTTTAGTCACATCTTTTGCCTTAGTGATTCTTTGGGTGATAAATATTAAATACACTCAATTCCTTTTGATTAGTGCTCACATAGCACAACTTTTCTACTCCCTTAATTTCAACTCTTTATAATTCTTATGGCTTTTGTTGTCTCTGGGAACTTGCTGTTGAGTGACTTGTCTATAAATAGACTATTTTCTTTTGGAGGGTGCGGTTTGAGACAGGGGTTCTCTATGTAGCTTTGCACCTTTCCTGGAACTCGCTCAGTAGCCCAGCCTGACCTCGAACTCACAGAGATCTGCCTGCCTCTGCCTCCTGAGTGCTGGGACCAAGGGCGTGTGCCACCACTGCCTGGCTAAATAGACTATTTTCTTAGATCCAATATCTTGATGGATTTACCCTTAAGTCCTTATAAAGTATCCTTTGTCTCTATGAACAATTTGAAGGGACCTTTTTATTGACTAGACTCTTTAAAACAGGCTTGGTTCAACACTGTAATAGCTTGGAGGAAGGTTCCAGATGCTAGCTGTCTTTAGATCTTACATAGACAGCATCTAAATTCAAATTAGGCTACTTCACTGAGGTACCAAAGTTTCATTGTACACAGAAAAGGATTTCAGCTGTGAATTGATCACCAAGATCTGTCATGATTCTAGTGCCATCTTCCTAAAATGTGCCTTTCCTCCAGAGAGACTGAAAAACTAGGGATCATAATTCTAGAACATAGTTTTGTAGTTAGATTTCTGTTTAAGTTTTTAGTATAAAAACTTTTTCCTAACCAAAACAATTTCTTTGTGTAAGGTAATAAATATTATGAACAAAGCCTTAAGTTTGTTTCAGGGTTTATATCTATAACCTATGAACCTGGAGGTTCAAATCCTACACCTGATTCTCTGTGTACTGTAGGTATGAAAATGGAAATCATGAGGATGGAAGCAGCTCAACTGGATTTCCAGGAAAATCACCTGGACAGGTGAGGGGAACTACTCAGGTTTGACTGGTTCTTTATCATGATGGGAACTCATTTATATGTTTTTATAAGTGATTTGTCACTTTTAAATTGGTGGCCAAGAATGGCTTTCTGATTATAGCAGAAATGTATAAGTAACAAAATAAGGAAATAAGTTGACCATGAACATAGTAAAAATAACTAAAACCCTATTTCTTTTTGCTATTCAAAAAACAGAGTGCTAACTTGGTCTTACCCTCTACTAGACTGTGTTGTGATCTTACAAGGTTAGAATAGTCTGAATACATTGGAACTGAATGAAAAAAAGATATAAAAAAGGGAGAATATGACTGTTCCTAGGTATGGTGGAGGAGGAGGTTTATTGTAGATTTGAGAGCATAGGCATAGACAGAGACATCTGGGACAGTCCAGAGTGAACATGGCCCAGAGCAGGGCCATATGAGGAGAAGTGGGGTCAGGGGAGAAAAGTCTCCTACCAAAGAGGGGTGGCTTGGGCCAAGAGACTGGTATAGCTAAAATGGTTGCCTTATATAAGGGCCAGAGGAACTTGAGGGCATTCGAGCCCGTGAGCTAGAGAAGTTTAGGTTAGTGGATGGAGTATGCCAGCCAAGAGGACCCTGTAACAGGTAGAGAGTAAGGAATGCTGGGAGAACCTGGTGGCCAGCATCCACTTTGATGGGCACCTCAGTTAGCCATTTGTCGCAGGTTTGAGACCTAACAGAAGTAAAAGAGACATCTCATGAGTCATTTTGTCTTCTACTCATTGTGGCTGTCCATCTCTGTGTGTCTAAAATAATTATATTGTGAAAACTGAGTGCTGAAGAAGCTTCCTAGTTGAGAAGAAAATGAGTCTAGTGCTTGTCATGTGAAGGAATTCTGTCACTTGAGAATATCAGCAAGATAACTGCCATTGCTATCATTTACTAGAGCACAATTGTGGACACATGATTAGAGGCTTAGTGGGACTCAGTAACATTAGGGTAAATCTTGAGAATCTCTGTTTCTCCTTTTAGAATGCTAGTCAAACTGCTACCATGAATTAGCTGCAGTTCCTTGGATTAGGAGCCTTAGAGTTTGCCTGCATTTAGCAACAGACACTTTTCTCCAAGATCTCTGTCATGTTAAATACTGCTTCTTCCTTTGAAGAGCCCAATACTCATCAACCCATGGTGGAAGCTATTTTTGAGGTATCCCACCACACACCAGCCACCTTTCAACTTGTTAATAAGTGTAAGAAAATAAAATTATTGGTAATTGTAGATCTATGGGATAGATAAGTACCACTCAATGGTTGATGAACTGTTTGTCTGTTTACTAGTCTGTTGAGTGTTAAAATTCAATACATATAATGTCATAGTAATGTATTAGGAATTTCATGCCTATTTAATATAATCATTAAAATTACAGGATTTGGAAGATAGCTCTGTGTAAAATGCTTTTTCTGGAAACATATATACCTGAGGTTTGATAACCTAGAACCTTTGTAAAAAAAAATCTGGATGTCTACCATGTACCTGTAATCCCCATCACTGAGAAAGCAGAGATAGGATTCCTGGTGTTAGGTGGCCAGCTAGTCCAGCTAAATTCTAGATTTAGTTTGTACCCTGTCCCAAGAAATAAGGTAGTGAGCAGTTGAGAAAAACACCCAATATCAACTCTGTTCATAACATACACAAACATATGTTCTTCACCTCCAAAACTGTTTCATACTGCAGAATGTGTAGGAACTGTCTATTGGTTTAGGAAGAGGATTGGATTTGCTATTCAGGCTCTGAAGTTGTAATACCCATGGATGTGCTGCTCTTCTGTGTGCCTTAACTTCCTGACTCTTGATACACAACAGATACCTGCTAGGGATAAGAGCACAGATATCATTGGAACTGCAATTTAGCACATCTTGAGTGCATTTCTGGTGAAACTTACGGTGTCTATAGTTTTATGCCTGTGGTGACTTAGCAGATGGGGGAACTTAATTTTAATTTTGTTTCTTTTTTCATGTGATTTTGTAAGATAAAGAAGTTCTAGAAAATGTACTGGGGGGCTAGTGGGGGAGAAGTGGCTTACAGGTTAAGAGTTTTCTCTGCTCTTCCAGAGGACCCAAGTTTAGTGTCTGGCCTCCACATTGGGCAACTCACAACCACCTGTAACTCCAGCTATTATAGGGTCCAATATTCTGTTCTGGCCCCCACTGGTACCCACACAAATGTGCCTAGACATACACACATACACATAAATATAAAAATAAACCTTTTAAAAAGAAGCTCTTAAGTCAGCTAAGAAGTGCTTAGGTCATGGCCACTAACTTTCAAGTCACTTGGATCTGTTTCTCAAGTCTAAATGTCGTAAAGAAGAAGCATTTTAGCAAAGAATATAATTAATGAAAAGAATATTTTCATTGTTTCACAATGACCACACTAAGAAAGGCACTTAAATTCCTCTTCTTATTTTCCCAATTTGTAGGAACCAGCACGGCGAGCTTCGAGAGCTAGCTTCTCTGTTGACCCTGGTTGGTATTGGTTGGGTTCTGTTCTGGGACTGTCAGCATAAGACTACTATGACAGTGGCAAGGGTGGGGTCATGGGTACACAGGCATGAGATTCCTGGTCTCCCAAACCCTTAAGAGCCTGGTGCCATTTAACATGCCAAACTAGAGCAGAGAGCTGGGTAACTTCTTCCCTAGTGCTTCTGTTTTAGTGTCAGTTTAATCTTGAGTTGTCTGGTGGGATATGTTAACATCACTGGTTATTCAAAGCTAATGTATTTACCTGGATGGAAACAGCATTATAAGACAAGTGTAAGGAATTAAGTAATTTGTGGACTAAATGAAAAGCTAGGTTATAAGGCAATTTAAAATAAGGTACTGGATTCCAAAAACATTAGTCATTGAGAAAATGTTGATCTTCTGTTTCTTATTTCATATTTATTGTCAAGATGGGAAAGGTCAAGATGCCAAAGCTTCGAAAACCACTGCTCCAAGAAGATCTTTGGTACATGCCAAGAGGCTCTCTGGAGACAGTTCGGTCTCAGATGGCTCAAAGGACAGTGTTACCCAAGATCCATCCAATAACCGTTCTTCAGGGCATGTAGAACAGCACAGTGGCAGAAGCATAGGAGAGCCCACATCAGGTGGTCTTTTTAAGAAGTCTGGGGCTACAGGGAGTAGTTACAGGGAACTGAAGTCTTCTCCTGCACAGAGCCTTAGCAACAGCAAGAAAAATGACTCTCCCTTTGAGAAACTTTATCAGTCGATGAAGGAAGAGTTGGATATAAAATCACAGAAACAGTCTCGTAGAAAGTCAGAACCACAACCTGAATGTGCAGCAGGCAAAGATACATGGGAAACAAAGTTATTGGTATCATGCAAGTCAAGACCAAAATCCAGTGGAAGCACGCCTGGGACTGCAGCCTCTTCACCCAAAGGAGACAAGATCGAGGCTGTGACACAGAACAATGGTGTGCGGCCTGTTGAGACTTCCTCAGAGGCTCCGAGCTCCAGCTTTCCTCTCTCTGAGACAGCTAAGATGAAGACCCCTGTGCGAAATTCACAGCTGCTTAAGAATGAAGACTTGCATGTTACTGGCAGAAGAGAGTCTATGAATCTGGGTGAAAGTGAAGGTGCCAAGGCAGGTCATAGGATAGTCACTCCTAGGAAGCTGGGAACTAGAAACCAAACTTCAGTGAAAGTTGAAGATGCTGCCAGCCCTGCTGATACACCAGAGAATCTCTCTTCCAAAAAGAGGAGTATTCCTGCAAAGGTAGAAGTGCTGTCTGCTGAAACACAAAACCGGTTCTCTTCAACTCAGCACCTTGCTCCAAGTGAAAAGAGAACTCCAAAGGATTCCTTCAGCAAGCCTGAGAAATTGGCCACTGCAGCTGAGCAGATTTGCTCTGGGCTACCTGGTCTTAGTTCTGTTGATATCAGCAACTTTGGTGACTCCATTAGTAAGTTGTTTAACTGTAGATTTACTTTCCCTAATAGGTTAATATTTATCCTATGTATTGTGAGCTAACAAGGTGTTCATTCAGTCAGTGTATGGGTACAGAAGACTTTGCCTTTTATAAGGAGTAATAACTAAGTAGATGTAGCTAGTTTAGGAGGGAACCACATCACAGGACTGACTTCAGGAAAAAAGTGTTTACACTCTTTTCTCATTCTCTTATAAGCACTTTATTGTAGACACTGGAATGGACTCAGGTTTCTACACCAGCAAAGTTCTATGTGCTTCCAAGGCATTAGCGTTTTGTTTTTAAATTTTTATTACATTTACTTATTTGTATATATGGGGGAGTGTTGGTTTTTTTTTTTTTTTTTTTTTTTTGGCTCTTTTGAGAGGCCTACCACCCAGCTCCCAAATAAATCACACACAGAGGCTTATACTTAATTATGAATGCCTGGCCTTAGCTTGACTCAGTTTCTAGCCAGCTTTCCTTATCTCAAATTATCCTGTCTATCTTTTGCCTGTTCGCTAACGTTGGTAAATCTCACTTTTACTCCCTGGCTTGCTGTGTAGCTGGGTGGCTGGCCCCTGGAGTCCTCTTCCTCTTTTGGCTCCTAGATCTTAGCTCTCTCCTCCCAGTTTTCTTCTTCTATATATACTCTCTGCCTGCCAGCCCCACCTATCTTTTCTCCTGCCTTGCTATTGTCCAGTTCTGTATTAAACCATCAGGTGTTTTACACAGGCACAATAACACAGCTTCACAATGTAGCTGGAAGTTTTCCTGTGTCCCGCTCAGTCCTGCAGCCACTCAGACCCAAATAAACACACAGAGGCTTATCTCAATTATGAATCACATGTTTATGGCCTGTGGCTCAATTTTTTTGCTAGCTAGTTCTTATAACTAAACTCAGCCCATTTCTAATAATCTATATGTTACCACATGTTCCATGGCTTTACCTGTGTGCCATTACATGCTGCTCCCTGGAAGGCAGGCTGGTGTCTCTCTGCCTCTCCTTTTTCTTCTATCCTGGATTTTCCTGCCCTGCTATAGGCCAATGCAGCTTTATTTATCAATCAGTCAGAGCAACACATATTCACAGCATACAGAAAGACCATCCCACAGCACTTCCTTTTTTCTGTCTAAACAAAAAGGAAGGTTTTAACTTTAATCTAATAAAATTACATATAACAAAACAGTTATCAAGCAAGAATATAGTTACAATATCTAATCTATTAATATTTGGCAAATTCAAAGAAAATATTCTATTTATCCTATATTTGTGAGTCTAAGGTTTCATATCTAACTTATCTTTTATCATAACCAAGGAAAATTATAACTATTTGGTCTTCAACTACATCAAAGATCCCAGAAGGATATAATATTGCCTAAGTAAACAGGAAGTGCATTGTAAGCAACTTCCAAAAATTCTGGAAATGACAGAGACAGCTGCCTGCCTGGACAGTCATTCAAAATTCCTCTGTAATGTTGTGGGCATCCATCTTTAGCCAATAGACCTTGAGTTTTTTAGTTGCTTCTCCATGTGTCCTGTAGAATATTTGACAGTCTCTTTTGTGAAGCAGGAACCTGAAGAACTATTTTGTCTTGCAAAGTTCACTGGTCACCTTCCTATGGGTCCTGCATGTCCAGTTTATAGCATATTATCAGCAGTCCAGTCAAGAGCAGTTTCTTGCCCATATGGCTATTTTTGCAAAGAAGAAGATAAACTCCATATAGAGTAAATCGACGCCCATCTTTCTCTTTGAAGTAAATCAGTGCTGCCAGGAGCAAACATGTCTCACTGTCCAGAAAGTCTTAAGTTTTTAAAACATTTTAAATGCCATATTCTCTAAGTCTTTGAAGTATTTGAAGATAATATCTATGTATACCTAAAAAACTTAACAAACATGACTATAAGTTTGACTATCATAGAAGAATAATTATTAATCTGTATTTCTTAATTATCCATTACAATTTAAATGAGTTAAATAAACATAATACCTTAAACGAGGGTAGAAATATATATATATATATATACAGAATAACAAAATTAACTTTAAATTTGAATTAATAAACTAAAATCCATAGCAGTGTAAAACATTTTAAACAAGTTGTTCTTTATAGCCATGTGCACAGCCAACTCTGGGAAGCAGTGGGACTGTGCCTTCATCAAGGGGCATGTAGCCCAGAACCTTTTTTTTTTTTTTAATTTTTTTTTGTGTACTAGCAAAAGCTAAATCCTCCACACTGTGCTGTGCAGCTTGGAGACGTCACTGTGTACTGTAGTGGAAATCCTCCATGCTGCTTAGCTTATGGTGGCTGGTGGCCAGCTCCATCTCACAGGGAGTTATCTGAGACAAGTCTCTACACTGTTACTGGCATGAGACTATGAGATTAGGAAGCCTAGTGTGGCTTCATTTCTCTGCATTCAGAATCATTAAGCTTTCTTAGATCTATGTGGATCAATGCCCAGCAGTGAGCGCCAAATGTAGCTGGAAGTATTCCTGTGTCCTGCCCAGTCCTGCAGGCGCTCAGACCCAAATAAACACACTTATATCACTTATATAAGGCTTATATCACTTACAAATCACATGGCCATGGCCTATGGCTCAATTTTCTTGCTAGCTAGATCTTATAACTAAACTCAGCTCATTTCTATTAATCTGTATGTCACCACATGTTCCATGGCTTTACCTGTGTGCCATTACATGCTGCTCCCTAAATGGTGGGATGGTGTCTCTCTGCCTCTTCTTTCGCTTCTTCCTATCTCTCCTGGATTTTCCTACCTTGCTACATCCTGCCCTGCCATAGGCCAATGCAGCTTTATTTATCAACCAGTCAGAGCAACACATTCACAGCATACAGAAAGACATCCCACAACATTACAGAGTTAAACAAATGCAATATAAACAAAAGTAACACACCTTAAAATATTCTACTACAAGGGAGTATAAGCATGTGCCATGGTGCTCATGCAGGAGTCTGAGGACAACTTGTAGGGGTCAGTTCTCTCCTTCCACCATGAGCCGTATTGGTCCCTGGGATTGACCTTAGGTCCTTAGGCTTGTCAGCAAAGCACCCTTACCTGCTGAGCCATCTCACCACCTACAGAAATCTTTCTCTTTATCTCTGTTACAAACACGACCTGACAACCCAAGGCTGCATAGTAAGTAGCCTTGTGGCATCTTCCTACACACCTATTTCATACTGGCTTGTAGAAATGAAAGATTTCCAGACTCCCGTGCAACAACCTTTATACCAGGCAGAGTTTCTGCCCTTGGCCTTTGGTGTGACACTTGGACCCACCAGCCAGTGTTGCATTGAGCTTCATAATGGAGTGTCTGTCCTGGATAAGGGCTTTATGTGGCTGTTCATGAAGTTGTATAATGGCTTTGGGTTGCATGAACTGCTTATAGGCACTACCTAGAGATTTTTCCTGCTTATATAGTTGACTCATAAAGCCGGTCTCGGTCTGGCCTAAGTGTACGTGTCTTACTAAGTTTCTTCAGGCCATTGCTCAGGTTGTGACACCTGCTGCAGATAACTTTCTGAAGCTATTTCACATGCAGTTTTCAGTTTTAAGGAGAACTCTAGTTCTGTCCAGTTGAAGTGCAATGCATCTGGTTTCTCCTGAGATCTTTTAGGAAGTCTTGAGGCTGCTCTGCCTTCTCCAGTTTAGTGGATAAAGGTGCCATGTTTCAGTGCCTTCTCAATGCATTACTAATGCTAGTTTGAATTAAATTCCAAGTCCTGGCATGGTGTTTACATTCCTCTTTCCATGTTTGCATTCCTTACTTCAGACAAGAGTGAGGGAATGTCGGTGAAGAGAAGACGTGTATCGTTTGGTGGTCATCTAAGACCTGAATTATTTGATGAGAACTTGCCTCCCAATACACCACTCAAAAGAGGAGAAACACCGACCAGGAGGAAGTCACTTGCCACTCACACTCCAGCTGTCCTGAAGAAAATCATCAAGGTAAGCTAGACACTCAGAATTGTTTTTATACGTTGTGGTTCACAGATAGTCTATGTTTCACGCAAACCCCAGGCAGAGGTAGAATAACAATTGAGATCTTATTTTTCTACCCCTTATCTCATGCCCAGAAACAACCATATGGGTTCTGGGGTGGTTCTGGGAGGTGAGGTGGTATGTTGGGCACTTTTCCTTTGAAGAAGACCCTGATACACCCATAGGGCCATATAACTTCCTGGGGCACACTGACACCATTTAAAAGACTGAAGACAGCAGCATATGTGATCACAAGGATTGTTTTGTTTTCTTCTGCAAGTATAAGGGCATTGAGGTTGTAGGAAGGAAAATCTTCGGTAAAACATCTGTCTTCTGCACGTTCACTCCTTAGACCTTTGACCCTCTGTCACCGTTTTGTTGCTTCTCCTTGGGGTGGCTGCATAGCTCGATTTCCTAAAAAGACTCGGGACAGCTTTATTCTGTTAGTACCAAAAGGACTGGAAGTCCTGTCTAACCCCTTCCTATCCCACCTCCCAGAAGTGAGCAGCCACCTCCATGCAGACCCCAGAGCTGATGTTGGCTGGGATGAAATCAGAGTGCCTTATTTCACTAAGCAATGTCCCCATTTCTTTCCACAAGAAATTGCTCAGTTCAGACTCTACTGATGCATATGTCCCCTTCTGCTGAAATGAATGGGACAACTGACCCTTTCTTATTCTTGAGAGGCAGAATTTAAAGGCTACATGGTTTGTTGTAAAGGTTTTTAATAGACATTAGAGAGATGTTACCTCTTTGGTCAGGTTTCTCATAAACAACTCTGCCTTATCAGGAACGGCCTCAGTCACCAGGGAAACAAGAGTCTCCTGGAATATCTCCACCAAAGGCAATTGATCAAAGACGCAGATCAGGCAGGAGCTCACCTGCTTCCAGTGACAGCAAATCCTTACATCAGACAGACACTCCCAAAAAAGCAGGCAGGAAGAGTGGCAACCTGCCTGCCAAGAGAGCATCCATCAGCCGAAGTCAGCATGACATTTTACAGATGATTTGCTCCAAAAGAAGGAGTGGTGCTTCTGAAGCCAACCTGATTGGTTAGTGTTGTCCTGGGCAAAATATTTCAAGCTCAATTTTCTTATGCTGAGTTTTGAAAAGTTTCACCATCTTTTCCTTTTGACAGTTGCAAAATCATGGGCAGATGTCGTAAAACTCGGCACAAAACAAACACAGACAAAAGTTGTAAAACATGTTCCTCAAAAGCAGACAAGCAAAAGACCAAGAAGACCCAATACTCCAAAGGTACAGCGCTCCAGCCATGCACTGCTTTTGTTCTCGATTGCCTCGAGTATATATTGTTCAAGCTGTGATATTTTGTCTGTCTTGGCTTTTGTCTACAGAAACCTACAAGCAACCTTCACAATCAATTTAGCACAGGCCATGCAAACTCTCCCTGTACCATTGTAATAGGGAGAGCTCAGATTGAAAAAGTAAGCGTACCTGCTCGGCCCTACAAAATGCTGAACAACTTGATGTTAAACCGAAAAATGGACTTCAATGAAGATCTCTCAGGTAAATGCAGCCTGAATGCCTGTAGTCACAAGCTTCTTGGTCATTCTGTTTGTGACTTTCTTGGTGTTTGTTACCTCCACCCCACCCCTTACAGCCACTTTAGAACCCCAGCTGGGAGCTCATTGGCAGTGAGTGTGACTACAGACCAAGCAATCGAGCCAGCTTTCTGGTGCCATAATGTTCAAAGATGAAATTGGTTGAAAGTAGAGAACAGGTCTCTGACAATTTGGGGGATCTGTGTCCTACAGGAATCAGGGATAGAGATCTCAAGTGTGTACCCTCTGGTGAGCCGCGTGTGTACAGAAAATGGAAAGGTGCTTTGTGGTGTGGGAGCAAAGGGCTCTAGTACTAACTTTGGAGGGGTTGCACTGATGGCTGACCCAGGGAATCAGCTGGTTTAGAACAGTATTAATGCTTCTTCAAGATTCACTTTCTTTCTAGAGAGTTCAACTGCTTGCTGAGAGGGAATCCTATAAGAGAGTTCTTTTGAGCCATTGCTAATTGAACTCTTTCCATTCTATTTTGAATATCAAAGTGTGGTTGGTTGCTTAGACTTACTCTCAAGAAAGCAGATTTGTTTCATGTGCCTGAATATGTGATAGTTTCTAGTTGTACAGTTTGGAAGAGAATTAAGATATGAACTGAGCTGGTAGAATCTTATTTTCATTTCTTACAGATTAGGAATAGAAAATGACCAAACACCTCAGTGTATAATGTTTGTGAGTAGCCCCTCGAAGAACTATATTTGGATCAATTCATTTATCTTTATAAAAACAAAAGACAAAAAGAAAACAGTAGATAAGGGTATGTGTGTGATTATAAATTATGAGTGTGCGGTGAATGTATATATTATATTTGAAAAACTCAAAGATAAATAAGATTTTAAGTACACAGTGCCTGAGACAGTGGATTGTCATTAATGTTCCTTCCTCCTAGACCCATTCTTAGAGTCAGACAAATCTTATCCCTTGGTGTAGGCAATCCCCACCCCCTTTTCTTTGTTTCTTGAGACAGTCTTAACTATCCAGGCTGGCTTCAAACCTGCAGAGATCTGCCTGCTCCTACCTTCTTAGGGTTACCATGCCTGGCTTGCCAGCTTCCATTTTAAAACAGTAGAAAGTCAACCCTTTCACATATTTCAATAAAGCCCAGAAGGCTATGGTAGAAGGAGACTTGCTGAACAAACTAGTGTGGACGGGCACTTCAGAGGTTCTCAGACCCATTCTGTGGTGAGTGCCAGCTCAACTTCTCATTCTTTGGTGGCCTCAAGACAGGAGCATGGCACATGAGCTTTTCAGGAAGCTTAATCTTCCATATAGAGTTATGTCACTACTGCCTTTTGGTTTTAAAGTGAATGGGAATGGCACTTAGATTAAAGTGTATGTGCCTGCATGTGTATTCTTGATAGCACTTAAAATTGTCAATATTCTAATGTATGAGCACACATCATTTGTCATAGGATTTAGATCCTGAGAAACCTAGGATTTCTTGAGCACAGAACAAGGCCCTTAGGTCGTTGATTCCTTCTGTTGGACGTTCCCTGAGAAGAGGTACCTGTGCCCAGCTTTTGTCCCCCTGCCAAGGCTTATTTTGGGAACTAGTTTAGAAGACTACAGTGGTCAACTAAATCACTTGATTTCCTTTCCCATAGGAGAAGGTTAAAGAAGCTGGATATATTTTGTCTTCTTATCGTGCCCCCGCCCCACCCCTCATTCCCCACCCCGCCGCCGCCGCTGCCGCCCCTTTTAAATGAGCATGTTAAAAACAAAAATCACCATTTTAATGAGATGATGTATACCTAGAATCTGAGAGCTTCTCTGTCATCTAGCTTGTCCTGTGTGAGGAATGGGATAATGTAAGCCATGTTTCCAATATTTCCCTTTATCAGGACTAACTGAAATGTTCAAGACTCCAGTGAAGGAGAAGCAGCAACAGATGAATGACGTGGGCTCCATTCTTTCCAATTCAGAGAATTTACCTGAAAAACAGTTTCAAGTAACTAATTCAGGAGACAAACCTCTTCCTATCACCTCAGAGATTTTAGGTTGGTTTATTTGTCTGTTTCCACTGTTGTACTTTTGAATGAGAACTTGAAGATGTTTTCTTTCTTTATGGGCAATACTGTATTCCTTCTCTACGATAGCTTTCCCTGGTGAAATGCCATTTCCACCTTCTCTGTTCTGTTTGCAAGCAGTCTTTGTAGTTTTACTGACATTAGTCATTGACCTAGCCAGGTAGGAAGAATTACTGACTCAGTTAATAAGTTTAAATGATGTCTGTATGCTTGTAACTTCTTTGTTAAGAGGATGGAAGCACAAACAGTACATTTGGCCTGTCATATATTACACAAATTAAGAGTTATTGCAAGGATGGAGATGCAACTCAATTGTGGAATGCTTGCCTGGCATGCAGGAAAATCTGGGTTCAGTGTCTAGTATTGCAAAAATTTGGTGTGGTGATACCTGTAATCCCAATACTTGGTAGGTGGAGGCAGGAGGATTAGAAGGTCATCATTGATTACATATAGAGTTCTAAACATACACAATAGAACCTGTTACTTCATTAGTGAATCAAGACAATAAATAACTGTCTGATGTTTCAGAACAAAAATTGCCTGTCTTTAGGTCCATGTCACATGTCATGGCAGCCTTTAGAAGACACTTCTTAAAGACAATTCACAATGGCTTTTCTCTATCATCAAATAACATTATAGGACAGACTTGAGATCATCTAGTAGCTTGTTATATAAAAAACTATATTATTGGTTCTTATACACTTCCTAAAGATAAAATACTAAGTTGACCTTAGATGATAAAAATGATGCGTTTATTGTGTATATATTTTGTTTCCTATAGGAGAAAATGTACTATCCAGTACTCAGAATGCAGCAAAGGAGCCATCTGATAAATATTCTGCAAGTCCTATCTTAAGACGGAGGAGCATCAAAAGTGAAAACACAGTGCAAACTCCTAGGAATGTCCCTAACATTACTCACCTTGAAAAGAAGACTCCAGGCTCTGTGACAGAGCCTCTGAAGACAGTATCCAGTGCAAGCAAATTAAGAAGGTCTAGAGAGCTCAGACATACACTTGTAGAAAGTATGCATGAAAACACAGAAGCAGACTTTGCCGAGGGCATCAAAGGCAGACACCCAAGGAAGACATCACTGCAAGGACAAGAAGTGGACCGACAGGTTCAGGACAGTAAAAACTCTTCACAAAGACTCCAGGAAAATGTTGAATTAAAAGAAGATCCAGAAAAAACATCAGCGATGAGATCAAGTGCCAGGGAGCAGAAGCCAACAAAAGAAGTAATAGGAAGTCAGATGATCACCCAAACAGCAGCCTGTGCCGAGGAACTACTTCGTCAAGAAAAAGGAACCACAGGAGAACCAGAGGAATCCATGCCCATGCAAAACACACCAATATATGATGACCAAAGAGCTAAAAAGCAGAAAGTGGAGCTAGTATGTGCAGCCAAAGTGAAGCGGTGGTCAAGGACTCCTGATAAAAAGACCCAACCTCAAGAAGGCCCAGCTAGTCTCAAGGAGCCCTTCGAAACGCCAAACTGCAGAGACAAACCCATAGGCGATGATAAAACCAAAGTCCTTTGCAAATCCCCACAACCTACAACAGAGAAGACCAAAACAAGCACAAAAACACGGCCCAGCACATCTGGGAAGAAAGTAGACATGAAAGAAGAACAGTCTACACTAAAGACGCTTGTACACATGTCAGGAGGAACCAGGCATACTTCCAAAGTTCCAGAACTTGAGCATGGGACCATCAAAGTTTTAAAGGAACCTGAAAATCAAATGCCGGATGTAACTGTATCTAGTACCAAGAGGCCAGTAGGAAAAGCTAAGGAAAAGGCTCAGAGCCTGGAAGACCTGGCTGGTTTCCGGGAACTCTTTCTATCACCAGTCCCTGGTGACAAAATCACAAAAATGCCCAACAAATCTCCATTTCCAGAACCGGTCAGAACCCCAGCAAGCAAAAGGAGACTGTCCAAGACAGGTCTTGATAAGGTGGATGTGAGAGAAGAGCCTTCTACACTTGGGAAACACACAAAGTCTCCAGGCAGAGCCACACGTACCCCTACAGCACCAGTGCTGGAAGAGAGCGACACCACAGACTTTATGGAAACTCCAAAGCAGAAACTGGATTTCACAGAGAATTCAGGGAGTAAGAGAAGGTCGCGGACACCCAAGATCAGGGCTCAACCCCTAGAAGACCTGGATGGCTTCCAAGAACTCTTCCAAACTCCAGTGGGTGCCAGTGACCCAGTGACTGTTGGGGAAACTACACAGGTATCTTTGGAGTCTCTACATTCAGAACCGGTCAGAACCCCAGCAAGCACAAAGAGACTATCCAAGACAGGTCTCAGGAAAGTGGATGTGAGAGAAGAGCCTTCCACACTTGGGAAACACACAAAGTCTCCAGGCAGAGCCGCACGCACGCCCATAGCACCAGTGCTGGGAGAGAGCGACTCCACAGCCTTTATGGAAACTCCAAAGCAGAAACTGGATTTCACAGTGAATTCAGGGAGTAAGAGAAGGTCACGGACACCCAAGATCAGGGCTCAACCCCTAGAAGACCTGGATGGCTTCCAAGAACTCTTCCAAACTCCAGTGGGTGCCAGTGACCCAGTGACTGTTGGGGAAACTACACAGGTATCTTTGGAATGTCCACAACCAGAACCAGTCAGAACCCCAGCAAGCAAAAGGAGACTGTCCAAGACAGGTCTTGATAAGGTGGATGTGAGAGAAGAGCCTTCTACACTTGGGAAACGAACAAAGTCTCCAGGCAGAGCCGCACGTACGCCCATAGCACCAGTGCTGGAAGAGAGCGACACCACAGTTTTTATGGAAACTCCAAAGCAGAAACTGGATTTCACAGTGAATTCAGGGAGTAAGAGAAGGTCGCGGACACCCAAGATCAGGGCTCAACCCCTAGAAGATCTGGATGGCTTCCAAGAACTCTTCCAAACTCCAGTGGGTGCCAGTGACCCGGTGACTGTTGGGGAAACTACACAGGTATCTTTGGAGTCTCTACATTCAGAACTGGTCAGAACCCCAGCAAGCACAAAGAGACTGTCCAAGACAGGTCTCAGGAAAGTGGATGTGAGAGATGAGCCTTCCACACTTGGGAAACGAACAAAGTCTCCAGGCAGAGCCGCACGCACGCCCATAGCACCAGTGCTGGAAGAGAGCAACTCCACAGCCCTTATGGAAACTCCAAGGCAGAAACTGGATTTCACAGAGAATTCAGGGAGTAAGAGAAGGTCGCGGACACCCAAGATCAGGGCTCAACCCCTAGAAGACCTGGATGGCTTCCAAGAACTCTTCCAAACTCCAGTTGGTTCCAGTGACCCGGTGACTGTTGGGGAAACTACACAGGTATCTTTGGAATGTCCACAACCAGAACCGGTCAGAACCCCAGCAAGCACAAAGAGACTGTCCAAGACAGGTCTCAAGAAAGTGGATGAGCCTTCCACACTTGGGAAACGCACAAAGTCTCCAGGCAGAGCCGCATGCACCCCCACAGCACCAGTGCAGCAGGAAAAAGGGATAAAAGCAATGATGGATACTTCAAATCAGAAACTGGAGCCTGTAGGAAATTTAACTGGGCCTAAGAAACAGCTTAGAACACCTAAGGAAGAGGGCCAGTCTCTAGATGACCTAACTGATTGCCAGGAGCTCTTCCAAACATCAGACCATGGCAATGGCCTGTTGGGTGTTGGGAAAACCAAAAAAATGTCCTTTAATTCTCCACAACCAGAAGCTATCATAACCCTAAAAAGCATAAAGAGACAGTCCAGGGCAAGTATTGGTAAAATGGAAGTGAAAGAAGAACTTTCAAAGTCAGAGAAACACCCGCAAATAGAAAAAGCCATAGACACACTCCAGGTACCCGATGATAACACTATCGTTAGAACATCGAAGCAATCTACAAAGCGGAAACTGGATCCAGCAGCTAGTGTGCCTAGCAGCAAGAGGCTGAGACGTGCATCTAAGGATAAGACACCATGCCTGGAAGACCTCAGTGGCTTCCAACAGCTCTTCCAAACACCAGGCCATACTAAAGACTCACTCCCTGTTGGTGAAACCTTAAAAATGCCCAGCAAATCTCCACATTCAGGACCAGTTCGAAGCCAGACTAGTAGGAAGAGTGTGGCCAAGATAAGTCTCAGGAAAATGGATGTGACAGAACTTGCAGCACTCTGGAAGCAGTCACCAGGCAAAGCCCCCACAGCACCAGTGCAGCAGGATCCTGGGATACAAGCAATTATGAAGAAGACTCCAAAGGATAGACCAGAGACTGCAGCAGATGTAACTGGGCTTACAGGACAGCGAAGAGCACCTAAGGAAAAAGCCCTACCCCTGGAAGGCCTTAGTGGCTTCCAAGAACTCTTCCAAACGCCAGGCCACAGCACTGATCCATTAATTGATAACAAAAGAACAAGTGTACCCTTGAAATCTCCACAACCAGGACTTGTTAGAACCCCACAAACCTCAAAGAGACTAGCCAAGATAAGTCTTGGGAAAATGGGTGTGAGAGAAGAGATCTCTTCACTGAATGTGCCGGGGCGAGCTACGGGGGAGATTGTACACGTACCCAGACTTGCAGAAGATGATGGCAGAGGGAACAAGGATCTGAAGGAATCCAGAACTCAGACACTGGGCCCATCCGTAAGTGTAACTGGCAGCAAAAAGCAGCGAGAGGCACGGAAGGAAAGGTCTCAGTTCCCAGAAGACTTATTTGGTCTCCAGGAGCTCTTCCAAACACCAGTTAGTCACAAAGACTCAATGACTGTTCGTGAAACTATAAAAATGTCTTTGAAGTCTTCAAAACCAGAACATATCAGAACCCCAGCAAGTACAAAGAGACTGTCCAAGACAGGTCTTGATAAGGTGGATGTGAGAGAAGAGCCTTCCACACTTGGGAAACGCACAAAGTCTCCAGGCAGAGCCGCACGCACGCCCATAGCACCAGTGCTGGAAGAGAGCAACTCCACAGCCCTTATGGAAACTCCAAAACAGATACTGGATTTCACAGTGAATTCAGGGAGTAAGAGAAGGTCACGGACACCCAAGATCAGGGCTCAACCCCTAGAAGACCTGGATGGCTTCCAAGAACTCTTCCAAACTCCAGTTGGTTCCAGTGACCCGGTGACTGTTGGGGAAACTACACAGGTATCTTTGGAATCTCTACCTTCAGAACCGGTCAGAACCCCAGCAAGCAAAAGGAGACTGTCCAAGACAGGTCTTGATAAGGTGGATGTGAGAGAAGAGCCTTCTACACTTGGGAAACGAACAAAGTCTCCAGGTAGAGCCACACGCACGCCCATAGCACCAGTGCTGGAAGAGAGCGACACCACAGCCCTTATGGAAACTCCAAAGCAGAAACTGGATTTCACAGAGAATTCAGGGAGTAAGAGAAGGTCACGGACACCCCAGATTACGGCTCAACCCCTAGAAGATCTGGATGGCTTCCAAGAACTCTTCCAAACTCCAGTGGGTGCCAGTGACCCAGTGACTGTTGGGGAAACTACACAGGTATCTTTGGAGTCTCTACATTCAGAACCGGTCAGAACTCCAGCAAGCACAAAGAGACTGTCCAAAAAAGCTCTTGCTAAGATGAATGTAAGAGAAAAGCTTTCTCCACTGAACAAGCCAAGGTGTTCATCACAGAAAGTCATACATGAACCCAGACTTTCAGAACATGATGGCAGAGGAGCCATAGATTTGAAGGAATCTGTGACTCAGACATTAGACCCAGCAGTAAGTGTAACTCGCACCAAGAGGCAGCGAGGGGCATGTAAGAAAAGGTCCCAATCCCCAGAAGACTTATTTGGTCTCCAGGAGCTCTTCCAAACACCAGGACATGATAAGGATTCAGTGGCAGGTGATAAGCTCACAAAAATGCCCCACAGGTCACCATCACCAGAGCCAGTAGACACTTCAGTCACCTCACAGAGACAGCCCAGAACTAGACTGATGAAAGTTCATGTGAAAAGTGAACAGTCAGGAGACAGAAGGCTTCCACAAATGTCAGGGGAAATCATGGACATATCTAGAGTAGCAGAAGGTGAAGATAAAGGCATTAGAACAAGGAAGCAATCTGTAAAGCGGAAATTGGACACAGCAGTGAGTGTGCCCAGCAGCAAGAGGCAGCGAGTTGCACAGGCAGAAAGGGCACAGACCCTAGAGGATCTGCCTAGCTTCCAAGAGCTCTACCAGCCTCCAAGCTCAGCAGTGGACTCAGTGACTGTTGACAAAGCCACAAAGATGCCCAGCAAATCGCCAGAGCCCATGGACCCAACTTCGAAGACACAGCCAGGAAGAAGACTCAGGAGAGTGGGTGTGACCAAAGAGCCTGTAGCACAAGGAAAGACTGCAAGAGTGTTACGGGAAACCAGAAACACACACAAAGAGCCTGTGGGTGACAGAACAGGTGACAAAGAGTTTAAGGACTCTTCACTGCAGAAACAAGACCCAGCTGGAAGCTTAACTGGCCAGAGAAGCCAACCAAGGACACGTAAGAAGACCCAACCCTTAGAGGAGCTGCCCAGCATCCAAGAGGAAACAGCTACAAGAATGTCTTGTGACTCTCCACAACCAGAAGAAAAGGAAACCTCAGTAGCCTCCAAGAGGCAGCTCAGAATACGACTGTGCAAAGTAAGTGTGAAAGAAGAGCCCATAGCACAGAGAAAGCCACCCGGCAGGGAAACCAGGAGCACACTCAAAGAGCCCATGAGTGATAGTGGAAATGCTGAAGAGCCTACGGAGTCTACAAAGCGGAAGGCTGACCCAGCAGCAAGTGTGCCTGTCAGCAAGAGGCCACGGAGGGTACCCAGGGAAAAGGCACAACCCCTAGAACTGGCTGCTCCCAAAACACCAGTCCAAATCCCAGGTCCCACTGAGGAATCAGCAAGTGATAAGAGACTCCCACAGATGCCCTCTACTGCTCTACAACCAGAGCAAGTAGACAGCCTCCAGACCTCACCAAGACGTCCCAGGACAAGACGCGGGAAAGTAGAGGTGGATGAAGAGCCTTCAGGAGTGAGGAAGACAGTGCCAACATCAAGGCAAACTACACGATCCTGCAAGGTCCGCGAAATGGATGACAAAGACACCCAAGCTTCAAAGGAGCCTGTAAAGCAGAAATTAGAAACAGTTGCCAATGTAACTGGCAGCAGGAGGCAGCTAAGGGCACCTAAGGGCGGGGTCCAACCTCTTGAAGTCTTGGGTGACTCCAAAGAAATAACTCAAATGGCAGAGCACACTGAGGAACTAAGACCTGACACCAGTAAGAGCACTCGACAGCAAATGCCAGACTCCATAAAACCTCTGAGAACATGCAGGAGAGTGCTAAGGGCCTCTAAAGAGGACACTGTGGAAACCATGAAAATGTCAGTGGATACTAGAGACCCTGAAGAATCACAAAGCAAAAGCAACACTTCCCTGCCCCCCAAGAGAAAGTCTGCAAGAGATGGAAGCGTTTCAAGAACCAGGGGGTTGCGCTCTGTGACTCCAAAGCAGGAAGCAACAGATGAGAAACCTGTAACTAAGAAGACACAGAGGACTGCTCCCAGCAAGGGGCAAGTGTCACCTGAGCCCATGAAGATGCAACCCCTGAGAATCATGTCAAGCACACTTGAACCAGTGGAAGAGGAGATTAGCAACATCATGAAAACAGAAGAAAAGGAAGCCCCTCCAGATCAGGTGATGGGGATGGACATGGTGGGTGCTTGTCAGAGAGGGTCAGACCCATTTTGCTGCAGTTATTTGTACATTACAAAGTTTACTCAAGATAAATATTCATTTCCTTACGGTTTCTGCTTGCCACCATTAATAGCTCTGGTCTGTAGTCCTTTATGGATTTGTATAAGGAATAGACTAACCCCTTAAAGTTTTCTTGTCTGGAAGAGAACTAATAAAAAGTGGCTGTAATAGTTCCCAGGGAGTAAATGAATTGCATGTATCTTTGAAGAATTAATCAGAGAAGAGATTGGTAGTGTAGTTTTGTGTAGGTAACAGTATTCTAATAAGAACACAGGTGCTAAGGTTCATATATCCTTGAAAAGGAATGGAACAGGGGTCACTATGGCACCCCTCAAAGATTGCAGGCCCTTGTTCTTTGGTGATCTTTAAAGGACCAGGGACTCATTTACTGCCTGTACAGTGGGCATTCTTCAGTTGTATAAACTGGAGTATTTGGATATGATTGACATCCTGAATTTATACTTTATCAATGATGGTTGTTTTTCCATAGGAACAAAGTAGCCGAGGCATTGTCTTGACTATCTTAGATGACTCTTAGTAAATGAATCATTATAAAATTTGTGGTCCTTTTTTTTAAATTTTACTTTTTTCTTTTTTCTTTTTTTCCTAATGGATCTTGAGATTTAACTAATTTTGTGGTTATCTTCTCATTTCCTTAGAAAACGCCTCTGCCCTCCAGAAACCGAAAGAAAACCAATGGAAAACAGCCAAGACTTGAGGTTAGTGCATCTGCAGAGATGGTTGGGATCAAGAAAAATGAGAAGATCATGGAGACCTCCCAGGAGACGGAGCTGCAGAGCACAGATGATGGAGCCAAGAAGTCTACTGCTAGGAACAAAGTCAGTGGGAAAAGAACGTGCTTGAGGTCTAGAGGTCAGAGGGAGCTTCCCCAGCCTCATGCAGCAGAGGAGAAACCAAGTGAGAAGGAGGCAGAGATCTTGATAAAGACTCAGAAAAGGAAAGGAGTCTCTGGAGATTCAGATGTCAGATGTTTGAGATCCAGAAAAACTGGAGCCACTTTGGACACTGAACCTAAGCCAAGAATAACTCGGGGCACCAAGAAAGATACAGAAGTTCCAAAGAAGGTGAGGCCTTTTGTTTTACACTCTTCAAAACTAGGGATGTTCTAATATTTATGCCCAGGCTGCAAAGGCAAATCAGAACATGCCAGCAGCTCCCAGCTGTGCTAGTGGGAGAAGCCATCATCCAAATCACCTACTTTCTTGTGTGCTTTAGTAATTCCACTTTGAGTAGTAAATTCATCTTACTGAAAGTTTCATTCTAGAAGAGCTATCCATTCATATAATGTCACTTTCTGATGCTTGTAATGCTGCTTATCATGGTTATAGATGACATCTTCAGCCTCTCTAGGTCGGCCACACTTAACTAAAATAAAGATGGCCTGGACCTCAAAAGACTTCCTTTAAAATGAATGAATAGGGGCTGGTGAATTGGCTTAATAGTTAAGAGCACTAACTGCTCTTTCAGAGAGGAGCAAGCATCTCACCTGATGTGTGTACCTTTCTATCATCATGTGTACAGTCGTCGTCGTCGATCCATGTTAGCAGCTACCTGTTATTCTCTTCTAGAATTCAACAACATTCACATATCAAGATCTTCCCATCCACACTAAGCCTCATACTTCTAGAGTTCCTGTTTTCTATCTCTCTTTTTCTTACTGTTCATGATCACCCAAAAAACTGCTTCTAAAGTATTCCCAGAATCACCCTTGACTTTTCCTATGTTGCATTGGGTGAGCCATGTGTTTATCAGTACCAGGACTTCTGGTCATTTGCTCTGAGAGGCCATTGTCATCTTCTGCTTTCTGTAGATTGGATCTCCATCTAGTAGATCTCCCCACTGCCTTAGAAGACTCACTGTGCTCTTGCAGCCACACAGGAGAACTCAGGACACAGTGACTATCCTCTGTCTGTGGGAAGTTATCTTTAGGACATTTAAGTTTTCATCTAGGTCACCTTCAGATTCAGTTTTTCTGAATGATGCTTTCTAACTAGTGAACTGTGTAACAGATATTAGAAACTTGTGAAAGAGTACAGAGTCTAAGTTTAAAAAGCTAAGTAAGAAAATGTTTAGGAGGAAACAACTTCAAGGTAAGCACTGTAAAACTAATTTCCAACTTTAAAGTTAATTTTTACTTATTTTTTAAAAACACTTGTAGTTTTTTGTTTTGTTTTTCTTAATGTGTGGTGTTTTGCCTGTATGTATGTGTACCATGTGTCTGCCTGCAGTGGTCAGTCAAAAGAGTGCATCTGATCCCCTGGATGGTTGCGGGGAATTGCACTCATATCCTCTGCAAGAGCAGAAAGTGCCTGTAGCCATTTAGCCATCTCTCCAGCCCCTCAAAGTTAATTTTTAGACTGGAAGACCTGAATGACGCCTAATAAGGACTGGGGGTCTGTAGAGTTGAGCTGCTCACAAAAATTGTTCCTTCATATTATTTAGGAGTTGTGTTTTTCTTCTCAAACAGGATGAAGACATTGTGAACACCAGGAAATTAAGGACAAGAAGTAACCAGAATAGTAAAAATATGTAGGGTAGACATTTAAGAAGGAAACGTAAATTTAGCTTAGTGATAATTTCCAGTGTGGTTTTTATCTCCAGTGTAAAGGTAAACTGTAAATAATACTGCCCATGTTTAAGGAAGGAAGCTTTGAGCTTTCGTGGTTATACTCTCTTCAAACTCCAATGGAGATCATGAGGGGGGTCACTAGCGATCTCAGAGCAATAACAATTTAAAAGTTTGGGGGTGGGAAGGCAGAAGTGTGGCCCTCTGTCCTGTACAATAAAGTTCTGAAGTATACTGCCTCCTGTGGTCTCTCTGTGCTACTACTACAGCATCTTATCTACTTGTGTCCTTTGTCAATGGCAAAGGCAGCAGGGACAATCCTGTGTCCCTCCACTGACCTGATTCTCAGTAGACATTAGTTGTGTAGTTAGATCAGAGGAGCTTACACGGGATAACTGGATAACTGTACAACAGAGCATTTGGTTTGTAGACTGATCACTGGTCGTTTATACGAGTCGGCCTGATTCTTTGGGTCTTTGACCTTTAATAGAAACAGCTATGACAACATGGATAGTCTGGTGAGCCCACCTTCAGGGGCACAGGTTGTTCTGTTAGAGAGTTCTTGGTGCATGTGCTTTTCTTTTTTTAAATTTTTTATTTATTTACTTTTATTTTCATTTGCATTGGTATTTTACCCGCATGTATGTCTGTGTGAGGGTGTCAGATCTTGGAGTTAGAGACAGTTGTTAGCTGCTGTATGGGTGCTAGGACTAGAACCTGAGTCCTCTGGAAGAACAGTCAGTGCTCTTAACTGCTGAGCCATCTCTCCAGCCTACTTGTGCTTTTCGTTAGGCATCTGTACTGAACAAGTTGGCTGCCTTGCCTATGGAACTGTTGCTGTGGCATAGTATGCCACTCTAGCTCCCACCCCAGCTTCTGTTTTTATCATGTGCTTTTTCTGACTTCTTGCCTGGCAGCATGAGGCTTTCACCCACAGCCACTCTGGCATTTGGTATGAGCTGAGTATCTCCTAAGTCTCACTTTAATCCTAGATTCCATTTCAGACCATAGTCGTAACTTGTTTATCTCCACTATGCGTGTTATATCCAACTTTTGTACTTTCCACCCTATCCCCCAGTCCCCTTTCTGTGCTTTCCAGCAGTAGCACATCATCATTCCAGGTATCTGCCCAGTGCTGTCCACTGGGCCTCCTTTACCAAATGGGGTGATGATGGCAGGCTGGACAGAGCGGTCCTGGTCAGCCAATGCTCTAACCTGCTCACTTCTTTATCCTCTGTGTGACATGCATCTGAATATACAGTTGTAAGATACTGAGTGAAAGCAGGGATTTCGTAATTTGGGTGAGTCTGGGGGTTACTTCTGCCATTTTATCTGCCATGGGATTTCTGTAATCATAAAGAATGGCAACAGGTTATTCCTAAGCAGACAACTGAGACGTCACAGGACAGATGACAGTTGAGCTGGTAAAAGGGATTGTGCATAACAGAAGGTATGGGAAGAAAGAGCCCATTTTACCTTGTTGGATGGTGTGAGGCATGAAAGTGCCCTTCATTGACTTGAATCTTAAAGTCAAGATCTTTTTTTTATTTATTTTATGTATATAAGTGCTCTACCTGCATGCACACCTTTATGCCAGAAGAGGGCATCAGGTCCCACTATAGATGGTTGTGAGCCACCATGTGGTTGCTGGGAATTGAACTTAGCACCTCTGGAAGAGCAGCCAGTGGTCTTAACCACTGAGCTATCTCTCCAGCCCCAAGTCAAAATTTTTTAAGTAGCAGGAACATTGACTATGACTTGTCCTGATGTGTAATTAGAAACATTGTATGTATGTGGGAAATTTCAGTCAACTGCATGCTGGTTGAACAGAACATGGTGATGAATGAAGAGCCTGCTCAGTTGTCAGAAATCCTGCCTGAGCTATGTCAGCACATTTTCTCACTGAGGTAACTGGTATTTCAAGAGCTTAAAAGGTTGTCCTTAGGGCTACAGGTGCTGGATTAGAGAAGCTCATTCGGGACTTGGGGGATGCCTTAGTAAAGCACCGGCTGTGCAGGCAAGAAGGCAAGAGCAGATTAGCAGCACCTACGTAAGAGTAGCCCCATCATCGGGATGTGGGGTCAGGTGAATCCCTGGGGCTTGCTAGCCAGCCATCCTAGCCCAAATGGAACACATCCTCCATTTCCCTTGGTGGGAGCCTCTGAGAAATACCGGTTTTCATGGTTAGTTGTGTAGTTGAAAACAAATATCCTCCCCTTCCCCAAGTGTTGAGCTACAGTCTCGAAGTCTCTAGCAATGTCAGTTTCCCAGTAGAAACCATGATGGGAGATTCCCAAGGGACACCACTTTTTGGCCTTTTAGAGCCTGTGTGACTCTTGTTTTGCTGTCATTTGCTCCTGCCCCTCCCCCAACCAAGTACTGTTTTCCCTGCCTGGAACTTGGAGCACACCTGTACTTCATCAGTATTCTTTGGCATGCTGAGCTTAGCGCCAGAAAAATTTCCAGGCCTCTGCACTCCAGCCACTGTCCAAGGTTGGGGCAGGTCTTTGGTTGGCAGCAGAAGCCAGGCACCTGGTGAGAATCAGCCTCCCAAATGCAATTTTCAGCCCCTTGACTAAAACCGATTTAGTTTTAATAGTGTGTAATCCGGCTTGCCTGCTCATTGCAATGTGGCTTAGGGCAAGTCTTCCTTGCTCTAACAGACAGTTTTCTGGACTATAGAAGGATGTTCTCAGCATTCCAGCTCAGGTCAGTCAGGAGGATTAACTGAATAGAATGCTACATGTAGCTCCTTTAGCCGTTGGCAAGCGCTTGGAGTCAAGCTAATTAGGATCATTTTCAGAGGACCTATACCTCCAAGCTGTGTCTTGGGGGTTTCCCCCTGGAGAAGGTAGGAAGATTTGGAACACTGAAGTCTCAGTGCTAGGTTCCACACAATGTCCCAAACAGGGAAACTGTAGGCCAGGAATACTAGAAGATTCCACCTCAGTGATTCTGATCTCTTAATCACAGCTAATTTCTCAGCCCCAGCCAGCATCAATTGTCCCAGTAAAGGTTTCATTTGGTGGTGCTGGACTGTTGTCCATCATTGCTTATTCTTCAGTCCCAGCTGACCAGAACCCACATAATCTTAATTCAGAATATCCAAACAGCCCAGATAGTCTTTGCTTCCCTCCGAAACTTGGCAAGCCCGGCCTCCATTGTTCATACCTCTTAGCGTTATCATCCAAGTTCCCACAGAACAGCTCCCTAAGCTCTGAGCACTCAATGGTTTTTCCAGCCCCAATCCTCCCCTAATTAACAGTTAGGTCTGTCACAGCCAAAGTATGTGTTCCAGGTACCAGTTGCTGTATTAGTGACTTTTCTGTTACTGTGCTAAAATACATTTACCTATGTACTCATGTACCTGCACACACACACACACACACACACACACACACACACACACACACACACACACACACATATATTTAAAAATAAGACTAAATTGTCACTGTTGAATGCATGTCTTTGGTGCTGGGGCTACACATGCTAAGTATGGACTTGACCATGGAGCTACATTCCCATCCCTCAAGGCATGCCTTGTCTAATAGGACTTGGACTTCAGGCGGGAGAACGAAGTTCAGAAATGTGAAGAAAGCAGCAAAGCTGTAGCTTGGCGGTCAGAGGTTTATTCTTGCATCAGGATGTTCTCGATCTTGCAGTTCGCATGTCCCAAGAATTCAGTGACATTCACTGGCATTATAATCAGAGCAAGATCAAATGGTAAATGTAATCAAAGAAAATGTGAAAGTTGGAACCATGACACATACATACAAAGATTGCACATAAATTAAACATGGCTTGGTTACAAACGAAAATATATCAGTAAATACACATGAAAAAAACCCAACAACATGGCCATATCTCCAAATGCTGAAACACAGGTATCAGGCTCATTTTAAAAAGTTTAAAAACACATAAAAAATACCTTGGAAAACACAGGTGTGCATTCCTCATTCATCTAGCACATGGAGAGAGTAAAGCAAGTCACACAGTGACCAAGGAACGCACCTGATCAGAACACTCAGCTCTGATTGCTATTTGGCATTTGAACACAACTGCATGCAACAGAGAAATGAGAAGGTCATTGTCAGTGCCGGGCTGTTCACTGGCGTATACTGGACCTTTGACTGAAGAAAGGAGGACATGCCAGGCACACAGAAAATGCTGAGACTCGACTTAGGATGCCCCTTGTATACCAAGGCTCTGTATCTTAGGGAAGCTGAATTTGGCTGTGGCATTAGCCAAGAGACTGGAGGGATTGGCCCTTCCAAAGAAAGACAAGTGCTGCCCCAAATGTGCCCACAGGAGGGCAGCTTCTGTTTAGAAATAAGTGGGGCTCCTGCAGGGGAACCTTGGGCAGCCCCAAGGTGAGGAAAAAACGCACAAATAGAATATTTTTCTAGACATCCTGAAAAGGTGTACCCTAAAGGCATTTCTTGATACAAGAAATGCCTGGGATTCTGAGCAACTAAGTTGGAGTGCCAAGGAGCATGGCTGAACTTTGGTGTGGGGCCAGTGTGAGGTCACCTTCATTCCAGTGGGCTTGGGGTGCAGAGTGAAAGCTTCCCTTTGTCCTGCTTCAGTCAAAGAAAGGTATTGGGCTTGTGGTTTAACATGGAGACAAGTGAAACCACTGGCCAAGGAAAGCCCCTCGATCTTGTGTCTCTGCCTGTGCTCCACTCCCCTTAGAGAAGGGGAGGTCCCGCTCAGCGCAGAGAGCCAGCCCTGGGTGCAGTCGGTGGTGATGACAGAAGCCACTGTCTTCTTTCACCCTGCATGCTGGGCACCAGCTTGTGCCTCTGGATGGAACTCAGGGCTGTAGGATGTGAGAGAAGCTTGGTGACTTGTTCACCCGTAGGAGGCAGTGACCGACCCTGGGGTTGTCCCCATACACATTATAAACAAACAAGGACACACAGTGCAATAGGCGGACATGATCAGTCCTCCATGGAGATGGCAAATAAGGCCTTTATATTTTCATATGTCTTTAAAAAATACCCAAACTGTATGTTCAAAGCCTTCAGTGAGCTAGACCAGATGTCTTTTTTTTTTAAGCTTTGTGCTCATTTACTAGGTACCTAAATGCCATAGGAAGATCATATTGAAGTCAGTGTTTCTACATTCACCCTCTCCCCACGCCATCCTTCCCCTAACGAACTCCTCTCTGGCAGTGTGACAGTCGCTGCCACCTGGGTTCAGAGGCTTCAGCAGCATTTCCACTCAAAGGTAAGTTAGACTTCAAATCAGGCTTTTTCTCACTCCCATTTTTTTTTTAAATTAAACACCAAGTAGTGGGATGTTTAAAAAACTGTACAAATCTAGATTTTAAGGTTTCTTTGCTTACAAACCATCTTAACTTTTTACAAAGAAAATCTGATATACCAAAATGCCTGTCAGAAGGTTTACAGTGCAATAGCTTGTGGTCATCCTACTATTTCTACGTGTGTGTGTGTGTGTGTGTGTGTGTGTGTGTGTGTGTGTGTGTGTGTGTGTCAGATGCTTCATTTCAATGAGGAAGGGAAGGAAGTAGTTTTTCATTGAGCCTGTAGACTCAATTAAGATCAGTACAGGCAGCTGGGCCAGTGGGAGGGCCATTGGATTGAGTTGGCTGCATTCTGAACCAGGTACACAGGCAGATGGACAGTGAGTGGTTCCCCAGGAACAGCTCTGATGGCTAGTGGGGGACACTGGAGGCCTGTAAGAATAGATGACCTGGGACCAGCACCTCTTTTCATCAAGTCTACAGTGACAGGGGCACAGCCTTTCACAAATAAATGCCTTTAAAAATTCCCTGGAAAGTCACCATCTGCCCTTGTGGGTCTGAGACCTAGATTCAGGTTGCGAGATCTCTGATTTTTTTTTTTTTTTTTAACGTATTTTCTGACACAGTCTTATTGTAGCCCACGCTGGACTGGACCTGAAGGCAGTCCTCATGTTTCAGCCCCTCAAGTGCTGGAAACACAGGTATGCACTGCCATGCCTGACTCCTTCTCTGATCTTTCAAATGTAAAGATGAACCACAGGGCTGAGACCCAGGACTTGACCAAAGCCCATGTGTATACTGTTTGCCACACCCTGATGCCCTGGGGGGGCATGACAGCTGGTAGAAAGAGTAAATGTGTCCTGATTCTGAGTCCTCAACTGTTTTCTCCACAAGGGGCTTCATGGTTAGCATCTTTCACAGACACATTTGACATATTAAGAGCTACATTTACAGATGCATGACATGTGACATCACATGATGTGAATCTAACAGAATTAAGATACTGACAGATATTAGCAGAAATATATATCTTCCCGGATAGTATTTGACCTTAACACATTATTCCAACTTTTAAAAAGGGCATTTAAGATTTAATAACCTTACAGCAGGTAGCCTTTAGAACATAACAAAATATATACAAAGGAATTAGGAAGGATATTAATGTCCACTAGGAAATAAATTAACATTATTTTTTTTTTTTTTACAAAATATACTGACCATTAAATTAAAAACTATTTTAAGGCAGGAATCTTCATTTGAAATTAGCATAATCAGAAAATATATCGATAAAGTCTTGTACCACTTTGTAGCAGAATTCATATTGCTCCTGCAAAGAGAACAAGAATGTGTTAGTAAGCTGCTTCACACATGCTTGATACATTCAATCAGAAGATGTCAGTCAGTCTGTTGATGCACCAAAGTCTGGGGTTCCCTCCCACACATCAGCTTCTGTTATATAATGTAGCAGCTTCTAGGCACAAGAAATGTACTAAACTAAGCTGTTTTTCTGTGGAAAACATCAATTTTCGGTTTCATTCTAGTGTATTTTTAGAAAGGTCTTAGGCAAATGTCTCTACTTTTCATATTGACAATGGAAAATATTTTGTGTATATGTGTGCACATGTGTGTGTGTATTTGTGTGTGTATAGGTACATGTGTTTGCCTGCACACAGAGGCCAGAGGTTAACCTGAGTGTCCTAACTAACACGGTGTTAGTGTGTATGTGTGCATATGTGTGTATTTGCATGCGTGTGTGCTGCCCACCGGGGTTTTGAGACAGGGTCTCTCACTAGTCTAGAAGCTGCCACGTAGGTTAGGCTGGTTGCCTGTGAGCCCCAGGGAGCCTTCCTCTGCTTCCTGGCTGTGGGATTACAAGCATATGCCATCGTGCTCATCTTTTTTTTTTTTTTTTTTTTTTAATTTATTGTGGGTTCTGGGGAATGAAACTCAGGTCCTTTTGCTTTCAAGACAAGTGCTTTATCCTTTCCCCAAGGCCAGTAAATAAGTATGTGTGTGTGTGTGTTTTAGTGTGTGTATGTGTGCATATATGTGTGTGCATGTGTGTATGTGTGCGTGTATGTGTGTGTGTGTGCGCGCGTGTGCGCATGTGAGTGTGTGTATGTGTTAGTGTGTATGTGTGCATATGTGTATGTGTGCATATGTATGTGTATGTGTGCGTGTGTGTGCGTGTTAGTGTGTATGTGTGCATATATGTGTGTGTGTATGTGTGCATATGTGTGTATGTGCATGCCTGCGTGCGTGCGTGCGTGTGTGTGTGTGTGTGTGTGTGTGTTTGATACATGTTTGTTGTTTTGAGACAGCGTTTCATGTTGCTTGGCCTAGCCTGAACTCACACTGTAGCCAAGGATGACCTTAAACTCTTGATCTTCCTGCCTCTACCTCCCAAGTGTTGAGAATATAAGTACATGCCACCACAGCTGGATGAAAACTATTTGTGAGGTGGGGGCGGGGGGGAAAAACCACACCACAGTTTTAACATTGAAAAATCAAGTTCACAGTGCCTAACTTATAACCTAAGTAAATGAAAATCACATGGCTTTATATTAATATACGTTTCATTAGAATTTGCAAGACTAAATGTTTGTGTGGGGCCTTTCTATTATCACCGCCACAGTCCACCTATCTTTGTGCATGGGTCAGGGTGCCTGCCAAGAGTGGTCAGTGTGGGGAATGAGCAGGTGGGAGAGAAGTCCTAATTAGGAGACTCTGGGAAATGGCAAAGGAGAACAGCCTTTAAACCTGCACTTGCTCCTTCAGCATGAAGCATTTCAGAATTCAGTGCAGACTCTCTTCCTCTAACCAGGAAGTGTGCATGGGGTAATGAAAGAGAATATGTAGAGCAATTGGATGCTAGGAGACTCCCCGCCCCCCCCCCCCCCCCCCCCCCCGCGCGCCCCAGGCAAGACCCTCAGAGGGGCCTTGAGGTTGAGTGAGACCTTCCAAAGGCAAACAGACTAAACGCAACAGTGCAACACGGAAAGTAACAAGCATCAGGGCTTTGAACTTCAGGGCTGCTTTTGAACTCTGTAACAGTGTTTTTAAATGGAAATAAAATTTGTGCATGAGCTCCTCCTCTTGAGTCTAAGACTGGGCCGGGGAGGGGGAGGTTTACTGTGAAAGGCTGCAGTTGGGTTAGTCACTCTGGGAAATGAGCCCTCCTCCTCCTCCTCCTCCTCTACAGTGGGCACTCCTTTAATGAAACCTACATCAAGCACATGAAACAATTCCCGACTCTTCTGGAACATCAGATCGTTCAGATTCTTACCAGGGTTTGCACCATGTGTGGTCTCTGAAGTCTTAAGCTCTTCACAGCTTGAAAGACATCTAGGAGTCCCTCGGCTTTCACTCGTTCCAAAATGTTGCTGAGTGCTATGAACGTTCCTGTCCGCCCTGCTCCCGCACTGTGGAGGGAACGTGCATAGTGAAGGCAAAGCAAGGAGAACACACATGGGGAAGAGACCTGGGCGCTTACCACCCCACCCCACCCCCGCGTGCCAGGGCAGAACTGAAGTACCAGTCACTGAGAGGCACCCGCATCTGACTGCATCTTTGTGTTTGATGCTGTGTATGTTCATATGCATGTAAATGTGTATGTGTGTGTGTGTGTGTATGTGTGTATGTGTGCGCGCGCACATGTAGAGGCCAGAGGTCTATGTTTGTTGTCTTACCCTATAGCTTTCTACCTTCTTTTTAGATGTGCTCTTTCATTGAACCTAAAGCTCACTGTCTTGGCTGGGCTGGCTGGTCACCAGGCCACCAGGTTTGACTTGTGTCTGTGCCTCACTAACACTGAAGGTCACAGATGTGCACCACCTCAGAAGGCTTTTTAGGTGGGTAAAGACTCATGTTCATACAGCAAGACACTATATTGACTGAGCCTTCTCCCAAGCCCCTTGACTGCAGCTTCAAGGATCGCTTATATACTTAATACAGCAAGATCCAGCAAATGGAACTCTGCTTACGCTGCTTACTTCCCTAAGCATAGTAGTCAGACAGCACCTGACATGGATGGGGACCGCTTAGAGGCTTTTAAGTGGCGCTTACAAAAAGTACGGTCCCCTGGCTGTCAGCTCAGCATTGCCCGGGATGCATTAGAAATGCAAACTTTGTCTTTCAGTGACAAGAAGAGTTTCTGGCAAGTGCCAAGGCCTGGATTCTGGAACATTGACACCTAAAGGTGACGTTTTAGGGATGACATGATAAGAAATTATCTGGTAGGAATAGAGGGCTCTCCTAAAGATGGTGCTTGGCCTGATGAGCCAAGCCCCACAGAATAGGTCTAGGAGAGGCTAAAGGAGGCTCCAGGCCAGCCTTTTCTAGTGCCCCCTGGCGGGGCATGGCTGTCCTTGGACCTCTTGGAATCTCCACAAATATGGGCCTACTCTGACGTTCAGGATCTACTGTTGTGGTCCCCATGGCTGCTACCTGCTGTCCCAGGCTTGCAGAATTTATCTCTAGTATTGCAGAGCAAAGAGACACTTATTTCTTTCTAGTTCATTCATTCTCAGGGAGCTGCGCATAGGCTCCTGGGACTGAAAACTGAACTGTGAGCACCACTTGCTGGCCAGGCATGGCGTACACTAGGTGGGTTATCCACACAGGGAGAGTATCCATCATCTCATTAAACAGGGGCTTCTTGGATGCCAGGAATAGGGTAATGGGTGAAAATAAAGAGTGTCCTAAAGTATGAGTCAAATGTTCAGAAAATGAAACAACCACAGCTCCAGCAGCTAGTGAGAACCACCCCCAAATAAAAGCCTCCTAAACTGCTGCTTGCCAGGGCTTTGCAAGTGTGCAAAGATCACTGCAGCAGGTAGCACAGTGTTGTCAGGACCTGCCCAGCCAGGGAGGCAAGGGAGCTATGGACTAGTCATACATTATTTTCCCCATATGTTGCTTGCCATAGGCCTGGCTAGTTGCTGTCGCTAGGGCCATCAGGAAGGTGTCCCTGGAGCCTGACTATGGGTATGTGAGTGGTGGAGCATGTTTACTATAGAGATCCAAGCCTGGAGTCTGGGGAGATGGTTCAGCCAGAAAAGTACTTGCTGTGCAAGCCTGAGGACTTGAGTTCAGTCTCCAGATACTCCATAAAAAAAGCTGGGCACGCCCTCGGGCTCTCAGGCTAACCAGCATCGCTCAATCAGCAACTATAAAATCAAGTGAAGGTGATTCACACCTGAGGAAGGAGACTTGGGCTTGACCTCTGACCTTCATGGGTTACATTTATGTTCCTCATGATCATACACACACAGATACCAGGGTGGGGCTATTCATAGGGTCCTCATATTCCATCCTGTGCTTTCAGTCAGCTGCATTGAATGTTTTCCAAGCCAGGGGAGAGGGTGGGCAATGATGGTGGGGCAGCCTGAGCCAGAGCTGCCTGCCAGAGTGCACACAGGCCAGCTGAAGTCCAGAAGGGCATCTGAGGGCTTTTCCTGGCAAGTTTGTGTAACCTCTACAGGACACAGGACCCTGTGCCCATGCTGACTCCTCCTAGAATGTGCATTCTGCACGTGTAATGAAGTGGTTTTTGTGCACATCTGTGGAGTCAGGTGTGCGTGTATAAAAGGGAAGGTGACCCACGGTCTAGGGAAACAATCCCCTGAAAGCAGCTATCCAGCTCCCCCTAGCTGCAGAGTGAGTGGGTCTCTAGAAACACTTGGGCCACTTTTGCTGTCCTCCCAGGACAGGGCACCCGTGGAGGAGGGGCAGCTCACCTGCAGTGCACCGTGATCGGGTGGTTGCCTGTCTGCTGCTGCTGCTTCTGCACGGCTGCAATGAGGTCGATCATGCCTTTGCCCTCAGCTGGGATTCCAACCTCAGGCCAGCCGTGGAAATGGAACTGTCTCACCATGCGGATCTGCTCTTCCTGGCGGGCCAGGGGCTACCGATGGGAAAGAAGTCTCAGTGGTAGCTGCCTCACATCCTGCCAGGGATCTACCTGCCTGCCCATGGGTCCTTGTGGGTCTCAAAGCCCCACCTAGGCAGTCCAGGGGCCTGGCTAGCAATGACTATGCTTCCTTCTAGACCCCACTAGGCTCTGCCCAGCCCTCTCAGGGGCCTTGTGCTTCACTCAAAGATAAGACTCACGTTTCTTGGGAAGTTAAGCTCTGAGTTCCCATCAAGGGCTGGGGGCAAGCCCAGTGGCTCAGGCAGTCCACTGCTGGCCCCGAGGGAAGAAATATTTGCACAGGTGTAGTTTTCCTGAACTGATTGTCTCAGTTCAAAATTGAGTCCAGCTTGTGAACTCTTCTACCTCTCACTGAGCCAGACAGCCCAGACTGTGTGGTCAGGGTTCATTGTCCAGTGTGGACAGGGGCAGCAAGAGGTTCTAGAAGGGACCCAAGAGGCCTCTCTACCTTCTTCCTTCAGGTCCATTGTTCCTCCATCCCCAGCTGAGGTCACTCTCCCCAGAAGCAGTCGGAGATAGCAAGGTCCAGTAAATTAACCTCTTTACCATCGGACTCATCCTCCAGCAGGAGGCAGGTGGCGTAGAAGCCAGAATTTCATAGGATACCTACCACTAGATGCTCCACTGGCCCCTCATGGTTCCCTGGGACTTAGGAACAGGTGGATGGTGACAGGTACAGGGCCCACCCTGATATAGTAGTGAGCACAGAGTGATGGTGCTTCCTGAGGTCCACTAGAATTTGGGGGAACCACAGCAATAATACCTGTTTAAAAGTAACCAGGAAGTCTCGTATGCTGATGGCTTCAGACAGGGTGTCGCTCTTTATTTCTATAGTTATATCTCCATGAGTCACCGAACCCTCTGTTGGCCAATACTGGTAGCATTTATCCTAGGGGGACAAAATACAATGTTTTGTTGTTGCCACTTATGGTGTAGTGTTGATGTTGGGCCATTTCACGTGACCAGAAAATCTTATGTGAACATGGATATGAATCCCATTAATGTCTGTTGACCTTGAGCATAGAACGGGTCTGGAAAGACACTGATATACAGAACTTTGATATATGGGAGAAAGGAAGATTTATTCAATGGGTGGGAATGTTGTGGAATATTTGTTTACACTGTGTGAAGATGTTTCACTGTGACTGGTTTAATAAAGAGCTGAATGGCCAATAGCTAGGCAGGAAAGAATAGGTGGGACTTCTGTGCAGAAAGAGGAACTCAGGATAAATCTAGGCCTGTGAGAGACGCTAGCGAGACACTGAAGAAGTTGGACATACAGTACAGAGAAGAGATAACTGAGCCACCTGACAGAATGTAGATTAATAGAAACAGGTTAACTTAAGTTATAAGAGCTAGTTGGGAAGAGGTCTAAACTAAGGCCAAGCTTTCATAATTAATAATAAGTCTCTGTGTCATTATTGGGGATCTGGTGGTCCCAAAGAAAGTCTGTCTACAGTGGAACTGGAAGATGAAATCCCAGACTTACTGTGCAAGGCTGACATGAACACCGGAGCTTCTCCTAGAATCAGGCCAGTAAACAAACAACACTACCCTATATTTCAACTTGACCTGGAATACTCTTTTACTTTGAAGAACACTTTTTGTGTCTCACTAAATAAGAAGGCATAAAAAAATGTACCATCCCTGAGGCAAAAGACAGAGATATCAGCTTCCAATGAAGTTCACTTTGCTTCGTCAACAACCATCACGCAAAGAGTAAAGGGGAGGCTGTTGACTGCAGCAAGATGCTTGCCTCGTGAAGCCAGCACAGGAGGAACATCCGCCATATGTAAAGAACTCTTAAAGCAATAGGAAGGCAAACAGCCCAGTAGAAAAACAGGGACTTTGATGCTTGATGCTTAATCTTTGATGAGGTTTAGAATTGCCTTGGAGACACACCTAGCCTCTTGTGAGGGTGTTTCCAGAGAGATTCATCTGACAGAGGAAAACACACATTGACTGTAGGTGGTATCACTCCATGGGCTGGAGTCTGGAATGAATGAACAAGAGGAAGTGAGTGGATCACATGTGCCCATCTATCTGCTTCTTGAGTGCAGATGCAATGTGACCAGATGCCTTGTGCTCCAGCTGCCATGATGGATTTTCTTTCAATTCATCAGCCAAAATAAACCCATCTTTCCTTAAGCTTTTTTTTTTTCTTTACAGGTGCTATATCACAGCAGTGAGAAAAATAACAACAGAGGTAAAAAAGCAAGGGGTGTATTTTATACAAGAAAGAAGACATCCATAGATATGTAAGGTGATGCTCCACCTTGTAGAAATGAGAGAAATGCCAACAAAAGCCATGAAAAGCTAAATTAACATTCACTTAGCAAAAACCAGGGTGCCAGAGAACTCCGGGCACTCTCAGAACACTAACCATGCCAATGAATATGTCTCATTCATCACTGATAGTCACTTTAAAAACCACTTTGGACAGCAACCAGGAATTCTCACTCTTGGACAATCTGCAATCTGACATTTTGTCTACCTGGCACCTGCTAACCACTGGCGCAAGAAGCATGTCATCACTGATCATCAAGCAACGGGATGGAACTGGGCCCACTGTCAAGGATATAAGAAGGGCTGAATGTAGCTAGAGTTTTCCTGCCGTGCCCACAGTCAGGACAAATCTTTGTCACCTGCCAGTCCCACAGCCGCTCAGACCCAAGCAAGTAAACACAGAGACTTATATTGCTTACAAACTGTATGGCCGTGGCAGGCTTCTTGCTAACTGTTCTTATAGCTTAAATTAATCCATTTCTATAAATCTATACCTTGCCACGTGGCTTGTGGCTTACCGGCATCTTCATATGCTGCTTGTCCTGGCAGCAGCTGGCAGTGACTCTTTCTGCCTTCCTGTTCTTTCTTTTCTCCTCTCTGTTAGTCCCACCTATACTTCCTGCCTAGCCATGGGCCAATCAGTGTTTTATTTATTGACCAATCAGAGCAACTTGCCATACAGACCATCCAACAGCACGGCCAAGTGCAGACCATCTCAGACACCTGCACTGAGGTCCGTGGTCCTAATCATCTACTATGCAGACCTGCTGGGTAAAGCCATGAGGAACCTGAGAACGGGCTCCCACAGGACATACAGAACATCCCACAGAAGCTGAATAAGTGGATGCAGGATATATGTTTGTAGCAGAATACAAGGAAATAGTGGCTGAGTCCCAGTCACAGACATAAGCATAGGAGAACAGCAGAGTCACCACTCTGTTTAGAAAAATCAAGTCTCAGAAGATTACACACAATGGAATTCTTTATATAAAGTTGCAGCACAAGCAGAATAAAGTAACTGTTTCTTTAGGCATGAATACATATGATTTAAAAGTGCCCCCCCTGGGGGGGGGTTGTTGCTTGTCCTTGAATTTCCCTTGTAGCAGAGGATAAGAGAAATTCTCTAAGCCTCCTCTGCCACTTCCCGGTGCTGGGATTACAGGTTTGGCTACTTTGTCCAGCTGATTTCATGCCCCCTAACAAAACAAATGCTATATCCACCGGGATAGCTTTAATCAGGAGGACAAAACACCAGTGTTGTCAAGAATGTGGACAAATAGAGCCCTTGAACACTGAGACACTGAGATTGGGAATGTAAATGGGGATGAGGTCAGAGGCTAAGAGCAGGTACTGCTTTTTTTCAGAGGACCAGAAGGTTCTCAGCATCCCTATGAGGCAATGCACCATTGCCTATAACTGCAGCTCTAGGGGATCTGACTCCCTCTTCTGGGTCTTCGTGTGTACCTGCACTCACATGCGTGCCTCCCCGTCCCCACCCCCAGAACATAGTTTAAAAAAAAAATCTTGAAAATATTGAATGGTCAAAGTTTATGATATGAAGTTATATTATAAGGAAGTGATTTCACTCGTAGGTATGTGGATGAGAAACACAAAAGTTATTCCTGCACAAAAACTTGAACACAAACGGCCACAGCAGCAGTATCCCAACAGCCCCAAAGTGGAAACAGCACAGGTATCCATCAACGAGTGAACAGGGAAATGCAAGTTGCATCACCATTCCCAAGACGGAATATTGTCAGCGAAGTCTGCACTGAGCGCTCAGCCTTACGCAGGACATCTATATCAACTCTGCCCCAATCCTGGACTCATCGAGGCTCAGGGAAGAAACATCGCAGAAGCTGGAGTAGAAAGAATTTAAGGGCCAGGAATGGGGAGGGGTGTGTGAAATTCCTTTCATGAACTCACTGCAGCTGTAGTTCCTGGCTCAAGACCCACTCACGAGCAAGCTGACAAAACCAGTCTGCATTCCAATAGGCAGCATTAATTGGGACTTGGTGGGTTACAAGAAAAAGGAAAGGAGAGGAGAGGGGGACTTGCTGGGGGTACCTGAGGGAAGAGGGAAGGGAGTCTGGGAAGACATGATGGAGATACGTTGTTCATGTATGTTAAATAGTTAGAAAAGAATGAAGTCCAGATTTATGCTAGCAATGAACGAGCTTTGATGCCATGATGGTAGATGAGGACTCACTCCAGAAACAGCCCCCTCTGTGTGACTGCATTTACAGCAGCGTTCAGAAAAGCAAGTCAGTAGAGTCAGGAAACTGACCAGTGCTGTCTGGGGATGGGGCAGGGAGGGATAGGGGTGACTGTTAATGGAACAGTGTTGCTTTTTGAGATGGTGACTGTGATTTGAAGTTTGACAGAAGGTATCTTTGCTCAACACTATGAACACATTAAACCCTAACAAGCTGTTTCCTTAAAAAGATGGATTTCTTTCTGAGTGAAAGCATAGCTCAGTACAGTTTTTTCTTGTTTGTCTTTTAAATTTTTTAAAATGATTTATTTATTTTATGTATATGGTACTCTATCTGCATATATACCACATGCCAGAAGAGGGCATCAGATCCCATTATAGATGGCTGTGAGCCATCACGTGGTTGCTAGGAATTGAACATTGAACTCTGGACCTCTGGAAGAGCTGCCAATGCTCTTAACCAATGAGCCATCTCTCCAGCCCCAAGTTTGTTTTTTAAAGCAAAGAAATCAAAGCATAGATTCAGGTCACGGCCATGTCTTGGGATAACACTCAGAGAGGCGCTCGGTGCTAATAAAGCCTATTTTTCGGGGTTTGTGACATTATCAGGCCACAGGTGGGTCTCTGGGAAAATGGAAATGCCAAAGTCATCTAACTTCATTAGGACAACAACCAGGGGCATAGATCAATGTCTGCCTTTATGTCTCGCCGACAGTAAGTAAATGCCTTTTGCATTCACAGGCTGTGACCTTGACATTTAAAAAAGTAGCGGCACATCAAGCAAGGCAAGTGTAAGGATATGGAAGGCCAAGGCTGTTTATGGCTAACCACCCTTCCACCCATTAAAAGCAAAGATGAAGTAAGATCTCAGTCATCCCAGCTTTCCTCCCTCCCTCCCCCCTTCCTCCCTCCCTCCCCCTCCCTCCCTCCCTCCCTCCCTCTCTCCCCAGTCCTCCTGGCTTGATCTCACCCATGTGTTCACAGACTCCATCCACATTGCTGAGGCATCATACCATTAGCTACCTCCCTCACATACATCCAGTGCACAGATGGCCTGCTCACCTGCTCCCGCTCTTGCACCTCGGTCAGCATGACGATCGTGTGTGATTTCCACTCCCACACCATCCTCCAGAAGTCCTCAACTGTGTGAGCCAGAGGCCCCTGTGTGGCCATGAAGTAGTCCTTCTGCCTGTAGCCCTTGAGGGAAGCAGAGGTTAGGGGTGAGCTACCTGTCTCCAGAGCTACCACCTCCACAGACACACAGGACAGCCCTAGGCTGATGTTAGCAACTCCAACATTCCATGGCCTGAACAGAAGGCTTGCTGTCACAGGCACATGCCCCAGCCCACGGATACACCCATGAAGCAGGAACTGCCACTTCATCAGGGTGCTGTAGATATCTTGCCCTCAGTAGCTGAGGTTATCTCTAAGGGCTATCAGAGGCTCTAGGTTACCAGCATTCAGTGGCCTTGCTCTTAAAGGGCTTTTGTGTGTCATAGCTAGATTCCCATTGTGGTGGCGCAGGGGGCCTTGGTGTGGAGCTAGAGCAGGGCTTCTAGTCTCAGGACCTCCATCTGTCCCCTCAAGTGCGGACAGAAGAGCCAATAGACTGTTGGCCACAAGGCTCTTTCTTGTCTCTTTCTCTTCCAACTCCACTGTGCATGGAGACGGGCCCCAGCTGTGTCCCTAGATAAATAATCACCCAGTCTATGTGGGTTCAAGTCACAGACATCACTCAAGAGCCCACACACGTGCTGCCCATGTCCATCTATGGTGTCACACCTATGCAAATGTGGAGAAGCTATCCATCCAAGGTCGCGTGGAAACAGCCAATTTGTCAGCAGTGAGACTAGGCCCCAATTCCAAAGCTCCGTTGTCGTGAGTATTCATTCCGCCAATAGATTTGGAGTACCATATCGTTTAAAGATTTATTGCTTTTTAATTTTATGTGCATGGGTGTTTGTCTACACGTAGGTATGTGTATCATGTACATGCCTGGTGCCTGTGGAGACCAAAAGAGAGCTTCAACTCTCTGAAATCTGGAGTTCCAGTGGTTATGAGCCACTATGTGGGTACAGTAAACCAAACCAGGCCCTCTGCAAGAGCAGCAGGTGTTCCGATCTAATAAGGCATCTTTCCCTTATTTTGAAAATTTGAAGCAGGGTCTCATATAGTACAAGCTGGTCTCAAAATCCCCATGTAGCCGCGGCTAGCTTTGAGTTCCTGATATTCCTATCTCTAATCCTCAAGTCTTGGGATTACAAGTGTGGACCACCACATTTGACTCACAGTTTATTATTTTAAAAACAAGTAATTCTGCCAAGAAAATAGTGTGCTGATACCTCTTACTGTGTGTAGAGCAATGCTCACACTCAAGAGCACATGTTTCTACAGGAGGGAGTCACATGTTGCAACACACACACACACACACACACACACACACACACACACACACACACGGGGCTGCAATACATACATCAATGAAGGACGCGTTGATATAGTCTGTGTATTCTTGCCCTCTTTTCATGGAGAGGATTACCCGATTGAAGTCATCTGCAAAGTAGGATTCCCTTTGTTAGTGTAGATACCACCCTGCCTTATAGACTATGATGGTCAAGGTTAATAGTCAGCTTGGCAAGATCTAGGCTGGCGAGGAGATGGGCCTGGGGCCAACTGTGGGGGTTACCTTGGTTACATTAACTGATGTGAAGACCCATGTTACTTGTGGGCAGAGTCATTCTCTGGCCAGGGACTCCTAGACCGTGTCAGATGGAGGAAGTGGGATGAGCTGCAGCATGTGCTCATTGCTCTCAGCTTCCTGACTGCGGATGTCATGTGAGCAGATGCTCCAAGTTCCCTCTGCCTTGACTTCCCCACCAGGATGGACTGTACCCTGGAACTATGAACCAGACTAAACTCTATTTTAGGTTGCTTTTGTTAGGGCATTCCATCATAGCAACAGGAAAGGAAACTAAGGCACAGACCAAGACTATCAATAAAGTCAACTCTTAGGGACGTTTCCATTATTGAATAGGTTCATAAAGTGGTTCAGGGAAGCTCTGAAAGCAACCCAATTGTCATTTTCATTTTTTTTTTTTCCGAGACAGGGTTTCTCTGTGTAGCTTTGCACCTTTCCTGGAACTCACTTGGTAGCCCAGGCTGGCCTGGAACTCACAGAGATCCGCCTGCCTCTGCCTCCCGAGTGCTGGGATTAAAGGTGGTCATTTTCATTTTTCATGAATCAGTGAAATATGTCCCCAAACAGGAGCATTAAAAATACTGCATCTAGGAACAAAGGGAGGGTAACCAGATAGGAGCTGGGCCTGGCAGGGGACACACTGAGGCCACAGAGAACCAAGGGATGGAGGCCAGGGGATGGGAGTGGATTGCCTAGTCTCTTGGAAGTCTCTGCTTCTGGAGAAGAGGCAGCCATGATGAGAAGGCCTGTTTACAGTCATTCAATGGTGGCGAGCTGCTGCTCCACGGAGGGCACGAGGAAACATTGCGTGACGTCAAATGCCTTCTCCTCAAGCCAGTGCTTCCCACATGCTTGTCTAGTTGTGTTTGCCCACATTTCTCTTCGTTCCCCACCTCGTGGGGGCGGGGGGGGGGGGGCGGGGGAGATGTGAGTCCCTCCATGGGTCCCTACTATGGGTCTTTGCCTCAATCAACCCGACCCTCAATGGCAGGCCAGAGTTAACTCTACCCCACGTCAGTGTTATGCAGTCCCCAAGGCAAGTTTTTTTTCCCTTGAAGGACTTAGCTGAATTCATTTTTGGTCTGATGTAGTCCTTTGACAAGTGCGTGTTCTTGGCCATGGTGATTACTCTCACCTGTGTAAGGGGGGAGGCGTCCCCAAGCTCTAGAAAGCACTAGTGAGGCACCAGGTCATATCTGAGGTGAGCTTCTTAGTGGACCCTCCCTATAAAGCTCAAGTGTCTTGCCTTTGAGCCACGTTCTAGGCACCTGAGACCCTCACGGGTCTGTGGAGAGTTCCCAGAGTGCCCCGGGAGGGTCATTTCTTCCTTGCGCTGGACACAGAGGCACTTGCTCCCTAGCATGATGTTCAAAGGTGGGTGGTTCAGGGCCTGAGGCCTACATGCCCACTGGCTTACATGGAATGATCTGGATGACACGGGCCTTCTTCATGTTGGCAGGCAGGTTGCCAGTCCTCATATTCTCCTTCATGATTCGCACGTTGGTCAGTTTCTGCAGCCAAGGAATGTAGTTAGAGCAGAGGATGACAGACAGACCTGAGGCAGGGGACCTGCTCAGAAGGTGGTCTCCATCTCCATAAGCGGCCTTGACATTGGGGCACTAAGGAATCCCACGTGTAGCTTATACTGTCATTCTTCCCCAGAAGCCCACAGCCTGACACCCATCTCCTAACTCTCTGATCACAAGAGGCCATTTTCCCTGGCTCCTCAGCCACCCGCCGCCACTGCCACCGCCGCCGCTGCTGGGCAAGGACTCACCCTGAACTCTTCCTCCAGCCCGATCTTGTCAAAATGGGTGGCTGTGCTGTGTAGCGTCTGCAGGTGTCTCTCCAGGGAGGACACATCCAGCTCTGTGTCCCCATAGAGGTAATACTCCAGCAAGGCTTGGTAGATGAACGTGTACTGTACCTGCAGGGAGACAGGGAGTGCGGCTCAAGTCTGCCCTCGGCCCAAAGAGTGCTCCCTTCTTCCGCTGGTAAGAGAACGTTAAAGGGCAGGAGCCCATTAATGATCATGTACACTGGTCGTCTAGGGTAAAATAAGAGGACAGTAATGGCCACTTCCTCCCTGGGGGACCCAGGGGCTATACCAGCCGCTCAGAACCGCCCCCGTGGCATGTGAACATACTAAGGATCAGAGTCACGGGTCTTTGAGACTCCGTGGGAGGTAATGACAGAGTGGGAGGGACATCAAGTCTGACACTGGGCATGCTCATAGCCTGTGGCCACCTGCCTGTCAAAACCAAGCCTATAAGCTGGGCCTGGGGGTGCAGGTTTAAAATCCCAGTTATTCAAGAAGCTGAGAGCTGAAGATCGCAAGCCAGGTTGAGGCCAGGCTGGGCAGCTCAGTAAGTTCAAGTCTCAGGGAGTAAAAAAATGGCTGAGAATACAGCTCAGTGGTAGAGTGAACTCACATGACACATCGGGGTGCAATACCTGGTACTGTAAAAACAAAATCAAAACAATAACAAAAACACAGTAAAAAAAATTTTTTTTTTTAATGGGCCTTTGGAGTGGGGGAAAGGCACCTGAGTGCTCTACGATGCCTAAGCCAGAGCAGGAAGAGGTGCCACTCACATCCGTCTGGACCATCTGAGGGCGCTGATTGCGGATTCTAGACACAAACTCAAAGACATCCACCTTCTGTTCTGAGTGTATCATGTCCATCATGGCGTCGATCACAATGAAAGTGCCTGTCCGGCCCACGCCCGCGCTTCAGGGAGGAGAAAGATGCCACCTCGTGAGTCACATTCCCCTGAAGTAAATAACAAGCCTGGGAAGATGCCTGAACCTGGGGACAAAGGACACAGCCTAGGGCAAAATTAAGTAAGGTACAACTTGGGAGAATAAGGAGCAAATCTGTGCAAGGCCACCAGAGGGCACTGCAGCCCCAGTAATTTAGCTCAGGACCAGCGACACTGAAGGTGTGTGTGTGTGTGTGTGTGTGTGTGTGTGTGTGTGTGTGTGTGTGTGTGTGTGTGTATTGTTTATTACTCCTACCCCCAAACACTGTCTTTTTGTTACCACTGTGGCTGTGACCTGGTATGGGAACCGAGTGATTTTTGGGGTATCAGGTAGTACAGAGGACAAGGCCGTGGACCTGCCTAGAGCTCCCATGCCGGCCACCAACCTGAGCCTGTCAGCTTTGAAAAGGTTTATATATTGGGGTTCTATTCAGACATCACTGGGGCAGGGCATGTGTTCCAGCGACCAAGTGGGGTAGCTGCTGGGAAACGCAATGTTCACCAGCCCTTGCTCTGCTCACTCACCACTCTGCTCACTCACCACTCTGCTCACTCACCACTCTGCTCACTCACCACTGCCCCACTAGCCACCCCACTGTGACTGCCTGCAAAGGTCCCGCCCCTCCCTGACATACCTGCAGTGGACCACAATGGGCCCAGCATGTGAGGGGTTGAGCGTCTTCACTTTCTTCAGGAACTTCAGCATTCCGATGGGGGTGAAAGGTACCCCAAAGTCAGGCCAGCTGGTGAAGTGTAGCTGGGAGACCAGTCGTGGGGCTTTGCAGCTGTCGGGGAGTTGCTGCAAGGGATAAGGAAGAAGTGAGGGGTGGCGCTCCCTTACCCCGACCACTCAGCCTCTCCTTCTGAAGGACGGCTGAGGCTCATGCCAGGTCAGTGTCCACAAACACAGAGAACCCTGGAACACAGGGGCGCCGTACCAGATGTGAGCATGCGCAGCTCTTGGATGGCAAAGGATTCCCACAGATGCTTATTCCCAGGCCAGAATCCCAGTAGCCCCGCATCCCAAAAGCTGGTCCCAATGTTCAGATATTCCAGCTCTGAGGTGGGTCTCCCTGCTCTGTCTGGACAGTCCCACCTCACTCCTGGGGAGCTGAGTCATCACTAGCATATTCTTTTTTTATTTTAATTTTTATTATTTTTTTAAATTAAAATTTTTTTCTTATACATTAGCGTATTCTTTAAGTCTCATAGAGTCAGTGTGGGAAGAAAAGATGAAGGTCCAGACCCTCCCTCATAGATTCTCCAAGCCTTTGAAGCATGGTTCTCCTGACCCTGATGGTGGAAGAAGACAATACCAGTGTGTTTAGAACTCTGTGTGTGTGTGTGTGTGTGTGTGTGTGTGTGTGTGTGTGTGTGCTGTGCGCATGTACACTTGCATACATGTGTACTCTGTGTATCTAGAAAAGAGGTCAGCAAGGGATAATAATTTTGAGATGGCTCACAGCATGCTAGGTACATACTCTATCACTGAGCCACACCTCCAAGTATCCTTTCAAAACCGTCTGCAGTGGCTTGTAGAAACTTCTGTTCAGATATTGCAACCTAATCACACCATTGCTCTACATTTGATTCCTGATAAAATGGCCTATCCCTGAAGTCTTCATCTCATCTGCCTTTGTTTACAAGCATTTTTATTGAAGGCTGTCTTGAAACAAGCATGAAAAACATGGAGGAGATTCTGAACATAATTTTGACACCATTATAAAACACTCCTGTCACGGGACATGGTTGGTCACATCTTTAACCCCATCACTTGGGAGGCAAAGGCAGATGGGTCTCTGTAAGTCTGAAGCCAGTGTGCTCTATGTACAGAGTTCTAGGCTAGCCTGGACCATATAGTGAGACCCCGTCTCAAACAAATAAACAGACAGACAAACAATCTTGTCTCACAATGCTAGGGTGTAAAAGACGTCATACTGGACACTGGGTAGAGCTTAGTGCACAGTGCCTGCTTGGTGCAGTGGGAACCCCCCCCCCCCCACTGAATCCCCTACCTCTCCAGTTGGCTCACCTACCTCCTAGGGAGGCCCATGACAGTTGCTGGGAGTCAAAGTGCCCAGCACTCTGCAGATCAGGTCCTTGATCACTCACTAACTCTGCCCCATTCTGTCCCACGCCCCAACCCTGCAGCCACAGCCTCGGTGGGAGTTCCTGCCATGCCGGGGGACAGGGCAAGGCGGGACAGTTCTTCACACTGTAAAGCCCCCCAACCTAGCTCCTGAGAAGCCAACATGAGACATTCATGTGTACCGGATGGATGCAGAACTTGCGGATGGTGTAGTCCACCAGAACCACGCAATCCTCCACACACACCCGGATGTTCCCATAGGTCCAGCAGCCCTGGTCCGGCCAGTACTGGTAACACTTCTCCTGTGAGGAGCAATGGAAGGAAAAGAATCAAGACAGTCCAACACAAGGCCTCCCACGATCTGCACACTGTCAAGTTACCCAGGTCAGCAGTCAGCTCCCCAGGAGCTGGGAGGATTACCTGGCAAGGGTGTGTCTTTCATAAAGGAGGAAAGTGAGGCCTCACAGTTGACAAATGTGGCTGTGGTGGCCCAAGCAGAGTGTTTTGGGTTGGACAAGTAACATCTCATTTGCTCACTCCCTTATCCCTCACACCCTGTTACTCCAGCCACGCCTGTCCATGCTAAACTTGGTCCCTTCAGAGCTAGGGAGCCTGACCCCAACAACCCTCCAGCTGGAGTGAGCCCCATACTCCAGAATGCCCTCACTGGGCATTTCCCTGGGGCCCAGCACTGTTTCCTTCTGGTCAGGCCACTCATGGTGGCCACCCTGCATGCCACTCATGAAGTCACACTAACGTGGGAACCTATGAGGTGCTCCTGGCCACAGAGGCAGTTCTTTACCTGAGACAAGCCCTAGAATCTCTCAGGCAGTCAGCTATGAGTTAGCACAGAATGTGGGGACCACAGCAGAGGGGAAAGAACTGCACAATCTTCCTTGGAGAAATCTCTAAAACTTAGCAAGTCTCCAGGCACCTCACAGCTTGTCCGAGAAATGCCAGTGAATGGCACAGCAAACTGGCCTCTTCTCTAGGATCATCAGGCTCCTAAAAAGATGCCTGGCACCATGGAGACCAGCATCCTTGTTAACACTATGAGACAAACATTACCTCTCTGTGTGTCCTGACCTAAGCTGGCCTATAGTCACAGGGCATTGAATGTGGCCTGTAGCGACACTTAAAGGTCTGGTTTGGGTAAGTCTTGGTCCCCCTGGGGTTCTCAAGCAATTCTTCCCAGAAAGGTTCCTGTAATGATAGGAACAGGGGTCTCAGGCCCCAGGGAACTCTTGGCTGCCCTACCCTCAGGCCTCCCTCAGGTCACAAGATGCCAGTTGGGTTTTGCAACGTACTGCCCAGGATGAGGACATTGTGGAGACCACAGTGAAAGCCACCAAGGAAAAGGAACTCTCTTGAGAAACGACTCCATCTGAGGTAGTGGAAAATGAGAGAACCAGCAGGGCAGCCCTGAGTCACAAGGCCAGAAAAACATAGCAGGAGGTTCGAGGGGAGATTGAGACGGATGGCACCACCCAGGGCACAGGGGGACAGAGGTCCTCTGCCTCTGCTTAGGGCTACAGTGGTGACCTTTTGGAGAAGCAGTCCTTGGAAGACCTGGTCTCTGTGGGCAGTGGGTCACAGAGATGCGAGGGTCAGTCTCCCTGTCTACAGGAGGGGGATCCCTCCTCACAGGGCAGGATATCTATGGTGAGAGCTCTGTTTCCCTCCTGTGGCTCTTTCCATTGGCAACAGAGGACAACAAGGGTAGGAGTCATGAAGTAAGTAAGAAGCAGCCGTCCCCACTCTGTTCCCACTGTTTTCTCCCTGATGCTGAGAAAATCAGAAATGGACACTGGAGGCCCCCCCCCCCCCCCCCCCCCCCCCGTGCTGCTGCGCACGGAGCCCACCAGTCAGGTGCCCTGGGGACAGGAGCACTCTGGGCCTATTCTGTCTATCAGTCCAATCTTTGTCTCCTGTTCCCTCCAAGACTGGGTGTTCTACCCAAACCCTGTAGGCCCTGCCCATGTCCTCAGCACGTGGGGTACCATGAGGACCAGGCTAGTGCCACCCATGCAGAGGGCCTTGTGTGGCGGCCCAGCAGGCAGATGCCTTCTGCCAAGCTGGGCCTTCATGCTGGAACATGCTAGAAGCACAGTCTACTAGCTGGGTCTCCCCACCTAAGGAAGCACCCCTCAGGCTTCCAATTCCCCTTTCACTTGGAAAAAAGAGTTCTGTGCCAACAACAGGTCTGTCAGGGCTTCAAATCTCCCTCCAGCCTACATCTGAGCCAGTTCCTGGCACTGGGGATGGAGACTCAGGGTCTGTTTGATAGGAGACAAGGCAGCTGTACCTCTCGTTCCTAGCTGATGCTTTAAATTCAGGTGTACAGGCACGCCTTCCATGTGCCTGTTGTTGGCAACCATTTCTCTAGTCTAGGAAAGGCCTGTGCAATGGCATTCGTTGGCAGCCAGGTTCACCACATGCAAAACACACCAATACCTTCCACTCTAAAGTTTGTTCCTCTCCAGTGGGATTCGAGCTCTGAGTGCCCGAGACGATCTTCATACAAAGAAGGGAACTATGATTCCTTATGTTAGAGCAGGACAGTGAGGTATAGAAGTGTGGAGAACTGACTTCAAGATAGGGTGCTGGAAGGTCTGGGTGCTGTTTGCCCCCCACTAATAGAAGAGAGGTGTCCAGGTAGAAGAAGTGGTCAGGGCCTCCCTGGTGAGTGCCAGGCCACACGGAAAGGCTATGGGGGGGGGGGTCAGAACAGGGGAACTTACCTCCTTCCTCTCCTTCAGATTAGTCAGCATGACAATGGTGGCTGACTTCTGCTCCCAGACCATCCTCCAGAAGTCATTCACTGTCTCCTGTTTAGGGCCTGTGTCAGAGGGGAGGGTCAGCGTGAAGGAGCCATCTAAGCTCACCCCATGAATTCAGTCTTAGAAGGCTCACACCTTCCCCAGACACAAGACAGGCCCTGCAACCTGGAAGCTTGCTGTGTAGCAGGCAGAATCTGGGTGGCTATGTTGACTCACAAGCAAAAACAAAAACAAAAACAAAACAAAACAAAAAACAAAAATGGGGGTGGGGGGACAGGAGGACATTTGAGGGCCATCTCTGCTTTGCTTGTCATAGTAGCTGGGAGCCACCACAGAGTCCCTTAGAGTCACAGGGCCCTTCAGATGAATTGGAATGCAAATATGTGTGAGTGAATGAGTGTGTGTGTGTGTGTGTGTGTGTGTGTGTGTGTGTGTGTGTGTGTGTGAGAAGGGGGAAGGGAAGGAGAGGGAGAGAGAGATCAGGAAGAAGAAACTCCTCTGCCCTTTGTCCCCTTCCTGTTTGGATTTGACCCAGTGCTTACAGGTATAACAACTATTTGGCGATCCTCAGGCTAAGAGTTCTATGCTCAGGAGGAGGGAGTGGGAGATGAAATCCTTCCTCGGCAAGCTGGAGCTAACGACAGAAATGCAGACCTTTTTTACATTTCCACCAACGTTTGACAGATTTTTCTCTCATTAACGGAGGGCACGGTCCCCTGTGTGTAAGGAGTGCTTCTATTTCTAGGGAATCTGGCCGTCGAGGAGGGGGAGGGGAAGTCTAGTTTAGCTTCACTGACCCCTGGGAAGTCGCTGAACCTGGAAAGGCAGCCTCTGGAAGACTAGAAGGTTCTCTAAGCACAGGATGGGTCTAGGTCCAAGGGTAAGGTCATGAGTTTGTGGCTGAGCCATGGTGGCCATGGCCTTCATCTAAAAGCTCCTCCATCCTGTCCTCCCCGCAAAGTAGGAGCCTTTGGGAGCTCAGTCAGCTGAAGGAAGTCAAAGTTACCTACTGAGTCTCAGGGGGGCAGAAGGGCAACCAGAGGCCCCTTGTGTGTGCCGTGAAGTCCCAGAGGGGCACACAGCATGGGTGTCGGACACGGTGAATCTCTGGTATTGTTGGCAGTTAGAGATTTGAATGACTTTCTAAAAATACGGCGCAGACATGAACTAACTCGAAAGCTTGCTTACCTTGAGCAGCTATGAATTTGTTCTTTTCTTTGTAACCCTAGAAAAATGAAGTCAGACCTGTAATTATCCAAGACAATCTTTGCCCAAGGGACCACTTTGTTCATAGAAGGGGAGGGAAGATTCGCCCCAGAGAATGTAGAAAACAAGGAAGGGTAATACGAAAACCAAACCCACCAGCAACCTCAGAGATAACAGGTACTGTTTTCCTATGGCCTTCACTATTATTCTTTGTTGTTTTTTTTTTTTTTTTTTGTTTTGTTTTCCTACACACACCCAAGCAGAAATACATATGTTTATATTTCTCACTGGGCTCATGTATTGTCTACAAATCCTTCTATTTCCTTGTATTGTAAGTAAGAAATTTAAAACCTTACATGATAATTTCAAAGAAACCTAAATTCATTCCGTGGCCTATTGTGGTTTGTCTAGTCAGACGCATCTGGCTGGTTCTAGTTTGTCAATGCTATAAGGAACTGGACTGAACACCTCCAGTGTCCACTGAGGTCATTATCCCCCTGGATCTGTTATCTTTGTGACTTCTGGTGAAGAGGCAAGCTGAGAAAACATGATGGCCTCACACTCTAGTGTGACCAAACTGCCCGAAGGGTGGTGACCACACACATACTCAGGATCAGAGAGGAAGGCACCCACACATCACACTTCAGACCCCGTCCCTAAATACCCAATATCGGCTTCATGTCAGGCCAAGGGGAAGGAAGGCAATCAACTTACATCTATGTAGGAAGCGTTAATGTAGTCAGAGCAGGGGATTCCGTCCACTTGGCTCAAAATCACTCTGGAATGATCGTCTGGAAAAAGCAAACAACGCCACAGTGTTAGGACCAGGAGCTACAGGGGCCCAGGGTGTCTCATATCCAAGTGCCAGTCACTGGAAGGACATTACCAGGTCTCCTCTTGAGGGCAGGGTACCCCTGCCTTGTTGAGCCCTGCGTGGTCCACCTGTGCCTCAGCCAGGGGAGGGAGGAGGAGAGGTGGCCCCATGATCACACAGGCAGAACAGCAGGAGCAAAGTGACCATGTTCTCATCACGGGTCCAAACGTTAACCACTACAGTGCACATAGCAGGACCTCAGAATGAAGAACTAGGTCTTTTCATTCAGGCTTTCCAGAGGACCTGGGGGTAAAGGGCTTGCGACTCTGAACTCCAGTATCCATTCTTCACCATCTGCCCCAGGACTGGAGGGAAGCTGGGCTCGAACAGTTAGACCATTGACTGACTGTGCAGAGTCTAGCTGGCTCAACAGGGCATTTTCCAGAGTGGGAGGGCAGCCAGAGATGTGTGTGTGTGTGTGTGTGTGTGTGTGTGTGTGTGTGTGTGTATGTTTATGTATATTTGTGGTGTTGTGTGTTATGTGTTACACACACATGACATGTGTTGTATGGTATGAGGGTGATATTGTATGGTAGGGTGGGTATGTGTGTTGTGAGTTATATGTGCTGTATGTATGTGGTGTGTGCATTTTGTGGTATTGTGTTTATACACACGTGGTATGTACACATAATTCAGTGTGATAAGTATGTGTTGTGTGATAGGGCATGCTGATTGTGAGTTTATTATGTGTGATATATGGTACCATGTATATATAGTGTATGTTGTGTGTATTGTCAGGTGTGAGTTATGATATGTTATAGTGGACTATTTGTGTGGTGTATGTGGTGTGGTATATATATGATATATACATGTATATATATACATATATATATGGTGTGGTATATATATGGCATGGGTATATATATGGTGTGACATATATATGGTGTTGCAGTGATGTATATGCACACCTGGGAGCTGTGGCCCTGGTTCCTTCATAGCCCTTTCATCCCTTTCTTCCACAAAGACTTTGTCACTGTGTCAGCAGGTAGTGAAAAAGGTAGCTGAAGTGGGAAGGACTATAGTCTCAGCACTCAGGAGGCCGAGGCAGGAGGACTGAGAGTTCCAGGCTAGCTTGGGCTTTGGCTGTGGCCCACTTTACATGGAAGGCTGTTGGCTGGCCTGTGTGTGTTAGCTCAGACTCCCTGATGGAGTTTCATTGCTGAGCTGCATATGTCCTACTCCAGGTGGAGGGTAGTGGCCCAACTCTGGGGACAGTTACTAGCCTACACATGCTGGGCAGGATGACAAACCCCAAATCCACAGCCACAGGTCTAGACACTCTTGCTCAGGGGCTCAGTGCCTCGGGGTAGAAACAGCTGTGGCCCGGCATATGTCATGCCGACTGAAGCACGAGAATTTAGAATGACTTACACCGTGGAACAGTTACGGAAACACAGGACAAAAAATAACATCTGCAGACTTAGACTCTCTCAGCTTCTAAGAGCTTCCTGCTTCTTAATCCTGAAAAGTCACATTTTGCTGTCAAAACATCACTTTCTAAAATTACCAGCAGTGGCATCCTTCCAGCAGAGGGCCATCAGGCTGCTGGCTACAGAGAGAGTCCCCTCAGGCATGAGTCTAGCCTCCAGACTCAGAGCACTCGACTCCGTCTTTGGGATTCTCAGGCCACGGCCAACACTGCACTTTAGCCCAGGGGCATCTTTGAACCTACTGCAAGTCTGCCCTGGCTTGGGGTGGGCTAAGGGAGGTAGGAGGCACCTGGAGCTGTGAGCACTGGGTCCCCCCATCCCATCTTGCAGATCCTAACCTGATTCCATGAGATTCAGCCCACTGCTTGCCCCAGCACGACCAACAATTCCATATAGCCAGACAAGTCTCTCCTTAACCGGGATGACGCTCTTGGTCCCTGGCAGGCATGATGTTTCCATGCCGTAGGAAACTCAAACCAACAAGGAACAGCTCACCAGTCCTGCGGAACACACCACATACCCACAGTCCTGGACAGCTGTCAACACCTCAAGTCAAGTGTTATTCCTGGGTAGGACGGAGGTTGGGCCTCACCCTGGGGCAGGAGCAGGGGAATTTATGGGGAACATTGAACCAGACTGTTAGAATGCAGCCACGCTTTCACATGGGGAGAGGGCAGGCTGATTTTCTTCTGTGACGCAACCCAGCCTTGTGCACAGCAGAAAGAGTTGGGGAAGGCACCCAGCCTGTGCTGGCATGAGCCCTCTGTGAGCTGAGCGCCCTACCTGGGCCTGCTGCAGGAGCTTGGCCATCTGCTCCATTCCCTTGAGCTTTCACCGGAAACTAGCACTCCTCTATCTGTCTGTCAGCCTGTCTGTCTATCTGTCTGCCTCTCCTTTCTCTTCTCTCTGGTTCTCCCTCCTCCCATCCTTGTTTCTTCTCTCCTCCTTTTTTTTCTTTTCCTTTGAGACAGGGTCTCACTTTCCATGTAGGCCAGGCTGGTCTCCATCTGGAGAGCTTCCTGCCTCAGCCTGGAGGCTGCAGGGACTACAGGTATGACTTGCCACCTCTGTCTCAGAAATATTCCTGGTTAAGTCTGTGAGCGTTTGCTTTAGGGGGGCAGTAGGTTTAATGATGAAGAAAGAAAGCTAGGTAAGATGACCTGAGCATCCTGGGCTCTCAGGTGCATGGAGCTGTCCAATATTTGACCCTGGACGAGAATTCCAGCACTTTCTGGAGGTAGCTCTTCCCCACATCCGTGCACAAGGTTTGTAAATGATTTCTGTAAAGCCCGCCATGGTCCTAGGACCTAACTATACCTAACGTCCCAAACACACGAGGGCCAAACCAAGGCATAAATTAAACTCATCAAGAAGGATAGCACCAAACTGAAAGTCAAAACTGACCTTTGAATATCTCAAGTTTCAGGTGACACAAACCACTCTGAAGAGCCCAGGCGCCCACCTGCCTTTCTCTCCTTTGGGCTGTGAGCCACAGCATGGGTGTCCCTCTTCTTCGGATTCCACACCCCCCACCCCCCAGCAGTAAAGCCATTGTGTCCAGAGTCTAAACTTGGGACTGAGCCACAGTATGGGTTCCCCTCTTCCTTAGATTCCACAACCTGCCCAGCAGTAAAGTCACTATGTTCAGAGTCTAAACTTGGGACAAGCCACCCTCACAGCCTGGCTATACAACCACCCCCTCCTCCCTTAGTGCCAACAAACTAAAGCCCATTAGTTAATTACTCTAGGTTTAGTTGGATCTGAGGATCATGGTGGGCTTTACAAAAATCACTGAAAGCCTTGTACATGGACAGTGGGGAAGAGCCACCCTTAGAAAGTGCTAGAAATCTAGATCTTATATTGGATAGGTTACAGCTCCATGTACACACAGCACACCCAAGCTAACTGTGGCCAGCTCCCTGCCTCCACCAGGCACTCCTCAAGAGCAAGGGTCTCTGGCAGCAGCCGCAGGCCTCTCTTCAGGATGTAAGTCTGAGTTTTGTGGAGCTGTTTGAGGCTGCTCGTCTGTGGGCCTGAAGAGTAAATCTGTGGTGGTGGTGGGGGGGGGGATGGGAAGGCTGCAGACTCGGCATCCTGGGCCAGCTTTTGAAAAGGTGGATGGGAACATGCAGGGTTTGTCCTGGCGTGTGAGACAGGCACCTCAGGACTAGGCTCAGCCAGCTACAGCAGGTCATGAGAGGCCCAGCCCACAGCAGCCTGCACCCTAGCTCTGACACTTCCTTGGCAACCACACTCCCCAGCTCATGGTTACGGTTTGCTGCTGAGGTTAGAATAAGATCTGCTAAGCCTTCTCTCAAGGGTGCCAAACCCATGTGGGCTTTTCATTCTACCATTTCGGCCTTTGGTTCTGGGCCATAGAGCACATTGGGGATTTGTTCCTGATAGCCTCAAAACACTGAATATGAAGGAAGGTGCTGCTCAAGGCCACCAACAGGCCTAGACTGGTGTCCAGGAGAGGATCTGGCAGGAGAGACCTTGCCCCTTGGTGCCCAAGCCTGCGAGGAGCATTCCTGCCCAGCTTGCTTCCTGTGTGCTTAGCAACCAGAGTGGTCAACAGCAACAATGATGTCCACGCACCATGTAGGGAAAAAAGGCCCTCAGACAGTGTGGCCCTGGATTCCCTGGGATGAGCACTGAGCACATGGTCACCGGCAGGCTGCAAAGCAGCGCCAAGTATAACCTGCATGTCACAGATCATGCAAAAAACAAACAATAAACACCAACAATAAAGAAGTCTTACTGGGCAGAATGTTGGGATATCTGTTTTTTTCTCTGTTTTCTTCTTTATTTGCTAGATCGAAGGTTCCTTGTACATGTCCAGATGGCAATGACTGGAAGAAATGGAGAAGAGAGTGAACACTAATGAATCTAAACCCAGGTCCCCATCAGTTTCCCTACCAAGCCCAGGCATTAAAACTACCATCTGTCCCTCATCCTTGTCTCTCCTCAGGCCCCACATTAGACACTGGGCAGACAATGAGTTATATCCTAAACTTTGTAAGGTCAAGAACTCACTCACACCACAATTCCATCATGCTCCAGTCCACACAGGTTTTAGCCTAGGAAGAGACTCCTTGGGTACAGGCAAACTGATCCCAAAGGAGTTCTGATGCAGGAGAAAGAGGGGCAAAGACTACCAAGAAGAGGGTGCTGGGACCCTGGCCTGGGCTGTGGGAGAGAAGGAGCAGGATCCTGGAAAGTGACTGTAGCCACAGCCCTCACCATGCTCAGGACCCAGGTATCTCTGTGGATCGGGTCACGTCAGCAGGGGCAGGTCTAGAAGCTCCCTGGAAATGCTGATTCTCCCAGCCTCCACCCCCTGGGCACAGAATCAGCAGCTAGGAGTTTGGGGGCTCTTTGAGGCTCAAGATGCACCACCTTAACACTGCTGTACCCCAGCTGAGGAGTGTCAGTGTGAAACGGAAGTTTCACTTTGCAAGCATGCTCACACTAAGAAGTGCCATCTCTGGGAGTTAAGTGGACACGTGGGTTTCTAGTTCCTTCTACCACCAAAGTCACCCTGCCTCTGATTTTTGGTTGCCTCCAGCTGTTCGCCTCTTGCTTGCTTCCAGGTTCCTCTTCATACTCAGATGAGGTAGGGTAAAGAGCACTGTGTATTTCAAATCATGCCCTTCAACATTAAGCCTGACTCTGGCTGGACCTCGGACCACTGGGCTCCAAGGAGGAAGCGTTACTACTTACTGAGTGTTTGTGATGGATCAGGCACAGAGAAAGTACGTGGCTCTAATGCCTCCCCTCACAACTAGCCTATGATCCAATGACATGGAACCAGACCCAAGGAGTGATTGGACATATGCTCAGCATCATTTGGCTGAAGAGGTAGACCCTGGTAGTCAGCCCTGGAGGGACTCCCTTACTCAAGCATGGAGAAACACGTAAGCTTTCTTGTTTTCTGTGTCCCACTTCAAGACCCCGGGAGTTGGGGTCTGGCTTCTTCGAGCAGCCTCAGATGATAGCCATGATGTCCTGGGATTGCTCTCATTTGGGTCAGGGCCCTAACCTTCCTCTAGCAGGCAGGAACTTCTTCAGTGACCAACTCAGTTCTTCCCCAAGGGCTTACATTAGAATGCTGTATGACACCCCCCCTCCTCTGCTCTGGGGCCACCACACCTCGTAGCCACAGGCAGAGGCTTTGCCTAGGCCAGTGTGGAGGGACCAGTCAGAGGTCATCCTAGCAATGCCAATGAGGGGTTCTCCACTTTGTCCCCAGCTCTGAACACTCACGTTCCTTGAATTTTGATTCACTACCAGAGCTGGATTGACACTACCTCCTCGGCCCTCACTGGACACTGAATTTGTAATGACATCCTTAGGCCCTCTCAAAAGGTTTTTAGCCCTGAACACAAAAACCAGTCCCAGTGGCACACGAAACTGTGCAGCTGGCAAACCCCACAGTCTGAGCAGATCCTAGGAGCTCAGTGACGACACCGCCAAGGGCGATTATTAATTGTAACAAATGGCGCATTCCCCTGCAGCGGGCCCATGGCAGAGGAACCCGCTCTGTGGAGAGACAGGGTACACAGGAACTCTCCAGTGTGTATGTAATTTTTCTGTGTACTTGAAACTGCTCTAAAAATAAAGCCTACTAAAAACAACAGACTGTATAAAACAAAGGAAGACGAAGTAGCTGCAATGAAGTGGCCCAGGAAGCCTGAGCAGAAAGAGGCATCGAGCTCTGACCACCCCTTCCATAGCTGTGTGGCCCTGAGAGGTGGGGCATAGAGATGAGGTGGTACACCCTGTCCCCCCAGGGTCCTGGAGGATGGGACAAGGGGAGGTGGGCAGAACTAGGCAAAGTTCTCTGTGTCCTCCTGATCCGAGCAAGCTGAGCAGCCCCTGCACAGGCTGGGCCCAGTATTTCCTGCTGTCAGGCTACCCAGGACCTCGGGGTTCTCAGCTGCTTGGTAGTCCCAGGAAAGTAAGAGTGCCTGGAGATGGTTAGCCTGCGGTGACTCTCGGTGCGTTCTGTAGGAGGTCTGGTTTGTTCCATCAACACCAGAGAATGGCTCTGGTTTGTGGTTATGCTGGGACTTCTACATTCAAATAATAAAAAAATAAAAATAAACAAAAATAAAAGGCCCTCCCTTTGTGTGTATTTCTGCCGTCTTTGCCACAGCACAGGTCCCAGGCCTGTGGCTTGACACAGCTTGCTGGGACAAAGCTGGAGAAGATGCTCACGAGAGATGGGTTCTCACTGCACAGGGGCCTCCTTTTCTACCGAATTCAGGAACTGGAAACAGGATAGAGATGTGTGCCCTCTCCAGGCAGAGCTAGCTGATAGCATCTCATCCGCATGTTAACTGTTACTTCTCTCTTTATGTGTTATCCCAGTCCCACAGGGCAGGGAAAATCCTACTTCACAGATAGGGAAACTGAGGCAGAGGTGAAGAAAACAGGCCAAGTCTTCCAGGCCAGGATGACTACTCAAGCCAGCGCCAGCCATTCATCCCACAGTACTGATGATCCGAGGCCAAACCCCTTCTTAGCCTCAAGTTCACAGTCACCTGACAGTGAACGTGGGCTTGGCAGTACAGGAATATCCAAACACGCTGAGACTTACCCAGATCCCTCCCAGGACCTTTGGAAGGGGCTATCAGACCAGAGAAAGGGAGTGGAAGGACAACAGAACTTAAATGTGTTCTCTGAGAACCGGAGTGGCTGATCTGGGCAGGAGAGAGATGTTGCAGGAGTGTGGCCTTGGACAGGATCAGTTCCTCACTGGAGAGAAGAGCCAGGCTGTGTACACTTTACTACCCCACAACTGTATCTCTAGCTGCCCGTTGCCAGGCAGGGAGACTGCGCAGCTGAGGGCCACAGAGAGGCAGGCTGGGAGCGACAGGTGAGGGAAGAATTTGTTTGGGGTATAATATTTACAAGGCTCCAGAAAAAGCCAAGAATCAGCAGAAACAAGCCTCTGAGGCAACTTCTTTTCTATCACAGGCTTTCTTCTTACAATTTTGAGATTACATTTATGTGTTTGTGAGGGCATGCCTGCGTGCACACATACATGCCATGGCATGAATGTGAAGGTCAGAAGACACTTTTCACAAATCAGTTCTCTCCCTCCACCAGGTGGGTTTCAGGGGATTGAACTCAGGTCGTCAGGCTTGGTGGTGAGTGCCTCTACCTGCTGAGACGTCTTCCCAGCTCAGAAACATCTTTTCTAAACAGCTAACTTAACGCTCAAAATTCATAATGATGAAAACATCAAACTCCTAAACAATGGTAGAATCCGTAACTGCACGACATAACCCAGATCGGAGCCCCTGGCCACAGGGAAGCACACTGACATTGTTCTCTCTTGATTGTGCTCAAGCTGTTTCATTCACCATCCCTTTCCTTGGTTTGATATTTTAAATAAGCCTCGGCTACTGCGCTTTTTGTGTCCTCTTGAGTTCTGCCCCTGAGCCAAGTCCCTCTGCTACCTCGTTCTGTTCCTGGCCTCCTCTGAGACCCTCCACGAACAGTAGGGTTACTGGCACCCCACACGTGACTGCAGAAGTGGAAGAGGAAGTGGGACAAGCAGGGCGGGACAAGCTTCTACCATCAGTGCGAGGGACAGCTATTTTGAAAATGGAGAATTAACTTCTGCTACTAAGTTGTAAATTTTCAGAACAGGAATGCTCGGTGCTCTCTCTCGGTATGACCTAATTTAAAAAAAAGAAAAAAAAAAAAGAGGAAAGCCCGCTTGGCACTGATAAAAAGGGAAGCAAGACAAGGGGCGGGTGTAATGTTGAAAAGTCAGTGAAGTGTGGTTAAATGCACCAGCGCCTTGCCGTGTCCTCAGTCCACAGGCCTCTAGAAACAACCGCACTGCGCTGCTTAAAAAGCTCGCCCTCTGGGGCTCACAATGGTGTTGCCAGAGGGTCCCCATCCCCAGGTACCATTTGCTGGTGGTGGAAGGGACCTGGAGTAGAGCAACTGATGTGACAGAGACAGAGACAGAGACGGGCCAAGGCAACCATCCACGGACACCCACTCTTGCTCAGGCCCAACGTTCAGCTCCCAGCCCCGCACACAGGGTGAAGATTTGAACAAAACACTTCAAAACACCAACCATACGGAACCTCGTATCTAAAACAATGCTTCATGCCTACCCCTATGACAGACATTTTAAAAATGAACAACTTGGGGGCTGGAAAGGCAGCTGAGAGGTTAAGAGCACTTTCTGCTCTTGTAGAGGACCTGGGTTCCATTCTCAGGGCCTCCTTGGTGGCTGACGACCACCGGCAACTCCACTTCTAGGGGATCTGATAGCCTCTTCTGGCACTGTATGCGTGTGGTGCATGTATGTATGTGAAGCACTCACACGTACACATAAATTAAATTTAAAAAAAGGAAATGGACAACTCTGGGGGTGGGGTGACTAATCTGCCCTGAGTCTTAAGTTGAGAGTTCTGAAAATGGCTATGGGGACTATCAGGAGGCCGGGGCACGTCTCAGTGAACCACTTCTCCTTGGAGGTTGTGGGAGCGATTCATCACAAACAGCAGAAACGCATACACACTGAACATGAGCTGGTGTTCCCCGCACACAGCCTCCATCATTACTGAACGGTGCCATGACCATGGCTCAGAGGGACATCTGCTGATCTGATTAGAAGCTGGACCTCTTGGGGACCATGACAAGATGCTTGGTGGGGAGGCTGTCTGCAGGGACTCGTGAAACTGCCACCTCCACTAGGCAGCACGTGGTAGAATAGTGTGTCTATCACAACTGGTGTTACACATGGTACCCAGGAACTGAGCTGGCAGCAACCCCCAGGAGCATCAGACTCAACCATCTCACTTCACAAGGAGCAGTGAGCACTAGTGAGCACAGCACTAGGGACCCAGCTCTCCAGACCCTACTTCTGGGCAGCGTCACAATTGGCACAAGGTCCCTGAGTCCCTGGAACTGCTGGCTCTGACTGTCGTGCTGCTCAGTCAAGGTGACTGAGACCCGGCACACTCACATTGAACTCCTCGCGGAAGCGCTTGCAGTCATCTGCTGATCTCACACGGATCTCCTCCTCCAGGTGCTCCACTGGGATGGGGAAGTACTTCTTGGGACCCGACGGTGACCTGCTCAGCAGCATCACTCTCTGCTGCTCTGTAGGGTCAGGAGACACAGAGAAGCCACTTAGTTCCATTGCCCACGGGTGACTCATTTCTTAGATGGTCGGACAGCATTCCTGATGGATCTGTATAGTGGGAGGGGAGCAGTACTCTCAAATTGAGCACCCTGGGGCTAACCCAGCCCTGAGCCACTGAATCAAACATCTGCTTCCCAACACACCCTATTTTCAGCAAGTGATGGCAGCATGCCTGTCCATCACAGACATTGCATTCGTGATCTTGCTCACTAGCTCACCCACCACTCACCCTTCCGTCTAGCCTATGGTCCTACACAAGGGTCACTGCAGCTCCATGCTTCAAGGTCCAGGTTTGGGACCAGAGAAGAGGAATCACAGGGCTCTGGGTCTAAGCTCAGAATGGATGGGAATCTGCCAGGATCTCTGTCTTGCAGCCTTCCCTTCTTGGCAACACACAGGTTTGCCCGCTTCCTCAAACCCCATACCTTGCAATGCAGAGAACTGTCTTTGAGGCAGGAGAGGAGGGCATTGCCAAGCAGAGGGTGGGCTGTGGGGTTGATGGGTTTGGACTAGTCATTCACACAAGCTCAGAATGAGGTGGAAGCAGTGTTAGGAATTGGTGTTTCTCTTCACAGGGAGAGCGCTGACATTGATAAAGTCAGTAGAATAAGCCAGCTGTCACCCTTGCAAAAGGCCCTGTCCCATTTGCAGAGTTCACTGAGTCTATGCCATGGACTTTGCTCCAAGGCAGCCTTTGGCTTCAGCCAGGTGGGCTGGTAGAAGAAGCCTGTGAGCATCTGTGCCCTGCCAGCCACACCCCTCCCTCTGCACTGGCTTCTGGGTTGTGCAGGAAAGGGAGAAGCGCAGGGTGGAGCATGGAGGTGCACTGGGCCATATGATGGTCTGCTCAGGAGTGCAGGTCCCCCAAGGCCTGTAATGCTACAGCTCAGTGGAGTCCTCTGTTGCTCACATTCCCCCCAGCTCTGGGGGTGGCATTAGCCCCTTCACTATCTTGAGTGGGTTCTAAAGTTTCACTTGAGTTCTGATGACATGCATGTTACCTCCAGCCAGGCACAGCTCTGTAGGAAGTTAGGACAAAGCTGAAGCCACTGGTACAAATCAGGGTTTGGGGTTTTTAGTTGTCACACTGGGATTGTACCAGGGACTTTGCACATGCTGGGTAAGTACTGTGCCACTGAGCTACAGCCCCAGATCCCTTGGTCATTTGGAGCAAGATCTTATTCTGTAGCTCAGGCTGGCCTTGAACCTGTGATGCTTCTGCCTCAGCAGGTGCCTCCAAACGCTGAGATTTCAAGCCTGTGCCACCCCCACCCCACTCAGCTAGAACCTGCGTGTCTAAAACCTCCGCTGTGTCTGTCTCCCATTGAAACACAGAAAGAAAAACAAGCTTTTGTAAGCAGCATTTACAAGTCAGGACACAGCTGGAATCTCAGTTAGGCATGTCCCCTAACTGATGCTCCTTCAAAAAAGAGCGAGCAGCTTCGGCAGAGCAGTGGCCCTGCCAGCTCGATCCCGAGGTAGTACGGCGTCAACTGAACACTTCTCTTCACAAGTTAGAGCCTTATCACAGGGTGATTTCAAAGGCCTCAGTGGGAAATGTTAGATAGCAAAGCCCTGCTAAGCTGACAGGATATGAGTGGTCTCTTTAAAAAAAAAGCAACCAAAACCCACAAACTGAAATGTCTCAGACATCCGCTCTCCTTTGCAGGGAAAATGACCTCTGACACCAAGTTCCGAAATATAGAGAAATTCTAAGTGACTAGGAAGCGGCAGCACCAACCCAGGAGGAGCTGGAGAGAGAGGAAAGCTTACGGGACAGCCAGACAGGGCTGTGAACGCCCGTCCTTTTCAGTGTCAGTCCTGAGACCCGGTGTACCATACCTTGCTCTTCTAGGATCCCGTTGGGCATCTTCTTGTCGTTGCTGCTGACCACGGCTTTCCTCTGCTTCCTGAACCTTAGAGGCAAAAGATGTGTTAGGTCTCGGCACAGCAGGAACCCCCAAGCCCTGAGTGCGGTGATACCCACCAGGTAAGCCGGGAAAAACTCTTTCTGTTGCTCATGGCTGAGCCTTGTGCAGCTCAGGCCGGCCGGCTCGTGTCTGAGCTGTTTGGGCCCACACCCCCAGCCTCCAGCACACTCATTTCCTCATAGGAGATGGTTAGGGCACGTCAGCGTCTGGGGACACTCCTACCTGAAGAAGTAGGCTGTGAGGAGGAGCAGGAGGAGGAGCAGAGGCAGCAACAGCCAGGTGAGCAGCGGCTGGGAGGTACCAGGGTCCGGAGGGCCTGTGGGTGGGTGGATGGTAGAAGATAGAGGGCCCCCATCAGGATCCTGGGCAGGGGGAAGAAGGATTCCCACAGCACATCACGTGGTACAGTTTGCAAGTGATCTCCCATCAGTTTTTGGGACAGAGGGGTGTGATGGTGTGACTTGTCCGAGGTCCCCGATAAAGGGTAAACTTCCTGTACCCCAAATGCAAGCTGCTAGTCAGCTATTTCTCTGAGCACCTCTGACCCAGCTCCTCTCCACAATGAGGAGGTGGAGGAAGGTGGATCCCCCTCGGGGAACAGCTGTTGTGTCCCAGCCCAGTTGGGGCAAGAACACTAGGTATAAAAAGGGACAGGCTGGCCCCAAGGGTGGGTACAGTTCTTGAGGAACAGATACACCGTGGGCTGGCTTTTCAGGGTTGTGAACTCCCTGTCACAATGAGAGGAGTGCAGAGATCACTGGCCTTCAGGAATCCCCCTGCTAGTCCATCCTGTGCACCTACCAGGTCCATCTTCCTCAGAGAGACATGTATCCCTGCCTTTGCCCCTTGGCTCTGGTCACCTTGTGATCATCAACTCACCTACCCTCTCAGCCTGTTAGGGTGCTCTCTTATCTCTACAAAGTTCCCACCCGAAGGACTCCATCAGAAGCCCGCTCCTCCAGTTAACCAGCTTGGCTCCTCTCTTGAACTGGTCCAGAGGGCTCTGTTCTGGAGCTGAGGATCACATGCTGCCAGGACCAAGCATGTCCCCTGTAGAAAGGCCCTGGAGGTCAATAGCTACATTTCCATCCTCTTGAGTTCCAGAAGTGCCAAATATTGTTCCCAAGTTGAGTGTGTGCTGGGGGGTTCACATCCTTCCTCTGATGAGCCAGCCTAGTCTCTTGAAGCTCGGGGATCCAGGGAGGAGTTTGAAATCTGGTCATTGTCTCCCCACCCCTGTGCATGTAATCTAGAGGTTGTGACCCACAGCCAGCCACCTGTGGCCCTGCATGTCCCAGAGGAACAAGGCCAGGTTTGTATTAGGCTTAATGGCTAAGACTATCTGTTCCTCCCTCCAGTCCACACCTGCCCATTGCCCAGCTGGGTCCCTTCAGGAACAGCCTGACCCACGGCTTTCTGTCTGTGACTCCAGAGAGTGCCATACCTGGGCTAGGGCCTGAAGCAAGTTCTAGCCTGGGCAGCTGAGAGCTGCCTGGAACAGAGGGGCCGAGCTGAGCCAGTGACAGGGAGTCCCACTGCTCAGGACACCCTGATTCAACTCCGTGCACTGTGGGTCAAAGGCCGTTAGAAAGCGTGGGCTGCCTCCTTCTTTTCCAAGAATGCTCACTATCTTCTCTCGGTGTGTCACCATGGTGAAACTACCCACTTCTGCATTGCCCAGAGGTCAGCCTCTGGCTCAGCCTCTGCTCTGCATGAGCTGCTACAAAACTGGCTGGCCACAAGGTCCACTCTGTCACAGACACGAGGTCCACAGACAGAGTGGGCCTGTGGGCCCTGCCAATCCTCCCCCAGGCCTTGTCAAAGACTTGGGGGACCAGCCTCCATGTCCGTGTTCTTGGAGTACAGGCTGTGATAACAGACACAGGAATCCCACAAGGCATGGGTTGGATGACCCAAGGCATAGATAGGTTGTCACACCAGGCAGAACAGGTGACTCAAACTGGTTTCTGTGACTTCTAATGACATTTGTCCAGGAAGGCAGGAGGTTGGGACCAGAAGTCCACAGGCTTTCCAAGGGCAGCAGGAAGATCCAAAGCCAGGACAGTTGCTATGGAACACAGGGAGGCATGTGGGGCTTGTTCTGGCTACAGGGTGTCGAGAGTCCATGGGAAGATGAGTCCAGACTAACTCTTGCCTCAGACATTGCAAAGGAAGAAACCCATACTTCATGTAAAAATTTTTGAAGTTGTTGGTCAGTATGAAGTTGTTGGTTAGATTTCAATTTAACTTTGATAAACAACATGGGTCAGAAAATGAACCCTTGTGCATTCTAGGGCAGTGTCCGCTCCGCCCCCATGGTGTTCCATCCAGGGAGGCATGAGGTCCTCCCGGAGGATATCCCATAGTCACATTCTGCTTTCTGTTCACACTGACTCTGGGTCTCTCTAGATGGTTCAGCCTTTCCCCTAAAGTGCTGTCGGGTTTCCCAACAGTATGTGAGTGAGTACATGTGTGCTCACGTAGATTTTAGACATAGGCACACCTGGAAGTGTATATCATCTGGTCCTGACCCTGGAAAGACAATGGTTTGTGTCTAAGGTGGGGCCTGGAACTTTTCCCTCTGGACGCAGGTTCCCCCCGTGACTCATCTGCTGTTGAGAGGGACCCATGCAGGGGGGCATGGGCCAGCTGTGGGGAGCTCTTCCCAGACCCTGTGGAGTTCTGTACCAATCTGCCACAGATAGTACTCCTCCACTGAGGGGTGTTCCACACCTCTAAGGGGTCCCCAGTGGGGAGGCAGAGTTGAAGTAAAGGAGGAAGAGGAGGGAAGGAAGGACAGGGAGCGTAGTGAGCAGCCGTGCTCTGGGAAGAGACAACACAGCCCCTGGAGGACTTTCTTGGTTCGAATCCACAAAGCTTCATGGGCCAGAGGACTGTGATAAATATTCCAAGTAGTGCAGACAGAGTGAGCATGCCAACTGCTTTGTTCCCCTGACGTGAAGTTGTGAATGCATCTTCCTCTACATTTTCTCCCAAGAAGCTCCACTCATAAACATGCAGGTTTGGTCAATAAATAGACTCACTACTCCCTCCTGTGATCCAAGATCACATGGGTTGCAGGAAGTACTGTTATTTTATGAATTGTTCAGGAAGGAAAAACCCCAAACTACCGATTATGCAGAATCACCCTCTTGGTGACACATCCTAACACTAATGCTGTATGTATGAAGGGACCAGATGAAACATGCTCTGAACAGGTCCCCAGCTCACCTCTCTCATTGACCCTGGAGAGCTGCCACACTGGGCGAGCCTCTTCATTCTGTGTCCTAGCTGCTTGCAGTCCTACACTTTGGATGGGCCCAGATTGCATGGGGGATTTGAGGCTATTCCCCATGTGCATGCACGTGTGTCTGTCTTTGTGTGTTTGTACCACATGTGTGCAAGTGCTTGTGTAGGCCAGAATAGGGTGTCTGATCTCTTGGAGCTGAAGTTTCAGTGAGTTGTAAAGGGCCATGTGGGTGCTGGGAACTGAACTTGGGTCCTCTGGAAGAGCAACAAGTACTCTTAATCACTGAGCTCTCTCTCCCTGGCACCTACCTTGTACACTTTATCTCACCAGGGTTCCTGTATGGCATCTCCTAAAAGGGGACCTTGTTTCCACTACACACCTTATCAAACAACAATGGAAAATTTCAGATGGTCTCCCAAAGCATCTGACATCCATGCTCACCGGGGGTTTATGAGGGAAGCCACTTTCTCCTGGACACTAATGATCCTTCCGCTAGTCAGGCAAAAAGACAATAACATTTTAGCTTAGCTTTCTCTACTTTCCAGAGAGTTTGGCTCCTTTGCATGATGATTAAAATGGAATTAATTAGATACTTTGATTTTTCCCTGGCTGTGTTTGATATCTCCTTAATATCTTCAGCTGTCAAGGTGACACAGCCCAGAATCATCTGGAGGATTGCCAGATTCACTGGGCCCATGGTCATGTCAGTGGGGCATTGTATTGATTATCAGTTGACATAGGAGACCTCAGACCACTGTAGGTGGCACCATCCCCTAAGTCGGGGGTCTTGAGCACGGGCCAGCGAGTGAGCCTGTAAGCAGTGCTCCTTCTTGGTTTCTGCTTTAGTCCCTGTTTGAGCTCCTGCCTTGACTTCCCTTTATGACAGACCACGATCAGGATGTGCCTCCATGGGGTGCTTTTGGTCATGGTGTTTATCACAGCAGTAGCAAAGCAAACCAGAACACCATCTATTTTCCTACTCTGCTCTTTTACATGTTAATTTTCAGGACTCTTCCTGTATGTATTATGGATGATAACATTTCCTTACAATTTTAACATATTTATAATGAATTCTTTGTCTAAGAAAATGCGTCACGATGAATATTGAATTCATTTTGGCCACTGATGAAAAGAAGCCATTTCCTGTTGTTTCTGGCACATTTTGGCAACGTGCTAACCCTCAAGAGATACTTCGTACCTTTTCAGGGGCCAGATCTTTTAAAGAGCACTTGGGATACCCTCCCAAGTTTCAGGACAAAGGAGCTGTCGTGTAACTTGAGGCCTGCGTAGCTCCTGATAGTGGGACCACAGATGTTGTTAAGTGTGCCGAGGCCCGGAAGAGACCTAACCAGAATTTGTTTCTGTTCTGGGTGCTGAGGTCATGTGACAGCCCTCGCTTCCTGAAAGTAACACTTCCTGCCCACGACAATGTTATGAACCAATAAATCTTGCTTTCAAACGAACTGGAAAGCCCTAGATATGGGCTGTGATGCCACCCTGAGGGAGACTCAGGTACCACCTATAGGGCTGTCATGGGACTCTGGCAATTCCTACCGCTACTGTGGGGAGATGGATGCTCTGTCCTCGGGGCTTCAAGATGTTCACAGGGACATGCTGAGAATTTTCCAGGTGTCCCTAAATAGTCAGCTAATTAGTGCTGGTAAAGCAAGTTAGGGAAGTGGGTTGGAAGAATTCAGTGAATGTTTGTGAAGATCACAGTCCTTGGGGCAGGTCTGGGATGTCCTAGGCTGCAGGACACTGTTGAGGACCTGCCTGTGGAAAGCCACCTGCAGAGAGGCATGCCCTGCAGTTTCTGGGTTGCTTTTTCTGTGGCCGAGGGTTTCCCCTGGGGTGTCAGGGCAAGGAGGAAGACAGTTTAGCCAGAGTGCTCTCAGTCAGGTGTTTGCTTCCATTGGAGAGAGGCACTTTCCTCCCCCGAGGGCAGTCACTGTCTCTGGAGGGTATTATCTAGGGTCAGGAAACCCTGCAAAGCCCTTGAGTGGGGTGAAAGATGACCCATGGGGACGGCACCAACTTCCACTGACTTTTTCTAAAAAGTGTTTCTGTAAGGATATTGACAATCTGGGTTTTCCTTAAGCCTTGCAAGGACCAAGCACGATGCTGAATTCCATGTGTAAACTTGATCGGGGCATGGTTGCCAAGACATTTAGAGACAACCATCATAGGGGAGTTTTGGATGAGATTAACACTGGAATCCATAGACTGAGTAAAGCTGAAGGTCTGTGGATAGGCCTCACCCTACCAGGAATGGAGAAAGTATGTAGTGAGGGATGGGCATGAGGCAGGTGCAGAGACAGGGGCTAGCCTTTGCTACTGCAGGTTCATTTTGACTTTACCACCAAGGCACACTGCTGGGAATCCCTGTCAACTAACTCTTCATCCTGACCTCACCCATTTGGCCTGAGCCTAGCTCTCCCTGTGTGCAGCACAAGCCATTACACACACACACACACACACACACACACACACACACACACACACACACACACTGAGGGAGTTGGGGATTGAAACAACAGCATTCCTGACTTTCAGAGACTGGCCAGATGGCTGAGTCTAGAGCTTGCTCCCTGTTGACCACAGCCAAAGCCAGTGCCGGAGAGTGCTGCTGTGTTCTGAAGACAGTCCAGCTTGCTTGTCTCTGGAATACTCATTGCACTGTCAACCAAGAGCCGGGGCTGCCACTACCTGGACCTCATGAGTCAGGGCAGGGAGGCACAGACGGGTTCAGTAAGTCCCTCCAGGCTACTCAGCTTACAAGTAGCTGAGATGGGATTGGAACCCAGGCAATGAGAGTTAAGAAGACCCACTCTTGTTTTTTTCTCTCCCTTTCCTCGTCCTCTTTCTCACTTTAGCTTTACACAACATTTACTCATTTAATTGAGATGAATTTACATATTGGAAAACACACCTGTTTTTAATGTATGGTGAATAAGCTCTGGCTGTGAAAACACTTTTATTAGAGTATTTGTTTGTTGTCTCCAGTAAGACCCCTCCTGTCTTCATCTCGGTTCAGGCAACTGCTCACTACTCTCCCTGCCCATGTTTTTCAGGTCCTGGATATTTCCTCTCAATGGAGTCCTACCTTAGCCTACCTCATCTGGTCTCCGTGTCTACCTTGTGTCACTGGGAATGTCCCCGAGCTTTCTCCTCGATGTCACACGGACACCAGTGTGCTCTTTCCTCTTCTTTGTCTTTTAAACTACAAAGTGAGGGGATAGACTAACAAAACCCCCCATCCCTGCCCTGGAATGTATCTGTCCTAACTTTCTCATGAGGACAAGGCAGCCCTGTCTATCCCAACTCCATCTCCGAGAAGTCACGACACACCCACAAATGCTCCTCATTCACCTCTAAAAATAACGACTCTTTTTTTTTTTTTTTTAAAGAGAAACCTCACCACATACCAATACTACAGCATATTAGAACGGCAATTTCTTAGTCACCATTATTAGGCTTGTTGTACCGCTATTTCCTCAAGATTAAAACATATTCTCATGAGAGGGAGTCAGAAGCTCACAAAATGTTAAGAAAGCTGTAAGACCCCTGAGGCCCTTTCCTGAGGTTTTACAAGTCATAGACCAATTTCCAGGGGTGGTGCAGAGACTCTTCAGTGGAGCTGCCTACAAACTGCACAGGAAGCTGTAATGATGCAGCTTTTCGTGAGCTGTTACCTAGGCTGGAGTGGGCTTTCCAGTGAAGCAGCTGCCTCTGAGTCACACATGCTTCTGTATGGAACCCCAAGAAATTTACTGGTAAATTACCCCAAGAAACTACCATGTCAGGGTAGACATGGGTGCAGTCATTTCGTGGGTGGGTCTATGATGGGTGTCCTCTCTTGGGTAAATAGATGTTTGCTCATGTGTCTTCAGGAAAAGTTACACAACAAACCATCAACCCAATATTCACATTTGCCCAACCCACTGGTCAGTGTTTGGTAACAGTTGGTCCTCACAGGGCTCTACACAGGTCACACTTTTCAGAATTTATTGTTAAACTAATTAATTGTGCGTGGCTGTGTGTGGGCACATATACGGCACAGCGCATGTGTAGAGGTCAGAGGGCAACCTGCAGGAGTCAGTTTTCTCCTTTCCACTGTGTGGGTCCCGGGGATGGAACTCAGGGTGCCAGGCCTGATAGCAGGTGCTTTGTCCCTGGGTCATCTTGATGGCCCCTTTTGGGTGTTCCCATTCTCTCCTCCTTCCACCAAGGCTGAGGGCCCCCTCAGCAGGTGGGACAGCCTCCTGGAACACACTTAGATGGCTCTGGTCATAGGTACACACCCAGCTTCCTAGTTGGCAACACTGGGAGACTCACTGGACCCTCTTCCCCAGCAGTCCTGGGTACTCGGGCAGTGTGTGAGGCAGCTGGGGCAGCTGGCGTCAGGGTAGGGTCCTTACCTGCGGTTGTGCTGGTCCAATTGCTCTCTGCTGGGGTGGTGTCGTTGCCTTTACCAGCTCTGGCGAGTGACAAGCTAAAACTTGCCAGCAGGAGTGGACAGAAGGGCTCCATGGCTCACCTACAAAGAGATGAGGACTTGAATAGAATGTTTCTGGGTAACAGGCCCTGGACACGGCTGTCACTCAGTACGGAGGAAGAAGAAATAAGAGAGAAACTTGTGATAGGTTTCAAGGAAACCAAGGGCTCTGCCTACTGACTTCACAGTCTCTTGTCTTCCCCCCACTGTGGTGGTACAGTCACTGTCGTCTGCAGGGTCAGCCAGAGGATACATGGCTCACAACTCCCACACAGCTGAGGGTGAACCGGTGTGGCGTGAGACCAGACCCCAGTTCTGTCCATACTGCTAGCCAAGAGGCCTCTTCATGAGTCACCTGGCACCCCAGAGAGCACGTCCCCCAGTACCGACTGCTCGCCCACTTCCCTTCCACAGCCATTCTCTGGCCAAGTGGTGTCCATGCTGGGTGTCCTATCTTGGGTAAATAGATGCCAGTGCCTTTCTGTGTGCTTCTTGGGCCCCTCTCACTAGGCTGGCCAAATCCATTCCCTCCAGATGTGGCTCAGGAGATACTGGCCAAGCAGCTTGAGGCCAGCTTCAGGGTCCTTCTCTACCCTCTTCCATCCAGTGGCTATATGCTCTCCCAGCCCGTTTCCACAGCCCCCTCCTGGCCTTGCCTCTGACTGTACTGATTTCCGACTCCACAGGGCCACTTACAGCCTCAGGAAGGGAGCCACATGTTTACCAAGTTGAATGGATGCAGAGGACAGTCCAATTGGCAAGGGGTTCAACACAGAGAAATCTCTTTCATGCTAGGACCACCCCACAGGCAGTGACCTCAGATTCACACTTGGTTCCCCGTTTTGCCCAGTCACCTTCAACCATCATTAGAGGTCACAGTGATGGTGCCTACCCTGGAGTGTAGAAAACCTTGCTTGAGGACTCCTGACCAACGGAGGCAGGCAACGGCACATGCCCAGTGCAGATATGTAGTCCCTGTCCATGGAATCTCATCTATAGCTAGTTCAGAGGCTCTGTCCAATCCTTGTAGAGAGGAACTTTGCTACTCAATGCCTCTGTGTGGGGTGTGAAAGGATCAGACCTCAGAACTGAGGCCAGTAGACACCTAGCCCTCGGGCTGTTCCAGTGGGGGCACCAATGTTTACAATCACTGAAGACATGGAAGGAGCATGGTAACTGGCAGCATCCAGTGCTTCTCAGTAGGCAGCACCGTCAAGATGAAACAAGCCCCGGTACCTTGTAATAACCATCCCAGAACAAAGTCAGTGGCCACCACCACACGGGGCCTCTCCTCTTCCTGGTTCCCAAATGCACATGGCAGACTTACAAAGTGAGCCTCAGACACCAACAGCTCTGTGCTCGAGTGCACACCTGCCCTAGGCTGCTGTTTGCATGTGTGTCCTGTACACAGTGACCCCTCAAGGCTTGTGAACCAGTGGCTCCTGGATGGTGAGAGACTGGGCAAAGTTAGCTGCAAGGTTATAAAGCCCGTGTCGGAGGTGAGGACGGCTGGGGACACACGCCCTCAACTGGGTCCACGCTGCCCAGGCTCTCCTTTCACAGGCAGCTCCACACACATTGCCACACACTGCCTTCTCTCTGTCCGATCTGTTACTGAACACTGCCATGGTGCTTTACATACGCTGGAGGAAACTGCAGAGTAATTGATTGGGAATTATTAATTGCCTTAATCCAACTCCAGAGACATAGAATTCCTGGGTGAAACATTGTGCTTCATCCCAAGCATTAATAACCTTCCTCATCAAGCACTCAATGATCTAAGAGGAGGCTAGGCCAGCACCCTGGAGGAGGATGAAGCTCAATTCCTTTCCTCGATAATGGCTGAGTTCCTGGAGCTGCAATTCCTGATGGGACCAGTAGAGGGAGATAAACTGTGCAGACATCAAAACCTGTCCAGCCATCTGGTGTCTCTTTATAGTCCCACTTGTATTCTAAGGCGAGTGACAACCTGTCGGAGGATCCCTGGCCATCCACTCTCAAAAACTTGTGCAGGCTACTTAGTAAGCACAGACACGAATCTGTGCAGAGATAATGTGTGAAGAGGAATTAAATCCATGCCGAACTCCAAGGATTTGTAGCTGACTAGTATTTGCTGCGTGCCTGCCAAGTGCTAAGCACAGGAGGCACGGAGCTTGTGCAGTCTGCAGAGCTGGAATGAACAAAGCAGTCTATTCCCAGAAAAGCAGACTTTATTTTTACTCTACTCAAAAATCCACCCATCATCTATCAATTGGATTATAAAGCCATCTTTCTTATTCCATTGAATTCTTTTCCAGTACTTCCCACGGCAGAGTTCGAGTAACCTGCGAGGATCTGGACAGGCAAAGCTGAGCCAAGTCCTGCCTGTGACCAGGGAAGCTCCCGGAAGCTGGAAGGGGAGTGCAAGGGCAGCCCCAGCTGCCCTTTAGAAGCTGCAGAGGTGGGGCCATGCAACCAGGGCATCAGTGGCAGTTCCCCAGAAATGAAGCACACAAGTAGAACCTTCAGCAAATGGGATGACGCAGAGGCTTGGAGGAAGCTGTGCAGACCCACTGTTACGCAATCTCTGTTTTAGCCCACAGAAGCTGCTTCCTAGGGAGAAGTGAAGAGCAAGGGTGGGAAGTTTGGGGCTAAAGAATTGAGAAGGCCGTGGAACAATGGGTTAGCCAGTGACTTGTACCCTCAGGCTCACTTTCTAGTAACAACCCACGTTACTAGACTCACATGAGGGTCCAGTACTGGACACTGGAACGCTACATACCTGGAGAGTGATAGGTTTATATGCAACCAAATGTGAAGACCACCATCTCCCTCTCATCTTCCTGGGGGACCATCTCCACACCAAGGGAACATGAATGAAGGCATGGGAGGTGCCATAATATCTTTCTCAGAACCACTGTCCCATTCCCAGTGCCCTTCACTTTGGCACACACATTACCCAGGGGTCTTAGTTAGGCAGGACAGTGAAGGTTCTGGGCGAAGGCTAAATTTGATCTGTGAAAAATCCCCACAGCAGGAAGTCCTTATCTTCAAATAGGAGGACTTCGAGCCGGGCGGTGGTGGCGCATGCCTTTAATCCCAGCACTCGGGAGGCAGAGCCAGGTGGATCTCTGTGAGTTCGAGGCCAGCCTGGTCTCCAAAGCAAGTTCCAGGAAAGGCACAAAGCTACACTGAGAAACCCTGTTTCGAAAAACCAAAAAAAAAAACCAAACAAACAAACAAACAAAAAAACAAATAGGAGGACTTCAAACACTTGAGTGACAATGGACAGGTGTTTCACTCTCATCTGTACAGATGATGTACGCCCATGGGTGCCAGTCAGCTAAGGCTGGGCACCTTGCCCTCGTGGGCTGCAGTTTGACGTAGGAAGCCCAGATCTGGGAAGGAAGGCACGAGCATTGTAAAATGATGGCTAGTGACATAAGCCACTCTTTTTGGAACACAGCAGAGTTGCCAGGCTTGACTCTTTCTGCCTTTACCACACCTTATACAGACACTAAACCGAAGTACTGAGGGCTTGGTTGTCTGTGTGTGTGATGCATGTGAGCATGGTGACTTGGGAAGCCATCATCTGAGGGCGTCAGATCCCCTGGAACTGGGGTTACGATCTCCTGTGATCCCTTTCTCTCAACTCCACATGAGTTCTGGGAAACAAAATTGGGTCCTCTGCAAAAGGAGTGTGTGCTCTTAACATGGAGACATCTCTCCAGTCCCAAGTATCTGTTTCATATACCCGTCTTCCATAAAATCAGGACAAGGTGACTCACTCAGCCAGATAATTGTTTTTTAATGATCCAGGAAAAGACAAAAATTCAAGTAAAATAATATCTTTCAATGGCAAAAGAAACAAAACCCAGACCTTTCCTAACTTTTAGGTGTGAATATACTTACAGGGATGAAAGATTTAAACAATTAATTTTTTTAAAGCCATTCATTAAAATCTGCAGACACAGCATGTTTCAGGTGTATCCACGTGACCCAGCCTCTTTGAAGATGGCTTTGCTTATTAAAACAGAAAAGATGTTCACAGGGAGTCCTCAGCTCAGTGGGTGAAGGGTGGAACTTAATTGCTTTTGAGCAAAGGTAATTGAATGTCTAAATGCAAACATGGAAACATCTTTAAAAATAGGTTGCCAAGGGGCCCTCAGGTAGAGAAAAGAAAAGCAAAAGCAGAAAAAAAATCAGGCAGGGAAGAAGGAGAGAGTCTTGGTAGGTGGTGGTGGGTGTCCCTGCCCCGGCTGTAGGTCACCTGGCTGTCTGAATAGGTAAGAGCTGACCTGCTGGAGGCAGGTGTCATCCTGGGCATGTAAAGATGCACAGCGTGTTGACAATCAGGTACTGATCACTAGGAAAGAGGGGAGAAGAGAGGGGGGAAAATGGAGAGAGGGAGGGGAGGGGGCAAATTGGGGAGAGATAGACAGATAGAGATAGAGAGAAAAAGGAGGGCAGGAAAGGAGGGAGGAAGAGAAATGGATGCAGATGAGTACCACCCGACTTAGCTTATCGGGAAGGACCTGTGAGCCCATGAGCCTGTCAGCAGGTCTGTTAGGGACCAATTTCAACTCCCTATGTGGTGCATGCTAATTTGCATAATTCCAATTATTCCCTGAGCCCTCTTGAAGATGGGGTAAGAAGTAAAGAGTCTCTTCTGTCAGAATTCAGTCTCTTTCATCAAGACAACAAGACCAGGTTGTGGAAACCACAGGATCCCACTCAGTAGCACATTTTCACAGACAGTAAAACCATGTTTGGATTCATTGAATCAGCAAGCAGCAAGTGTCTGGTCAAGTCCATTTAGGCACTGGTTGAGAGAACAGGGAGCGAACAGCATTTTCTCCTGGGGCCAAACGGGGCACATGTAACCAGACTCTCAGGGATACGTTTTGGGTTTTCCCATAGGGAATCAAAACAAAAAATAAAACCAAACTTCCCATCCTGAGAAGACAGGAAGACCCTGAAAATCTGCAAGTGGTGATTGTATAAAGAGTGCATAAAACTCATGGAAGCCACACAGAACAGTGAGTGAGGGGTCACCTAAGATCAGTAAATGAGGGTCACAAAAAATTTATAACAAATAGGGGCTGCATAGGACCAGTGACTGGAAGTCACAGTCAACTCCACTTTCATGAAAAGTTACATGGAAACAGAGGCAGATAATTTGTTTGAATAACTTTTTGATCTTACTTAACCCAAATTTTCACTAGTGAATGGATATTAGTGATGGGGGAATGTCTTTCTGTGCTGAGACTATGTGTTGCTCTGATTGGTTGATAAATAAAGCCTTTTGGCCTATGGCAAGGCAGTTTAGAGGCAGGTTGGAAATTCAAAGAGAGAGACAGGAAGAAGGCCCAGAGAGACACCAGCGAGCCGCCCAAGGAGCAACATGTAATGAATGGGACACAGGTAGCCACAGAACATGTGGCGATATACATAGATGAATAGTTATGGGCTAATTTAAGATATAAGAACTAGCTAACCAAAAGCTTGAGCCATGGCCATGCAGTTATAATTAATATAAGCCTCTGTGTGTTTACTTAGGGGATGCGAATAGGAGAGATTTGTCCTGACCACCAGTAGGCTGGGACACAGGAAATCTTCCAATTACGTATTAGTGATTAAGTGTAAAAAAAAAATTAAAAAATTAAAAAAAAAAAACCTGAAGAAAATAAGTTGCATACCCACAGATTTAGAAATGAGTGATAAATCACAGGCTTGGCACGGACTCTGCCCTCAGCGCCCTCTGTCTTTGTCCCTTTCTCAGTCAGAAAAGTTCATGGCTCTAATGGAAGGCATTGTCAATTCCTGTAAAGGAAATTCGAACTGTGATGTCCACCCACTGGGGAGGTAAGGCTGATTACTCTCTGTGCTAGCCAGCCTTTCATGACTGTGACAAAACGCCTGAGGAAACACTTAGGGAGAGCTGCACCCCAAACACCCTCAGATTTTGAGCCCATCAGTGGATTAATCAGAGCTCTTATGACCCAATCACTGCCCATAGCCCGTGGGCTAGACACTGACTTTGATGAGTGTTTGGGAGTGTTTCATGCCGTAACTGTTTTCGTGCTCACCACTACAGCATCTTCACATTACTAAGCGTGTCCAGATGTTACCGCTTGTGAAGTTACCACCACACGAGGCATGGCTTTGCAGGGATGGTGGTCTTGCTCCCATCCACTTCTGTTTCCCCAGCCCCTCGTTCACTCAGCTATCCTGAGCAGCTACCTCACTCTTAGTCTGCTCCAGCATTTCCCTTGCCTCCTGGGCCCCTTGTCAGCCACCATGGATGCCCTGCTCCCCTCCATACTGTGCAGATCACCCTGACTAGATCATTGATGACAGCTGTCCGTCTGTCTCCTGCTGCCTGGGCTCTCTTGTCAACTCTTCTCTGCACTTGGATGTGTACTTCTGTGAGACCACCTCATGGTCTTGGATTACCTACAGGGGTGGGCTGGAGGGGCAAGAAAGGCTGAGTCCCAGCATCACCCAGTAAAGTTGTAGGAGTGTTTTCAGGAGACGACGGCGACGAAGCAGGTATCTGGATCTGGGGACCCAGTGTGTTCAGAGGGACAAGACGAATACATGCTGGTTCTTCAGGACCCTCACACTGCTGACCACTTCGTCTCTGAACCCGCATCATGTCAGAGCCCCAAGAACACTCAGTGGGGTTATGGGGTTCTACTTTCAGGGACAGGAAGCCAGGGGAGGCAGTTTCCTCACTTTCACTAAGCCCGCCAACCCCAGCTCTGTTCCATTTCCCCTCTGGACACACCTTGCATCCTGTTCACGAAGCACCCCTCATAGAGCTGCTGAACCTGGGGTCTTGGGAAGAGACAACTGTGGGCCGTGTTTTGGAGCCCTCCGGGGATGGGGACAGACACATTCAATGGCAGAGTCAGGGAAGGATCACTTCCTCCCTTCATGACTTTTATTTGACTTTATCTGGGCTATAAATCAGCTGGTGATGCCCTTCGATCAAGACCCATAAATAAACCAACACTTCCATTACTGCTTCCAGGGGAGACTCGAAAGCATTTTGATAGACTAATGTTCTCTGTGCTGAAATCAGCTTCTACAATTTCAGGATAATTGCCTCAGCAAATGTGCCAATCACCTGGGCACCGGGCTATACAGTGCCCAGTCTTACTAAATGTGTGTGTGGAGGCCAGAGAGGGTATCTGATCCGCTGGAGCTGGAATTATAGGAGGCTGTGAGCCACCACCAACCAGGGTGCTGGGGACCAAACTGGGTCCTCTGCAATCACAAGAGTAAGATCTCCTAACCACCGAACATCTCTCCCACCCCTTCCTTTCTTTCCTTTGCCTTCCTTCATTCCTTTTTCCTCCCACCCCCACCCCCATCACCATGGGGCAGCGTTAGGCCTTCCTGGGGACAGCAAGGGCCTCTAATTACAGCTATGATGGCATATCTCACCACCCCCTACCTCCTGCCCAGTTAGTTGTCTGTCAGACCCACTGCCCTGGGGCGTGGGAGTCAACAGAGGTCTCAGACAACCCTTCTCAACTTCCAGAAGAAGCAAGAACCATCTGCAGATCCACAGAATATGGATGCTGGTTGGGTCAGTGAGATCTGTTTTAACTGGACCACAAAGACAGGAGATTTAAGAGGCGGACGACACAGATCTATAAGATGACAGGGATGTGGCTTACAGCTAGGCACCAGGCACCATCCATCTACCTGCCTGCTGCAAGGCTCTGTGGGAAGAAAGTACACATGAGTAACCCAGCACCACGAGGAAGCAGCATGGGGATTCCCTCCCAATTGAGCCCAAGAGGAAACAGGCTGGAGAATTTAGGTCTGTGACCACACATAGGACTCAATGGGCTAGCTTATGCCCCCCCATGGCCACTGGAAGTAGAAAGTGCTAGAAAACATATGAAGGGACTCTATTCCAGAGAAGAGATGAGCATTATCCCCCTGTGACAGTGACATTAGCATCCCATCAAAGTTCCCAGGGAAACAGTCAGTGTCTCCTCTTGATGGGGGTTTGAATGATAAGAGACACATGCTTTTGTCAAAATCCTTCACACCGTAGGCTTGAGGTCTGGGCATTTTTACCCTTACTGTGTAATTCCGTCTTTAAAAGGCAGACGCTTTCAGAACATAGTGAAAAACTGGCCATGTAGCTCAGTTGGTAGAATGCTGGCAGCATTCATGTGACCCTGGGTATAATCTCCAGCATGAGACAAGATGGAGTGAGGCCACGTGGCACACCCGTAACCAAGAGGATCAGAAGTTGAAGGTCATCCTTGGCTACATAGCACATTCAGAGTTCCAAGCTAGTCTGAGTTATAGGAAACTCTGTCTCAAAAACAAAGAAACCAAAGTCAGTGTCCAGGTCCCTTCTAGTCAGCGGACTTGAACTTGTAGTTTCTGTAATATGATGCATTTTCGCTCACAGATTAGCATCCTGGGATCCTAGCTCCCAGCTAGGGAAACACAGCTCTCTGTGTATCTTGAGTGGGCAGAGGGGACAGGTAGAAAGGATGCTATCCTAATGCCACTGGTGTGAATTTATTACTGTGATGCTATCTTGCCTTGATGATGTGCTGCGCCAAACCTTTAGTGGGCTTGCCACATGTTTCCCATGCCTCCTTTCTTTTTCTTTTTCATTTTTTTTTTTTTTTTTTTTTTTTTTGGTTTTTCAAGACAGGGTTTCTCTGTGTAGCTTTGCGCCTTTCCTGGGACTCACTTGGGGTAGCCTAGGCTGGCCTCAAAATCACAGAGATCCGCCTGGCTCTGCCTCCGGAGTGCTGGGATTAAAGGCGTGCGCCACCACCTCCCGGCTCCATGCCTCCTTTCTTAGGAAAGGGTGTAGCATAGGAGTGATGCTCATCCAAGGAAACGCAAGGCAAACTCATGCCTGCAGATGCACTGACCACCAACCATATGCCACTCAGACTGCAGTCATCTCAGCAGCAGAAAAAGGACCTGCTTTCTCCTTCCCAGCTGGCCCAGCATGAAATGGGGGGGTGGGTGGGAGCAAGGGAAATTGCAGCCCCCAATACCATCTATGATGTAGTATATATTCTATACCCTTTCCCAGGAGCACTCAGGTTGACTTGGAAAGAGGCTGCACAGGTGAGCTCCAGGACTTGGGCAGGTTCAGGCCTCACAACGTCTCAGGCACCAAAAAAGCTGTACATGTTCAACGCTCACGCGGCTGGGTGTGCCAGAGAGGATCTAAAATGCTTCTCTGAAGTTATAATGCAGGAAGAGGGCTTTTCTTAGCTGCAATTTGGGACCAGATTTTTCTCACCAAATAACCAGAGGAGCAGTTATAAATAATTCATGGACATTGTTTGGCTCAATTAACATGGCTCACGTGGCAGGGGCAGTTCTTTGAAGTCAGCTCTTTCTTGAGGGACATTGACACACCCCCGTTGGACCAGGCCATGCATCTGCCCTAATTAGATATTTACACAAGAGACCCGAGTGAGGAGGGTGGATTTATTTTTAATAAAAGAAGATTAAAATGCGTGTATCCACAGCAAATTAAGGAAGACCAAACTGAATTAAAATTCTCCCACAACTTGGCATGGTGAGTGCCTGAGAACGAGGTATCTCGCTTGAAATTATGAAATAATGTTGCTTGTAGTCAGGAAATAAAAATCAGGCCTCCCCTCTCCCCAACTCCCTTTCCCAATGGCCTGTGGGAGTTCCAGCGAGGGTTCCAGGGAACATCCTGTACCCTTTGCCTTTGGAGAGCCATTTCAAGCCCGGTCTGCATGTCCACCTGTGGAGCAGCAGCCATAGGCTGTAAGTAAAGAGGCAGATGGGGGTGTTACGGCAAGAAACAGGGTGAAGTTGGATCACTTTGGGTCACACAGTGATGCAGGCCACACCTGAACTCCTCAGAGAAGGCTAGGTCTGCAGGCTTTATGTGGATGGCACCCTTTTAAATATTCCAACTTAATGTAAAAAAATCTTAAAAACTTAAGCAAGAACCTCTTATAGTGGCTCCACACAGAGATGTTAGCATCAAATGCAGAAATACACTTGCCCACAGAAAGCGGGAACCTGTGTGTTCCCAGTAGCTTTGGCCATATAAAAACAAATGATTAGAGACAATGCATTTGGGTATCAGGAAGGAAGGGGTTAAATCTACCGGGGTGGGGGGAAATCAAGTGTGTTGAAAAGAAAAACAAATGCAGTCATCTCCTTGTGCTCAGGGTTTGAGATCGGAGAGAATCCTGAGAGAGGCCAGGGTGGGCAGTTCCCCTATCTGCCTTTCCAGCATCTTCCCTGGGCCCCTGCCTCAGCAGCCTCCCACCCTCGGCATCTCAGCAGCTCTCAGTCTGCTCTTGGGACATTCCCTGGCAGGGACTTTTCTCTACCGGGAAAATTCCTCCCGGTACTTCACCTGTCTGGTCCACAGCAGCCTCTGAGGGAACCCGTGCTCTCCCTTGCCACACTGCCTCCCGCCCCTGCTTCCAGGACTGAAACATCGCCAGTTCACCACCTTCCTGCCTGGTGCACAGTGCATGGAGGAACCAAGTGCTCCCCACGGTCTTTTCTACTGCTGAGGGGAAGACCACCCAGAAAGACTTTTTGGCCCAAGACACATATCTAGAGAATGGAAGAGTCAGGGCCACATTCTAGTCCAATTCAAGTCAGTTTGTGGTAGCTTCATTCATTCATGCATCGATGTATTCATTCATTCATTCATTCATTCATTCATTCATTCATTCATTCATTCATATGCAGTCATTCAACTATTTAATGGCATTGACTGTCTTCAAAGTTGAACAAAACAAAGCAAGCCCTCCCACCCCATTTACAGTTCAGGTCACTAGAGCAAAATGCCTCAGATTGGAGAGTTCTAGAGTTTGGAACCCCCAGATGAAGCTGCCAGCAGATTCAGTGTCTAGAGAGGATCTACTTCCTGGCTCCTAGACGGCTCTGCCCCCTAAGGCTGACTTCTCACAAGCTCCTTTCAGCCCCTGGCTCCTAGTGCTGCTCAAAGGTAGGACTCACGGGCTGGGTGTGTAGTTCAGTTAGTAGATCATTTGCCCAAACTGTGTGCAAGGCCCTAGCTTTAATCTCCACCACCATAAATAAAAATAAATAAAAAGCAAAACCAAAGAAACACAAACAGATTCTCTCTCCACTTCTAGATCATCACAACGGGTCCCCTAACGGAGATCCTCCCTGCTATTTGAACAAATTGAGTGCTGTAAGACAGCTCTGCCCTCCTTCTGGTCTCAGGGACTAGGGCTGCAAGGAGGACGTCCTCTTGGCCTCCCTGGGCCCAGACAATGGGGAGGCTGCAGGGTAGGAGCAAGAGAACGCAGGAGAATGAAAGAGAGAGTGGGGTGGGGGTGGGGGTGGTGTGAGTGTGTCAGTTCCAGGGTTACATTTCATTTTATTGACGCTCTGTTGGCAAACTACAATCAGCACCACATAATTATAGAAAATTATAACAGCAGCAGAGCAGCGAACCCAAAAGCTACCCTTTGGGAATATTAATAAGTAGAGACTCTCCTCTTTAATAGTAAATGCACACCAATTTCATAAAATGGCTTGCTCTCACACTGGGAGACATCACGGAGCGCATACATTTTTAAAGAAATGCTGGTTTTAGTGCGACCAGCAGATAGTAATAGAGATTATTTTTTATTTGTCCAGATTTGTTTGTTCATTGGTTCAACAGGTGTTTCCCATATCATGGAAGGGGCTTGGTTTGACTGACAAGTCAAGACAAAGATGCTCCCTTTAAGTGTTCCTACTCTACCTGGGGGTGAGGGGGAGACACTCTCCCGTCGAAGATTTCAATGGGTTCAAGATATTCCTGCCTCACCCCCACCCACCCACTTAAATAGACTGGGTGCTGGAGAAGCCAAGGTGACTAAGCTTGCATCCTCAACCTTGCTGCACTCCTAGAGCATGAAGTGCTGCTCTTCCAAGGCTGGCATGTTGGAGGCATGCCTACATGGCTCCTGAGCTGAGCAGAGGGTCAAATGTAACAGATGGCTGCCGGGAAAAAGCCTTTCTAAGGCCTGGGGCACTCAGCAATCCTGCCTCGGGGGACAGAATGATGTTCTGATTTTTTTTATTTGCTGCTAAGTGAGGGTGGACAGCGATACTGGAAACTATTACTATTCAGCACAAAGTGATGCTGGTCTGGATCTCACAAGCCAAGGGGAGGCGGAAGTTATGTTGCTATCTAGGGAGGTGACGAGCTCAGAGAGGTTTGATACAAGAACAGCCTTGAGCATTTTAGTGTCTTGAAATCAGTCTGGCAGTGCACTGAGGACAGGGAGATAGATGGGTGAGGCGCCTACCTGGGCTCAATATCGGTCACTCTGCAAGTTGCCTGTCTCTCAGAGACTCTATCTTCAATAATGTGAGGCTCTGGGATCAGAGACCCTGTGCCACCTTTAGGATGCGTCGGAGAACCCACATGAGCCCTGTTCGTGGTCTGCCCTGTGCTAGCAAGAGCAAAGTGCTGAGTGTTGGAGAGGAAGCTGACAAGGGTTCGAGAAGTGTGATTAAAGTATTAGTGGTTAACATTTTAGGGGCTCTGTTCAGCTTAGTACTTGATCTTGAAATAGACGCCTGAAACTAGAAGCAGGATTCGGGAGCTGTTTCTGCACTTACACACTTTACTGGAGGTCAAATGCCGAAGATGGCCAGTAGATGGCGCCACGGGGAAGTCATAGAAATGAAATGTCTACCCACACACCAGCCCCCTGCCACTGGATCAGAGATCACAACCTTCCTAACTAACTCCGTGCGTCCCCAAAGGTCAGCCTCTGACCAGCATCTCTGCAGATTCACTTTATAAATGTGGTTTCTGGTCCCATCACTACCCAGATAATGACCGCAGCAATTGCTGTGACAAACTTCTCAAATCCTCTCTCCATTCACACGCTGTTGAAGCGATTAATTAGGAATTAGCCCTTTAGAGCACATCCGAGTTCTGCCTAGCAGACCCCCTCACCACCATCTCCTCACTTTCAGTTCAAGCCTATGATCCGTGGGTCCCTCCTTCCTCCCTCCGTCAAGAAATTTAACACCCCAGTGAAAGCTCCTTGGCTGAAAGGAGCTAGGAGGAAATTACCCATCAAATAGCACAGGACATTGGCTTTCTTCCCACAGCACTGACTCTCCCATACATATGAAAATCAATTATTCTGGAGACTCTAACTCACAGTGCATACATATACATATCCGGGGGGCCGAACGATGAGGTGCCAATGCCTCTAGGGACACCTGCTTTCACCTGCCAGCTGCTTAACGGATCTGCTATTGGCTATTTAGCACACCAACGAGGACAGCCACTGGCAGAAAAACTGTCGGCCGCATGGCCTCTCTCCGGATGTGTGGATGGTGCCTATTCCTCACCGAGTGGGCAGCCTTGTTATTCCTCAGCCAAGGAAAAGGGTTCGTTTCCAGCCAAGCCTTCTCTGCAGAGCCTGGCATGTGGCAGGAGCCTGGTTTCCAAGTCCCCTGGCTCTTCCATTTTCCAAGTGCAAGAGCAGCTTGGGCAAATCATGCAAATTGGGGGCTCTGTCTAGGGGAACACTGAGGGTATGAATGAGTAAGGCCGGTTGTGCAGAGCAAAGGCCAGGGGCTGAAGGGGCCGGGAAAGTCAAGCAAGCCATGGTCACAGCCCACGGGGGGCCTCCCATCTGGGGACTGCTCAGAAGGGCTTGCCTCTCTCTGGGTGCATAAAATGCGCGGAGCAGAAATTCTCACGTCTCCAGGGAAGTTGGAGAGGTGAGGAAAGCCCTTGGCACTGTCTGGCCCATGGGGACCTTCTGAAACAATACACTGAGTCCTGAGAGAGTGATCATGTGATCAAGACCAGCTACACAGAGCAGTAGCTTACCCCCCAACTTGTTCACTAACTCTCAGGAATAAACGGAGAGGCAGCCCCCTGCTGTTGAGGATGGACCTTTCTGGGATGTAAACACATAATTGGAATTATTAAGGTGACCAAGGTGCAGGTAGCATAATCCATTTTACTTCTGTTTCTTTTTGTATGTGCTGGTGCTGGGCAGGGCAGCTGGGGAGGACCTACGCTTTTAGTTCCAAGGACACAAACTCCGGGGACACACATGACAAAGAGCCTCCTGGACACCAGGAGAAGAGGCTCTTCCATCTGAGCACAGAGCTAGGACCCAGCAGGCGCTACACTGTAGCGGAACCTCTAACCTTTAGTTCCTAAGCAGCCCCAGTCCAGGAAGTCTGGCTCCTGTAAGACCTGCAGAGAACACCTAGTTCCCCACCCCAACAAGACTAGAATCTAGTCCTCTTGGCCTCCGCTACCACTCTGGAACAGTACAAGGCTTCCATGGTTCCTGTTGCACAGTGCACTACACAGAGAAGTCAGGCTACCAGCCCACGGATGCTCAGCTGGTGAAACGGCAAAGCCCCAGTTCCCGAGTTCAAACGCAGGCAATCTGCCAAGCACCCAGAATACAGACACCCACATGTCCACAGTCGAAGTTCATTGGTCTTGGGCATGCTTTTGTTCCTGGGCTTTGCAAGATTTCATCAGGATGAGTGTGAGGTACATCTAAACAAACAAACATCTCATTTCAGGACAAATGGGTACACATTTTGTAAATTCCAAAAAATTCACTGAAAAATATTTACTGATGCCCCTCCAATCCCCAAGGGGGAAAAATACCCTTTGCTTCTTTTGGCAGAAGCCAGTGTTAGCATTTTGTGGCTCTGGGACTCTAAACATCCGCATGTACGGCTCCATTTATCCTGGTCTACCTGGGAGAGGCCTCCACATCCTTAAAATTGGTATTTAATAAATATTTATCCAGGGAGTGAATGAAACAGCCTTTACTGCCCCCCCACAAGGGCCAAGTTGAGTTTTCTCCCCCCCCTACCAATATTTCTATAAACACAGAGCCCTGTTGCCTCAACTATTTATCAACAGAGACTCAAGAATATTGTGTCCTTTAAGAGAGCACTCCTCGCTCTGTTAAAAGGGGAAGAGACCTCAGTGGAAGGAAATGTCACAACCCACTGGAGAAGACGAGCAATAGGAGAAGCAGAACCAGGCTGCAGCGTTCTCCAAGTTTCCTCTGCCGTGTTTAGCACGGTTCATGTCTAACCACAGTAGAACCTGTGAGGATAAGGAGGCTGGGCAGGAGCTGTCACTCAGGCCTCTATGAGCACAGCCTCCTTCCAATGTGAGCCGTGCAGGGGAGAGGCCAGGAGGAGTGGAGAGGCCACCATGGCAGAGGCAAGAGAGAACTTCTCTTTTCTGGTGAGAGCCAGACACTCCTTGGACTTGACATGGCCTTCGGGCTCGGGAAGGGCCCCCCAATGGTCCTTGCATAAGCTGGTCCTCATTCTACCAGCCAAGCAGCTGTGCTCACCCCAAAGCTCTCCTGAACCCAGGTCTTTCTAAGCAAGAGAACAAAAAGAAAGGACACAAGCCTCACACTCTCCACATTGTCCAACTCCATGTCCCCAAAGTTTTCCCAGAAACAGAGCTTTGGAGCTGGAGAGATGGTTCACTTCACAACCAAGGCTGACCAACTGAGTTTCTTCCCCAGGTAGGTTCTCCTTCACGGCGTGAAAGGAGAAAATGGACTCCTGAAAGTTGTCCTCTGACCTCCACATGCATGTCATGGCATGACTGTGCCTGTGCATTCACACGCAAACATTGATAATAATAAATAAAATGTAAAATGTAGCCTTGCGTTAACATGGCCCAAACATTGCTTCCTCTTTCATTTTCCATTAGACACTATAGTCATCAATTGAAGAATCTTTAAATGCCACCAAACTCCTGATTCATACTTAGATCAGGCTGAAGGAAATAGTCGTCAATTAAGCAGTAATTTTCTAAGCTAGTCAAGTACCTAAGAGGGACCAGAAGTTGATTAAGCATAAAATTCTTAATGCTTAGACTTAGCCTTGCCTCTGAAAACCCCCCTCTCCCCTGTCTGTGAAATGCCCCTGGGACATAGACTGAGGCTGGAACTGTAAACGGGAGGCAGAAGCTGGTCTTGGAAGCTCAACAGGATGGGGAGGCTTAAGACTTTACTCTTTGGAGGGCAGCCAAAGAGTAAGGTCCTAAGCAAAGTCTCCCAAGTTCATGTCCTCCTGGAAGCCCACAGTGTAGCCTTATTTGGACACAGGCTCTTTGTACCTGTGAGCAGTTAAGATGAGGCCAAGATGACTTGGGCTAGACCCAGGTCCACTGACCTGTCTTTGTAAGAAGAGGAGGTTACACAAAGTAGAGGCTGAGGCAGCGCATGGAGCAATGCTGTCACAGCCCAGGAAAGCCAAAGGCAGCTGGGAGCCATCGGCCCAGCAGCAGCAAGAAGGATGGCTCCTTCCTTCATAGTTTAAAAAATTATTTTATTGTTGACTTTGTATCTATATGTGAATATGTACATGAGAGTGCAGGTGTCCAGGAGGCCAGAAGAGGTTATCAGATCCCTTGGAGTTGGAGTTACAGGTAGCTCTGAGTCACCAGACGTGGCCATTTGGGGTCATTCAATGTGGGTGCTGGGATCAAACTGAGAGTCTTTGCAAGAGCACCATGAGCTGAAGAGATGGCTTAGTGGCTTTGAAAATTTTGAATATAGAATTATATATAATCTACCCTTAGGCATATAGGTACCCCCAAAGAACTGAAACACAGGTGTTCAAGTAAAATGTGTACATAAATATTCATAGCTGTACCTCTTAGGATAGCCATTAAAGTGGGAACAACCTGAGTGGCCACCTGAGGACCAGGATAAACAGATGAGGCCTACCTACAGATTGGGACAGTCTCCAGTCTGGACAGAGTGGATTGATACACACTGTCACCAAGCTGAGCTATAAAATATATTACAGAAGGAAAAGGATGAGACTCAAAAGGTCACATACTGTACGAGTTCATTTATATAAAATAACCAGAATGCATACATCCATAGGCAGATTGGTGGTCGCCAAAGACTGGGAGGAGGGGTGTTTTATGAGGATGGGATTTCCTTTTGAACTGATGCAGATGTGCTGGAGATGGGCAGAAGGGATGGACACACAAGCACCCTGTAGGAGTAAATGCAAATGGCATAGACACTTCAGCATGGCTAGGTTTATCTCATAAAGACAACTCAACTCTAAGATTGTATCAGTTACTTTCTGTCACTGGAATAGGATATCATGACTAAGGCAACTTGCAGCAGAACGAGTTTATTTGGGCTTATGGTTCCAGAAGGATTAGAATCTCATGGTGGGAGGTATGGTCTTGAGTAGCAGGCATGTCATCCAGAGAAGGAGACTGAGAGCTTACACCCTCAACTGTAAGCACAGCACTGAGGGAGCAAACTCAAAGTACTGGGGGGTTTCCAACCTCAAAGCCCACCCCCAGGGACATATTTCCTCCAGCTGCACCATCCAATGCTCCCCAAACAGAGCCACCAACTGGCGACCAAGGGTTCAAATGCTGGAGCCTTATGGGGTGCATTCTCTTTCCAGCCACCAGAGGTATTAACATTACCATGGTGTTGATATGATTTGTCCCCGGAATTCACGCAAGACTTTAAACCCCCAAGTGATAACCTAATGGTTTTGAAAGTTTAGACACGTTAACTGTGGTATTTTGAGGTGGGTTTGGACAGTGATCAGCTTGGAGCAGGACGAAATGCTGACAACCCAATCCTAACAGTTACACGGGTACAGGGGTGTTGTGGGTTGGGTGTAAACTGTCCCCACAGGCTCCTGTGTTGGAACACTTGGTCCCCAGGTGATGACACTGTTCTGGGATGTTGTAGAGTCTTAAGCAGGTGGAATGCAGAGAAGAAAGAGTTGGTTGCTAGGAGCCAGGTTTATAACTGGCCCCATGCTGTCATCCCTGCCATGATGGACTGTACCCTCAAACCAGGATCTAAAATAAATCCTTGCTTATTGTCAAGAATCTAGTCACAGCAGGAATAAATGTAGCCCAGGGAGAGACAGCCCATAGAAAGAAGCATGCAGGCACTCCCACCATGATGGGATACAGTCTGGGTTCCAGGATGGGAAAGGCATCTCCAAATCATACCACAATGTTCAGATATCTTATTTCCAGACCTATAAGCCAAAATAAACCTCTTTGCTTGATAAAGTAGCCTGCCTTAGGTTTTTCCTCACAGCAAAGAAAAGCTGCCTAATACAAACACATACTCTGTTTTGGGGTGAAGGACACCCTCCTTAGCTCAGCATCCAAAAATACACGGATACTAACATTTACGATAATGAGCCACATCTGGTGAGTGCTGTGTGCTACTTTCTAAGAGTCTGACACCAGCAACTGACTTAATCCCCACAATAGGAAGAGATTAGATCCTTATCCTCTTCATTTTTCAGCCAGGAAACTGAGGCACGTAAACATTGAGACCCTTGCTAGGTAAGTAAGTGACAACGCTTCCTCTCCAGGGACCAGACAAGCACTGTGGGGTAGGACTGGCTATTGGGAACGGTGGTACCTACAAAATCTCCCTCTGAGCACCCACAGAGCCCCTCCTCCCATCCCTACAAAGGCCTGGGGACCTAGACTTCGTTCTTGTCTATATTAATCCTGCATCTTGATTAAATACAAGTCCTACATTCTGAGGGCCCCATTGTGTTAAATTACATGGTGAGCGTGTATTGCAAATTGCACTCATTATTAGAAGTTACCCGGCAACATCAATACTAATTAAGTTGGGATCATTTCTTTAGCTATAATTTTAAAATTCTGGCAGGACTCCAGAGCCCTGTGTCTGCATGTGAACTGACACAAATGAGCGGAAGACAACGTGCTTCCATTTCTGAGTGCTTAGAAGCTGCCTTTAAACTTACCTCTAAAGTTACCTTCAAAACTGCCTGCTAAGAGAGCTGGAGCAGTAGCTCAGTGGTTAAGAAGAGCGCGTCCTGTTCTTGCAGAGGACCTAGGTCAGTTCCCAGCACCCACGCTCGGTAGTTCACAACCACTTGTAACCCTGACTCCAGGGGATCTAATGCCTTTTCTGGCCTCCCCAGAAAACTGTATTCATTTGTACGCACCTCCACATACACACACAGACACGTAGTTAAAAATAAAACACTTAAAAAAAAACCCTGCCTGCTAATATGACAAGTACTTTCTTTTACTTTTTTTCAAAGTATTTATTTTCAGTGTGTGTGTGTGTGTGTGTGTGTGTGTGTGTGTGTGTGTGTGTGTGTGTGTGTGTGTGTATGCACATGAGCATAATGTCCACAGAAACCAGAAGAGGGTATCAGATCCCCTAGAAATGGAGTTACAGGTATTTATGAGCCACCATGTGGATGCTGGAAACCATGTTCCTCTGCAAGAGCAGCCAGTGCTTGTAAGCACTGAGTCATCTCTCCAGACCTTTTCCTTTCCTTTGGTTTAGCTCACACTACTCTCAGGAGAGATGGAGCAGGGTATAGATTTAGAAACCAGAACTCTGAGAATACTTTCAGAACTTTCAGTGTTCATATTGTGTGTGTGTGTGTGTGTGTGTGTGTGTGTGTGTGTGTTGGGGGGGTTATGGTATATGTATGTGTTCATGTAGGTGCGTGTATGTTCAGGTCTATGCGCATGTGCATTTGTGTGCACATGTGTGTGGAAGCCAGAGATCATCAAGTGTCTTCCTCAATTGTTTCACATCTTCTTACAGAATATGGAGCTCATTAATTCAGCTAGGCTGGCTGTCCATTGAGCTCCAGGGATCCGTTTGCCTCCTCTCCCCCCAAATTCCACAGTCACATCTGCATCCCACTTTTCTGTAGGGGCTGAGGATTTGAACTCAGGTCCTTGCGCTTTCACAGCAAGCATTTACCCATGGATTCATCTTCCCAGCTCCAGTGCTCATGTTTGTAGTACATTACAAAAAACATTCTGAAAATTATTTTCCTTAAATAACAAGTGACTGCCATGCAGTATCATTAGCTACACACAGATGCCACCTAGCACTCTGACAGCCATGCACTGAAGGGCTGTTCCCAGGCAATTTCCTGCTGAGCACCATGCTAGGGGTATCAGGGAGGTACAGAGCTGCCTTACAGAGGTCAAGTTACCTCAATCGCTCAGCAAGAAAGTGACAAGCTGGCACAGGAGCCTGGCATTTGACTCAAAGACCACTCTGCTTTTCCATACTGGAGTGTGGAGGATATTCACAATGCATGTAAAGAGATGAGCCATGCTGTGTGAGACCCAGGGTGCCCCAATATTGCGTTAAGAGCTGACGTAGCTCCATTCATCCATCCATCTTTATCCACTGGCTCAGCCGCTTGAGCATGCTCTGTGTTGCTCTGTGTTGCAATACTGAGTACCCAAACAGGGGCGAGTGAAGAGCAAGTGTGGGAGCCTGCCCCCACCCACCACCCACCCCCCGCATGCACAGTTCCTTTTTTGGCAGTGCCCTATTCCCACCTCTTCACAGTTGCTAAGGCCCCTGGGACTAGAAAGTAATGCTCACTACCAATTTTCTCCTGCAGAACACTGTCTTAACTAAGGGAGACTTTGACTAAGTGACCAGGACCTTTATACAACCCAAACTACTTGAAAGTTTCCTCCCCGACATCCCCCCGGATGGAACTGATGTTCCCGGCTCCCTCACATCCCTGAGAGGTTGATCAAGACTAAACACTTAAGAACAACTCAGGCTTAGCTGCAAATTACACCATGGCAGCTTGGCCCTTCCAATCCGGGACCCACCCACCGTGGATTTTGGAGGCGTTCTGGTGAGCATTTGGCTGCCAAGGGCTGGAGTTCCTCCATCAGCACAGCTAGGTTTCCAGCAGCCAGGCTCTGCTGGATACAGCAGCTGAGGCAGGGCTGCCCTCCAGCCTACAGAGAGCAGAGGAGAGGAAACACTGCCATTGCCTCTTCTGCAAAAAGGACAGAATGAGTTCGTTTATGGAGGACAGAAAGGAGACGCCAAGAAGGACCTCGGCAATGTTTACAAACGCTCACTACAAATCCTCATGGAGCTTTCTCATGTCTGCTCACTGACGTGTGGCTGCTCTCCCCTAATCTGAGAACCCCGTCATGGTTATTGTCCCCCAGAACACTTCAGCACCTCTAGGAGGTTCAGAGCATCAGGATGTAGAGCACATGGCCTATAACGAGGGCATTTCCTCAAGGTCCAGCCCTGAGCAGGTGTGGCAGCCCCTAGTCTGTGGAGCCTGTCTGGAGTGCAGGGGTCGGAGGCATCCCAGGTTCATCCAGCAACGCTGAAAGTCCCTGGAGAAGTGACTGGAGCAGAAGGATTTCAGTGGCTATCAAAACTAGAGATAGATCCCAGATATTCCCACATATGCCCTGGGATAAAATATCATGCAAAGAAAGTTCTAGCATTCTACCAGTGCTCACGATTTATTTTCTGTGAGTTTTTCTTTAGCACACTAAGTGAACAAGCCAGTCTTGGGAAGCAAGTTTCATTTCTTAAGCCCTTCCAATGTCCATATAACACTCCCCTCACCTTTTTCTGGGTCTGTTCTTCTCACAGTATGCGCGTGCGTGCGTACACACACACCTGCACACCCAGCCCTACACTCATAATACATGTTCGCACACACACTGAGGCTTCTCTTTAATACAGAGCAGTTACCACAGATCCCAAGCTTACAGGAAGGTAACGGAAGTCCTGTCTCATCATGCTGTCCTCCCTAGCTTCTGCAACCATGCAATACAGTAAAGGCACACGCTAAAGTGAACTACAGATCCCACTGCAGATGTGCCATGTGGTGGCTCAGATGCTCAGGGACCCAGGGAAGTTGTAGATTCCGAACAGCAGCTTCCTGTTCTTGGACACCATCATCTATGGAGACAGGAAACCTCTGAAGATGGCTGGCTCTGTATTTCTGGACAGAGACATCCATGAATTCTAGCAGAATTCTTACAGTGCCCTATGGGAGCAGCTAAGGGTTTGGGTGGAGAAGCCAAGAGCTTATAGTGCTTGGGCTCACGGATAAACTGATTTAGAGGAACTGCAATGTAAAGTGAAACCTGGTATTGATTCTCAGTGGGAAGGCTGATCTCACAAACAGCAGAAACACTTCACAGGTAAGCCAGTATCTGTGCTTACCCAACACAGCAGCCTCATTAGCAATTTAAAAACAACCAGAACATTGCAAATATAATTCTGTGAGTACATACACTAGTCAGTCAAAAGGATGTAGTTTTAAGCCATAAGCTGTTTTTTTTTGTTTTTGTTTTTGTTTTTTTGTGTTTTTTAAAGGAGAGGAAGAAAACAACTCAGCTAGGGAATAAAACCAAACAAACAAAAACAAAAGCAAAGAATAAACACCCCTCCTCTTTCAGGATGGAATTTCAAATCATGGCTCAGTCTGCTTCTTGGTGGATGGTTCCTAAACCACCGTTGACATTTTCATCTTAGTCCAAAGATGTTTGTTCCAAATGTTAAACCTTATCCTCTTAGTTCAATGGACATTTGGTTCTTTTTTTTTTTTTTTTTTGGTTTTTTGAGACAGGGTTTCTCTGTGTAGCTTTGCGCCTTTCCTGGAACTCACTTGGTAGACCAGGCTAGCCTCGAACTCACAGAGATCCGCCTGGCTCTGCCTCCCGAGTGCTGGGATTAAAGGCGTGCGCCACCACCGCCCGGCTGGACATTTGGTTCTTACATATCGAGTTCAAGAGAAATTGCTTACATGTTAGATAGCAATCTAGGGGAACAAGAAGACGCCATCGGGCATGCCTTATCTGCATAGTGCCCAGCACCCGACAACTACGTGGATGGTGCATTTTACAAATGGCAGCCTGAGCTCCTGTGCACACTTGAAACAGAACTGTTGTGACGATGTTTCTGAGTTACTGAGTGCCAGCATTGGATAGCAAATTAAAAATGGTTGGAAAATGCATATGCCTCACAATGTAAAGCAGCGATAGAAGGGACATTCTGGGAATTCCCTTTTCCATCTGTATCCCACGTCCATGAATGCTTATGCAGCAGATAACCGGCACTGGAGACTGCTGGCCTATAATGTGAGTGGCTCCAAGCAGGCCGTGAATGCACAAGGCACTATATTATCTTTGCAGGTGTTCCCTTGATCATTTTCCTTGGAGGCTGTTGGCTGCTAAAACTTGTACCATCACCAGAAATCAGGGCTGGGTGTGATGGCACATGCCTTTAACCCTAGGAGACAGAGGTCAGCTTGGTCTTCATGGTAAATCCAGGCCAGTCAGATACATATAATAAGACCCTGTCATAAGTGAAACCACAGCAAAGAATGCAGCAGGAGCATTTACAGGAGAGAGTATTTGTTGTAATAAATGCTTCAAAATAAATCCATCATTCACAGCATCATACTGATTAAAAAAGTTTTTTAAAGAATTTTTAAAATTTTATTTTATTTTTATTTTATGTGCATTGGTGTTTTGCCTGTATGTCTGTGTGAGGGTGCCAGATCCCCTAGAACTGGAGTTACGGACAGTTGTGTACTGCCATGTGGATGCTGGGAATTGAACCTGGCTCCTCTAGAAGAGCAGCCAGTGCTCTTAAGCACTGAGCCATCTCTCCAGCACCACCCCCAAAAGAAGTTTTAATCAGAAAAAAAAATGATGGAATAAAATAAAACACAGGGCAATCCTAGTGGCCAGCACCAGCTGGTGGTTAGAAGCCTTCTGCCCACCAAGCTTAGAGAGGAGTGGACCGGACTGTAAGAGGGGCCCCACTCCCAGGACAAGGTGGATTCACAGCCCACAGGGACTAAGAAGGCACAATGATAGGCCTTAGTCATGGGCGCCCCCTTTGGGTTTTGATTCAGAGGAAAAGTCAGTGCTCACAGTTCACTTTCAAAGGATGCTCTCTGAGCCAAGCTCACTGAGCTGCGACAGGAATAGGGGAAGACAGGAGGCCAGGAGTCTCCTAGGCACATGGGGTTAGTGTTTTTCCTTAAATGTGGCCCAGAGAGGTTTCTTTTTATTGTGACACGTTCATTTAAATTGGAATTAGCCTTTTAACAGATGCTTTAGCGTATAATACACAGTGAAGTGTCGTGGGCTTGAGGTACCTTGCCAAAACCCGAAACTCTCCATCCGCTGACTAGCAGCGCCCACTCCCCTCGGCTTAGGAAACACTTCTATTTGAGGCATGACGTGACCTTGGAGAGATAACTTTTCCTATCAAAATCATCTCTTACCTCTCTCATAGCACATCCTAAAATAAAAAGGGGAATGAATGAGCGCTCGGTTTTACTTCCCATCCTGTTATCTGGAAGTCTGAAGCTCCCGCTGCCGCCTCGGCCGAGGAAGCCCTCCTCCCCCTGTGATGGAGTGGAGCATCCTTCAGCTAGGGTCTTTATTTCAGATTCCACAAGTAAACTCAGATTGCATCACATCCCTGGGGACATGCCACTTCATAAAGACACTGTGCTTCCAGGTCTCAGGGCAGCAGCGCAGGTGTGCCCCAAATGTGTAGAGAGAGTGTTAACAAAGCATCAGGCCTCGCAGGAGGAACAGGGATGCCCCTGCAGCCCCAGCGTATCCTTCCAGGAGAACTGCTCGCTGCAGTATCCTACATTTTACATTTTGAAAGACTGTTCTTACGAACAATCCAGGCACTCGTTTTAATTTTTTCCTGAGAATCTGAAGTACTGTGTGTTGAGTGTTTTCCACGTGTCAAGGAGGCATTGCATATTTATGTGCCCTGTTTCATTTTATTTTTATTTTATGTGCATTGGTGTTTTGCCTGTCTATATGTCTGTGTGAGGGTGCTGGTATTTCCGTCTCTAATAAGAAAATGTGCAAAGTCGCTAATGGTCACATAGGCCAACGGGGTCATCCAGAGCCACTCTGTGTGGCAGGGACAGGGAGCAGGCTTCTAACAGCCTGTGGACAGCCTCGCGGATGGAATGCCCCTGAGCACTTGCTCATCAGCAGCTAGAATTGCTGTCTTGCTTTTCTCCGTGGCTTAGATGATCACATGAGCTGTCTGTAAATCCATTTATTTTCTGAAAATTCTCTTGCCCATTTGTTTTCTGTCCATAAAGAAAGTCTGAAACAATCGCAGAAAACCACCTCTACCGCCAACCGCCAACACTGCTGATTTCGAGGGGGATCTGAGATCTCTTTTATTCCCGAAGGGGGCCATTATTTCCACTGGTTGCCATGGTGATTGCTGCAGCATTGCTGCTGTGCGTTCCGTTTGCAATCGAAGTCACGCCGCACACTTAAATCAAGCCATTCGCTTCACATGGCACAGGCTTTTCCGAAAACAAACACCTCGTCATGTACAACATCATTAAGTGGACTCTTAGCTCCATCCCACAGCGCTGATGGGCAGCTCAGAGGGCCACGTGTGTGCACGCTAGCATAAATGTGATGGATGCAGTGGGACTTAGAAAAGGAGCTAACGTCTTATAAGGCGTCAACTGAGTCCCTGCAGTAAGCAGTTAGGAAGAACATTCATAGCGCCATCGATAATGTGAGACATGGTTTTTAAACCGCAGAAGCGATGAAGTCGGAAGGAGGAGCTACATGTTTTCTTGTTGGGAGATATGCCATATTCACTCAGTTCTGGTTCTATTCCTGTTGATGTGATCAAACACCCTGACCAAGAACATCTTCGAGGAGGAAAAGGCTTATTAGACTTACACTTCCAGGCTACAATCCCATCACCGAGGGCAAGTTAAGGCGGAAGCTTAAGCAGCTAGTCACATCACATCCACAGAGAGCAAGAGCAGAGAAGAACAAACATGCCCATGTTGCCCGCCTGTTGCTTTTGCTCAAATAGCTTTTTCTCCTCTTAGAGAGTTCAGGACCCAGCCTAGGGAATGGTGTCACACACAATGGGCTGGGTCTTCCTATGACAATTAAGAATCAAGACAGTCCACACAGACATGACCACAGGCCAATTTAATCTAGGCCATCCCTCAATCGAGGCTCTCTTCTCTAATGATTTTAAGATGTGACGAGTTATTAGTTAAAACTAAGTATCACATACTCTTCAATGAATAAGCTTGCTGTCCCCATTGCACACCAACACACACACACACACACACACACACACACACACACACACACTGTACTTAGCCAATGTCTGAGAACTCTACCTTAAGAAATATGAAGGTTATCTCACTTCTCAGCCTTCAGTGTCCTGGCTTTCTGAGAGATGAACCACTCAAAGGCCGAACTGGACTTGAACTCAAGGATGCTGATCCTCTGAGGGTCTAACCCAAGGACTCAGCTTTTGAGAAGAATGCCGACACCAGCCCAGCAGCACCCTCAGAAGGCAGGGGGAGCTGCCTTGAGAGTGGCCACAGAGAGCTTCCCTTTACTCTTCCTGCCAATCAGGACGCTCAGAGCAGTAGCCAGCTTCCACTCCGACAGGGGGTGTTATTATAAAGAGAGCAATACTCTGGGGCTTGGATATTAGGGGCTACTATTTGGAAAAAGCAGATAATTATGGAGCTGAAGTCCAAGGAAAACATTAAGTCTAAGTTTGACTCAAATAAATTAAGTTAATATAAGTTTGAATCATTTGGTTGTAGCATCCTCTCTCTCTCTCTCTCTCTCTCTCTTTCTCTCATTTCTGCTTTGTGTCCCTCACATCCCCCCTTCCAGTGTCCCCTCCCCATGCAGGCTGAGAAGTTTTGTTGTTTTAGTGACACAAAGAAAACATTCTCCACATAGGAAAGAATGCTGTGGGGACCTCAGACGCAGGCTGCCGTGATAAATGGGCACACTTCTTACAACACCCACTTCAAAAAGAAATGAGGGTTGCGACATTTACAGTAATTCACGGCGGCCTGGACACACCAGCCCTGCGTCTGAGCACACAGCCTGCCCCCTTCCTTCTCCTTCGAAACGTGGGCACAGCGGCTGACAGGGAAGGAGACTGAGAACAGGAGTGGACAGTTAGGTGGTGGACTGGCTAGTCAGGAGTCTGTTGAGACCGTCTCCTACCGCAATGGTTCAGACAGGGCAAAAGGAAGCTATAGGCATATTATATACCAAGAAGCGGACCTGAGACTGATACAGTGTTGTTGGGAAAGAGGGATCTGGCGAGGTTGGAGAGATGGCTCAGTGAGTAAATGGCTTGCTGTGCAAGCAGGGGAGCCTGAGCCTGAATCCCAACACCCATGTAGAAAGACCTGATGTGCTGCTCTGTAACTCTGGTGCTGGGAGGGTGGAGACACACAGATCCTGGGGTTCCCTGGCCATCCAGGCTAGCTTAAACGGTGAACTCCAGATTCAGTGAGAGACGCTGCCTCAAAAACAACCAAACAAATAAATAAGTCAAGTAGAGAGCAATAGAGGAAGACCCCCAAGTCCACATCTGGCTTCCACACAAGTTCATGCACATCTGCACAACAGTGCATACACGCGCATGCACACACACGCGCGCGCACGCACACAGACACACACACACACACACACACACACACACACACACGGGAAGGGGGTGGATTTTGAATAAACTTTAACCCAACAATCAGAAAGATGCAAGGAAAGATGGAGTCAGCCTCTTTCACACCTGTGTTTGGTGGGTATGTGCTCTGCACCCACATCTGCTCTTCAGTATTTACTTTCTACTGTGGAAGCCATCGTTCTAATAGGACAGCTTCCAGGTTCTCCTCTTAACATACAATTGTCTCAACGTGTGTCTCTAGCCCTTTAAAATGTCTTTGGTGACACACCGGTAAAGTTACATGTTGCCAGGCAACAGAAGCTCCCAACAGTGCACATCCTTCAAGAAGCTTACTCCTTTCCAAATAATTAGACATCATTCACCACTCCATGTCCACACTGGGAATAACACGAGCCTTGACATCACTCTGAAGTGAAAAGTCAATCACACTGATTCCTGGCAACAAGATGTCCACAACATGAGTTTTCCAAGAGAAATGAGACTCACCCCAAGGCTGACATCTAACCCAGGAACGAGCCAGAGGCAGATGGCTTGCTGAACTCTGAAAGAAAGCTCCCTCTTTCACACTAAGGCTTATTTTATAAATAGAGGTCAAATCCATTTGGTTCAAGGTGAGCTAAGATAACTTTTTAATGTGTGCTATGGATAAACATGGACAGAATGCTAAATGAGGCAAGGAGGGATGATTGGGATCCAACTGGACTATTTCCCTTTGGCACTCAGCAAATGTAGGTGGTGCTCACTGCAGCCATCCTGCGATCCCTTCAATAAATAATTGAATATTGTAGCATCATTGGAAACTAGGTTTCCATGTAGGAGTTTAAAACAACCTACTGCAGATGCTGCTAATTAAATCACAGAAAGCCATGGGTGCCATCCAATTCTACAACTCGGGTTCGGTATTTAGACAATCAGCCAAGCTACCACAGGCAACTCTATGGCACTGTTTGGGATCTATGGGCCTTGAGAGTGTACAGGCCTTGAGAACCTGAATGAAACCCCTTTTAGAACATTTATTATTTATTTTACTTTTAATTTTGTGTGTGTTTACATGGATGCAGTTAACCTTAGTGGCCAGAGGGGGCACTGGCTCCCCTAGAGCTAGAGTTCCAGGTGGTTTTGAGCCACATAACATGGATACTATGAAAACCGAGCCTTTCCAACCACCCCCCATTCCTCCCTCTAACAGGAAAGTGGGGTAACCACCAGTTACTCCCCTCAAAGTTGCCCAGTGATCTAGGACTCCTCTATTCTGCTCCGTGTTGGCCATCTCTGCATAGGCTGCTCCAGTGCCAATAGCCCCAGCCTCCTCCTAGCTTGCTCTGGCTTAGGGACAAGTTTAGGGGGACACCAAGCACATCCTGATCTTTAAGGAAACTAGGCATCAGGGCTCATGAGATCCTGAAAGGCCTCCCCTATCATGAACTGGGGGGAAGGGGTCTGTGCCATCACCAGCCATACCTTTCACCTCATTCTTGAATCCAGAAGGTGGGAGGTGTGCTTTGGGTTCTCATCTCTGAGAGCGATGTGAGAGCCTGTTGGATGTTGAATGCTAGAGCCATCCTGCGCTGGAGGCCTCTCTTGGGAGCTAACACACTCTGCCTGCACAGAAAGAGGCATCACGGCACCAGTGCCGAGAGGAGGTTCATTCTCTTTGTTAGATGAACCCCCACCCCATGATTCCAGTGCCTCATTTTAGGACTTGAGTGACTAAACACATTGAGACATAGAAGCTCAATGGTTGGATCAGTGAACACATCTATTAGCTCGTTGAAACCGTGGAAGTGGGAGTTAGGAAGACAAGTAGTATCAAAGAACCAAGTTGAACCAGAATGTCTAGTCCTGGCTGGCATGGTGCTGGCACAGAGCCAGAGTGGGGCTCTTCCCTGGGATAAAGCAGAGAGGGACCTGGAAGTATCAACATGCTCTCCTGACTCCTGGCTGCACGGTTACAAACAGCACGATCAACTTGGCCACATCCTTCAAAGAGGTCTCAGGAGACAGTGGTGCTGACAAGGGGGACCACTGAAGATTGCCTGAGACATGTGAGGTGTTAGTTGATTTCTTCTTTTCTTTAGCACAGCAGCGTGTGTGTGTGTGTGTGTGTGTGTGTGTGTGTGTGTGTGTGTGTGTGTGCGTGTGCGCGCGCGCGCTGTCCTGAAGACCCATGATATCATGAGGAAAGGCTGGACAAACATAGTAGATCTGAACAGTGGGTTATGTTTCCATGACAACATAAGGCAGTGGGACAGTGAGGCAGGACATATACACTGAACACTGAGCATTGGATGTGACTGGACAAGGAAGACCTTTCCAGAAACAGATAGGGAGTCAGGGGTTACCAGAGTCTAAATGCAAAGGACACATATATACTCTTGTTTCCACCACCCCCATGGGTGAACACAAAGCAAGCTGATCCCCACTCGGTACTCCCAGTGCTGGCTCCAGAGGTATGTGATCAGGGAAGTTCCTCAGGCCCTGCTCAGGAAAGCCCTGTCCAGAGGCCTAAGGCTCTGAACTCTCGCTTTGAAATCCCTTCTAAACCTGCTATATTTTTGAGTTTGTGTTTTGCAGGTAAAATGGACAACGGTGCACATTCCGGGGGCTTGGTGTCTTGATCCACATTCTGCCTCATTTCTTGGGGTTCATGTTCTACTGTCTGCGCCTCCTCAGTTTGCCCTGGAGAAGACTGGGTTCAGGCACGGGGAAATGAAGGTTGTGTGGCCTCCCTCCTCCTGCCAAGTCCAAGGACTGAGAGTACCCCCAGTGCCTGAGGGAGTGTGATATTAAAGTGAAGTAAAACAAACCAAGCCAAACCGATTAGGACGGGCCTGCGGGGAAAACAGAGGAAGAGAAAAAAGCTTTTTTTTCAGTGCTCTTTGATGGAGTGACCTGGCATTTGATGCGTCTGGCTTGTTCACGGCGAGGGTTGCCCTCGGCTAGGTACAGAATGCCCTCTCCTCATGCCAATCTGCCTGTTTGTTCACACCGTCACAGATTAGTTTTCAAGCTTCCTCAGATCTGCTAGGCGCTGGGCGAGTCCTGGGGACTCAAAGACAATGAGTTCATTCACCAGTGACGGCCCTCACCCTCATGTCACAGTCAGACGGGATAAAATAGATGGTCCTGTGCTCTGAGCAATGATCCGACCAAGCATGATTTCAAGATATGAGTCACATATTAGAGAAAATGTGGATTAAGTAGGAAGCAGGAAATAGGAAAATAAGCATTTCCTTCAGCTAGACTGATGGGTCTGTGTCAGTGAGCCAGTCTCCTGGGTTTTTCTTCCCCCTCCCTGTATTTCATTCTCTTTCAGCAAAGACCTCAAAGCAGACCTTGGCCTGTTGGCCCAAGAACTCCAGACAACCAGAGCCACTATCTACGACTCTTGATAAGATTCTGTCTTTCACCGAATCTGGGTTGGAACTGGCAGGTTGTTCATCCAACTAAGATAAAAAACGTATCTTCAGGATGTAGCTCTATGCATGGCAGGCACATTCAGGAAGTGTGCTGAGCTCAACAAACCTCATTTCTCATCTCAAAGAAGTCTAGGAGGTTAGCACACTAGGGAGAAAATGGAGGCTCCTGTCCACATCGCTATTAAAGATATAAAAATGGAGGGATGACTCTGGGACCCCGGGGTTTGGGTTGTGGATGAGGACCCTCTGTCAGTTCTGCTTGATGTCCTGACCATCTTCTACAGATCCAGATTCAGTTGTTGTCCCATGGATCCTAGGTTTTTGAGAATGGCCTTAGGCTTCCGACTCAGAGGTGGCTTTTTTGCTTTGTTTTGTTTTGTTTTTCGAGACAGGGTTCCTCTGTGTAGCTTTGGAGCCTGTCCTGGAACTCACTCTGTAGACCAGGCTGGCCTCAAACTCACAGAGATCAGCCTGCCTCTGCCTCCCAAGTGCTGGGATTAAAGGCATGCACTACCACAACCACCACCCAGCCCAACTCAGAGTTTGATTCTCCATTGAGGCATCTGGATTTCTGATGTGGTACTTGGGTTTTGGGTGCAGGGAGATCAGTAAGGGGAGGAAGGCTGTTGCTCCAGCTTGCTACTTGTCTCTTAGAGTGTACATGTGTCTCCTGAGCTCCAGTGAGCCTAGGGGAGCTGGGGCACAGCCACCTATCACAGGGTGTCTCCTCTGCTCAGCACTGGCATCACCTGAGTCCAGGCTCAAGATGTTGGGTTAAGAACAGATTAGTGTTTTTGGAAGGGGGGCAGGGGTGAGTGGAGAGAGGAGCTCAGTAGTAGAACTCTTGGGTAGGCTATGTTAGGCACCAAATAAACAAAGAGTAAATCATTTTCAAAGCAGGACCCCCTCGGCTGCTCCATTGTAGATTGTTTCTCCTGAAGTACAGCTATAGCATCTTTTCAATTGTTTTATTAATAGCATTTACTTTGGTCTTCTTACAAATATTTAGCATGTGCACATGTCCATGAGCATGTATATGTGCTTGTGTGTATGTGGTGTGTGTGTGTGTGTGTGTGTGTGTGTGTGTGTGTGTGTGTGTGTAGGTCAGAGGGCAAATAAGTTGAAGGAGCTGGTTCCCTCCTTCAATCATGTGGGATCTAACTCCCTTCATCACACTTTGAGGCAATCGCCTTTATCTGTTGACTCATCTCCCTGGCCCTCATTCCTGTAGCTGCTGCCGTTTCTTCAGGACCTATCCCATCTAGCAGGTCACTTGTCCTCCTCATGTTCTCGCTGCCTCTTTGAGCCCTTTGGTGGTGGTGTGTATCAACCTCATCCTCATGGATTCTCAAGTCCATCGGTGTCATGCTAAAATGTGATGCTGGGGTCTCACTGAGTTGGGTGTAGGGACAAGCTGTGACTCCTCATCCAGCAGGCTCCCTGCTCCCTGCTCAGGCCAGGAAGGAGAGTCCTCTCATGGAGCCAGGTTGCTCCACACTAGGGTTCCTCCTGTAGGAGTGGCATCAGGAGAGAGTTGGGCCAGAGAGGAGACCAAAGAGAAAAGGAGCAGCTCTGGGGGAATCTGTACTGCTGGTGCTGATTCTGATGAGCAGAAAGAAGCCTCAGAGAGTGACTAATAGACAGGGAGGAAGCCCTCCAAACATGGGGAAATTGATGCTCCAGCCAGGCTTCCTATTAGGGAAGTCACCACGAGGCTTTCCAAGGGTCTAGATTAATAGTAAAAACCCCTGAAAACTGCTCTTCAAGTTACACAGCTTTTGAAAACGCTGTGATAAAAGAAACAGTTTGGATGTTTAAGAGGTAGTCTCCTCTCTGGGGAGCATTGCAGTCACAGAACTGTCATTTCCTGGGGCAGGTTAAATGCCATCCCTTCAGGGACATAACTGTGTCCCTTTGTCGCCACAGCTGAGCACCACATTGCTCAGTTGATATCAAAAATAATGTTTTAAAGGAAACATGACTTAATACTCAGCTCAACAGGAGGAAAACACACGGCCACGGACAGTGAATCACTCATTAAAAATTAAATCAATCCGCCCACAACAGGAAACAGCATAAGAGAATGTCAGCGCTGGCTTCATGTTGGGAGGAAGCCAAAATAGGTTTGTGAACTAGAAATTCCTGGGACTGATGGTGTGTGTGTGTGGGGGGGGGAACCTCTAACATCTCAATATGCATTTTCCAGTCTGACCTCTGCCCAACTCCCCAAGTGTGTGTGTTGGGGGTGGTCAATACTGGGGTGTTCATGGTTTCTAAGCATCTTAACCGGCCTTTGCAGTAAACCACACACACAAGTGAAACGAACCACCTTGTGGCTTCTAGAACGATCTGTAGAGTGGATCTCAGGACCGTGGGGGGCCACCCTCTTCTTCTGCATTTCTGGGCCTGAAACCCAGACTCTCCTGCACACTAGGCAAATGCTTGGCCACCGAGCTACAGCTGGGGTCCACTTTATAAAGTCAAAGCCCACAGAACCCCAGCATTTGTCTTCTCTTCCTACCCATGAGCGGCAGAACGGGAAGAAAACTGACTGCTTTTTAAATAAAACTTCACATCATTTTTTTTTTTTAAGCAGACAGAAAGCAAATAGAAGTGAGCCGAGCAGGGCTGCAGAATGGCTGTTGTCAAAACAGAGATTATCATCGTGAAGATAATCATTTACAAACCCATCCCGTTAGGGAAGGGGACCGACAGCAGGATCCACAGTCACGGTTGACAGACAACTGTCAGTCACGGTCTGTGGAGGACCTCTGCCATCAGCTCAAATCCAGCTATCACAGAATGTTGTCTTAAAGAGACCTTTGTAAAAATCTTTACATAGTCCTTCATAGTTTAGACAAGGAAGTTGTAACTCCGGGCGTGTGTGTGTGTGTGTGTGTGTGTGTGTGTGTGTGTGTGTGTGTGTGTGTGTGTGAAGGAACAAGTCCAAGTCATTTGGCTTTTTTGAACAAGGCTATCAAATTACCAGGTTACTGGTCTCCACTGGCTTACCGTCTGTCTTTATCCAAGTCTCCTCTAAGCTCCTGCACAAAATACACACTTGCTCTTGCTGGAGCAAGGCCTCAGACACTAGCCTTGCAAACTAAATCAGATCTAGCACCTAACACTTTTTTTTTTTTAGTGTGTGTGTATGTGAGCATGTGTATGCTGTAGGTGTGTGAGGGTATGGGTGGAAGCCAGAAGCTGATGGTGTCAGTGTCTCTCTCAATCACCCTCCACCTTATGTTTTTGATACCGAGTCTCTCACTGAGCCTGGGGCTCACTGATTTGTCCAGACTGGCTAGCCAGTGAGGCCCAGGAATTCTCTTGTCTCTGCCTCCCTAGTGCTCCGATTATAGGTGTGTGCCACAGTGCCCAGATGTTTATGTGAGCATCAAGGATACCAAGGCAGGTCTTCATGCCTGCATGGCAGGCCCTGACCGACTAAGTCGTCTCCCCAGCCTCCACAGCACTTGTTCTTTTAAAAACCATATCCAGCTACGAGTCTGCAGGAGACACTGATAAACATTCGGTGAGGGAGTGGACAGGCTGTGCTGGAAGGAAACCTGGCGAGGGTGTGAAAAGAGATTAGAAAACTGAATTTGGTTAGCAGATAACAGGCGGAAATCTTTGGGAACCCTGGCCAAGATCAACTTGACGGCCATGAGGTTGTTCCAAAATACAATGACCCACCCACCAGCCACGTGCACAGCCCATAGAACGCTCTGATTTGTCGGTGTGTTCTGTGTGCTCGCCCAGCTGCAAAATTATATTTTCCAAATGGAATCCTTCCTTTCAGCGTGTATGGATGACCTTACCTTGGGTGGTGGCTGTGAGAGCTGACTGGTGTATAAGTAAGAAAGGGACTCGGCCAGTTAGAGAGACACTGGAAAGCGATTGTTGATTTTCTTTAATGGATTTCGAACAACTCTGCCAAGGTCAACCTATGGGTCTGCTATAGGAAATGGCACACAGTTCATGGTCAAGGTAGCACAAGGGCTGGGAGGCTGCTCTGTGGTTAAGAGCATGTACTGCTCTTGTGAAGTGTCTGGACAGATCCCAGCACCATGTCAGGTGTCTCCCAGCTGTCCATGGTTCCAGCTACAGGGGATGCCTCTGGGCCCCTTGGTACCTGCACTCACATGCTAATACACACACACACACACACACACACACACACACGCACACGCACACGCACACGCACACGCACACGCACACGCACGCACGCATGCACACCTCATCCACAAACTATCATGTTAGCGGATTGCTAGCCACCACAGATCTTACTGCCTGTCCTGATGACTTGCTTCTTCTCCAGCCTGCCTGGGTCTGTTTTCTCTGCATTCTCCCCCTCCCCTCTCTCTCCCTTTCTCTCCCTCTCTCCCCTCCCCGTGTGTGTGTGTTAGTTGTATGTGTGCACTAATGAAGGAGCAGAAGCCGAAGAGACCCTCTGTGGTCCTGCTGTATCACTCTCTGCCTTAGGCCCTGAGACAGTTTCTTTTTGAATGTGGAGCAGGCAGCAAGCCCCAGGGATCCTCTCGTCCCTGCCCTCCGTCGCACTGGGGTTACAGATATGTGACTGCACCTGATTTTTTACGTTATGAATGGGGGTTGGAACTCAGATCTTCAGACTTGTGCAGCAAGGGCTCTTACCCATTTAATTGGCTCTCTAGCCCCTGGTTGGGATTTTTAATCTTCAAGATGGAGGTGGCAAGGCATACCCAGATTGTTTTTCAATCATGTATGAGGCCCACAGGAGATAATAAATTTGAGCATGCTCTATAAACTGTTAAGTGTCCTATATTGGATGCACCTTATAATAGTGAAATTTGTGCTTTAAGCATAAGGCATTTAAATCATTTAGCAAAACAGGAAACAGACCAAGCCCTGCTCTCCAAATAATCCTTTCCATCAACATCAGAATGTTGTTTTTTTTAGCAGCTGCATGATACAGCAGCTTTAACAAGCACACATCTTACTATGTAGCCTAGAGTGGCCTTGAACTCACAGCAATCCTCCTGTCTCAGCCTCCCAAATGTTGGGATCACAGTCATGCGTTTCCAGGCCTCACTTATCCATACTATTTCTCATTGCAGACAAGCCTGTGGAGTTGTCTGGAATCAGTTTAACATTCCAGTGTCATCAACAAGCTCTTAAAAGATCACTGAGATCCCTAGCCCTCACCACAAAATAGCACAGGCCCAGTCTCTCCTCTTGCATTTGCTTATTTCTATCAAACTGTGCGGAGAACCCGTGATGTGAAGTCTCTTTGTTCCACAACCCCACCGGGATCCTTCCTCTAACATTTTAAATACCTTATATTAAACTTCACATCATATCAGGTTCTGAAAAGCCCGTTCAGATCGGCAGGTTTTGAAAAGATGGCGCCGTCTAATCTGATGCTTGAGGTCCCAACTGCCGTGGGACACTCTGTTGATAGAGACGCCGTTGAGAGGAAGCTCCCAGCCATGTTTCTGTCCTTGTACTTGGCACCCGACCTTCTTCCTAATTCAGAGGTCCAGTGGGTCTGGGAAATCTCCCTGTGACTCAGACCCACAATGGGACTCACATTTCTTGTCTACCCGCCCCCCCCCCTGCATTGTGAATGATGCCACTTCTCTCCCCAGGCAGCTGGCACTGCTCTGCTGTTGCTCTCACCATCTGCTCCTACCGTTTGAGCTCTACAGTCAGGAAAACCTCACAGGACATGGGGCGGGGGGGGGGGGGGGGGGGGGGGTTTGGCTTCTGGCACCCATGCCCTGCTTCACGAACCTCCTCCTCCTCCTCCTTTCTCACTGTGTCACTTTTAATTAAAGTGCCATTTCCCAAACCCCAAAGGACGATCAAGAGGGTAGTCTTGATGATTAAAAAAAAAAATGCCTAGTTGATAATAGGTGGAAACAGTTCAGGTCACTAGAAAGAATAACTTCACCTTTGATTCCTGGTGATCTGATGGCCCTCCAAACCGGTTTCCTCCAGGCCCGAACAGACAGTGGCTCCCTGCTGGGCCCTGGGCATGGATGGCCACAGCTGGGCCTAGTGCAGGGCCAAACCGGCTCTGGGACAAACTCAGATTTCCCGCACAGGGCTGGACAAAGCTAACAGAGGTGCTTGCCAATGTTTGTTTCTCGAAAGCCTTAGCAGTATTCTTTAACCCACATTTTGGGTACTTTGGAAATTATATGATACGCAAGCATGCCAGAAACCCAAAATGACAAGGAAGGCTCCCCTCGGGTTCCCTCTTTACCTCTTGTCCAACTGGGATGATGCATGGCAGCCATCCTGGCCTTGGGGAATCCATGTTTCTCTGTTAGCTGAAATGGATTTTGAGATGAATGTCAGGGTCTGCCGCAGGCGCGGTGACGAGACAGGAGTTTATATGGAAAACCCAGGTTCCTTTTTCCCTCCAAGTGGAAAGGGTGACTGATGGGGATTGCCTGCCTCTGTGTGTGACAATAGACTTCCTACCAGACGCCTCTGGGAAGCACTTCTAGAAAAAAGGTGGAAGCTCTCTAGGGAATGGGACTGGAAGGCCATGAGTCACCCTCAGTTCCCAGAGTGCACGCTAGACCTTCACCGGCTTCCAGGGGTCAGCCGTGGAAGGAACCTCTTGTTGCTTCCAGAAGCTCTACTAATCTGAAAGGAAGCTCAGGGAGCCGGGAACTGACAGAAAACCCAAGTGCACGCAAAGGGCTCCCATCAGACCCGTGCCACACGCCTTACAGAGCTGCACCTCTTCCTGCTCTCGGCACACTTACTCTTGCTCCTTCCTGTTATTCCAAAGGCCAGCTCAGGGCATGCAGCTCCTGCTCTGCCCACTCACGTCACTCTGGACTTCCACCTAAGGGCACCCCACCTCAAAGACCAGGGCCAGGAACTATTCTTTGAAAAATCTCAGATTATTGCCCTGCTGTCATGGCCATTCACACCAACACCAAAGAGCATTGACTCAGAGGAGAAAACTCAACATGCTTTGTAAGTGCGAGGGGAGGAGGCAGAAGTCGTTAAGGGCGAGCTGATGAAGGCCCAGCTGCTGTTTGATACTATTGCTTTTGTCCAGTTTTATCCCTTTGATATTTCCATGAGTCAAGGTGAAACCGTCACTTTACAGAATCATTTGCTTTTACTTGGTTGTGGCCACTGTTAGGTTTTAAAATAGAGACGCTCCTTGGGTCTGGAGAATGTACTTAAACCTTAATCATTTGTCTTCCACAAATTCTTAGCGCTCACACTCCATTTCACTAGATTCTAGGCCACAGGAACCCGTTCAGATACAGACATGATCCAAATGAAAGACCCTTGGTCATGGAGAATTGCTTCCACAGGTCTATTGTTTTGTCTTTTGTGTGTGAGCCCATATGTGTGTACCTGTTCATGTGTGTGCATGTGCATGGGTCTGAGCCTATGTAGAGGCCAGAGGTCTACATCAGGCATCTTCCTTTATTGTGCTCCACCTTATGTTTGAGACAGGATCTCTCACTGAACCTGGAGCTCACTGCTCTGCCTGGGGCAGCCGGCCAGTGACTCCCAGGTATTGGCTTGTCTCTGCCTTGCCAGGGCTGGGATTACAAGTGTGGACCTCCACTCCCAGCTTTTTATATGCTTGTTGAGACTGAACTCAACCCTTCACACTTACATAGCAGGCATTTTGTTAAGTTTATTGTTAACTGCAAAATGAAAAGGGGTAGCCCTTGCTGAAAAGGCTCCTCCTAACCCAATACAAAAGAGAAAAACTTTGACTCTTTTGAAAGCCAATATAATATAAGTTTGTTTTTTTTTAAATGGAAAGTCAAGGGTGATTCCAGTAAAGTGAAGTCCTTTTGGCAAACAGCATGGTGCCTAAACATACTGAGGCCCAATTCTATACTTCTTTAGAAGTTGCAAACAGCCCCCTTGATTCTGTAATGATGTTAACATTACAGCGCAGCAGTGGTCACAGTAGTCGGTGTTTGTGAATTTTGCTGGGGGCATATCTTGCTTAAATATCTCCATCCTCCTGGGAAAGCTGAGCAGAAGAAATGAGGTACATTTCAGCTGGTGTGTTCATTCTGATAGGGCTGACAGCCTGGCTTCTCTGCGGCCATCCCACAAAGCATGGGCGAGGGCTTGTGACAGTCCCCAACCCCAGGGAGCTTACCTGCACTGCCTAATCAGACTGTCCAAAGTTCCAAGTCACTCAAACGCCAGTTTCGGATGCCAGAAGTCAGAAATAATTCTTTGACTATTCACCGAAGCTTTGTGCCCAGTCGCAAATGTTTGCCAAGAAAAACAAAATGGGCCAGAGAATCTTGTCTACAGCCCAGGAGGCAAATTTCTAATGAAGACAGAATAGATTACCTTGTCCCCTCCTCACATACTGATTCTCCAAGTCAAGAAGAAAGATTCTTGAAGCCAAAAGCAAATTTACTTATTTATTTGGTGTGTGTGTGTGTGTGTGTGTGTGTGTGTGTGTGTGTGTGACCATGAATGTCAGTGCATCAGCCTTTGCTGGCAAGTGTGAAGACCGAAGGCTGACACTGGGATGTCTTCCTTAATCACTTACTTTTTGAATCAAGGTCCTCTCACTGAACCTGGAGCTTGACATTATTCTGTTACACTAGCTGGTCAACCAGCCCTCAGGATTCTCCTGTCCCCGCCCACCCCCAGCACTGCAGTCTCAGGCACCCACCTCTTTCCTGTAGGTGCTGGGAGTTGGAACTCATGTCCTCAAACATGTGCAGAAAGCGCTTTACCACAGAGCCATCTCCCAGCCCCATATTCTTAAAGCTGGGCACTGAGTGGCCCGACTCAGGACACAGAGGCAAAGGTCAAGGCCAAGAAGACTGGAGCTGTTGCCCGGATGTGCTGATCCACATTGGAAACACAGACACACAGGACGTCACTTTAGCATTGCTAGGCAGGACATTGGCTTCCAAACCTCTTGCTGGGTTTTAAACAGGACTGTGGGGTGGGTCTGAGGAGCCAGGCAAGCAGCTGCCGCAGTATCACTCATTCGGAGAGCTGCTGGCTCACTGATGGGCATCGGGGCAATGGACCAAGAGGCTAGGAAACCCTAGAATGGGAGGAAGGAAGGCTGACTCTGGACAAGCCAGCCCAGAGTGAAGTGCCAAGAAGCACAAAGGTCACATGCTTATAGCCAACCAGAATCTGTGTCCTGTGTGTGAGAAGATAAATCCATGGGGCCTGACCCTTGAATATTTCACTCCAGCATGGCAGGCACATTTAAAAAAATAAAAATAAAAACCTGCTGAAATCCACAGGGTCATGTTTAATGTACGTTCACACCAACATGCACAAGTCAACGCTGCTGGCTTGAGTTCCAAGACAATCAAGACAATAGAGATTGCTGATTCACAATTAAATCTTCATCCCATAAAAAATGATTTCAGCAGTGAGCCTCCCCTTTGTTCCCACTGATACCATTTACCCAAGCGGAGTTGGATGCCATTCATAATCGATGACATCTAACAGCGATGCACCAGATAACAGGACCATAAGACTCAGTAAGTACAAATGAAGGCTTCCTTCTTTCTCAGCTTGATAAATTCTTGATATCTATTGTTAGCCCACCTTACAAAAACACAGAGAAACAGCCATGGAACGAACCTGCCTTTGATAAAAGCAGGAACAACCACACCCACATCCACATTCACATTCAGATGGAGACACACCATGAAGGACCCCTTGCCTACAGAGGAGGCCAGCCACACAAATGAACCAGTCTACCAACTTGAAAATCTAGAACACAGTCAAAGTTTATTGTTGCTGTTTCTGTTTTGTTGTTCAAGACCGGGTCTCATGTAGACCAGGCTAACCTTGAACTCTAGAACTTCTTGCCTCTACCTCTCAAGACCTGGTGTTACAGGCATGTGGCAGCATGCCCCACTAGTGAAGATATTTCAAAGGAGGCTGTGCATTTAGGAAATGGAACTTTCTAGTTGATATGCTGGTGATGCCCATTAGGGCACTAAGCATTCCCTTCTCTTCTTGCAGTCATTTCAAAACTCATTGGTGGAGCATGCTCCAAATCTCAATACTCAGGAGACAGAAACAAGAGGATCCTCTGTGAATTTGAGGCCAGCCTGGTCTACATACTGAGTTCTAGGCCATCCAGACCTACAGATGGAGACCTTGTCTCAATAAAAACAAACAAGATAACAAACAAACTTCTTAGATTCCTCCTCCCCTTTCTTCTGAAAAGAGGAGCAACATTAAGTTGATTTAAATGTTTTTGAAAAAAGCTATGAAGGGGGCAATGGTAGTATAGGCCCGGAATCTCATCATTAAGGATGCCAAAGCAGAGGGATTGTGAGTTTGAGGCTAGCTCTGGCAACATAGTGAGAGCCTGTCTGAAACAAGACAAAACAAAACAGGATTTGGGCTATGATGTTTAAATATATATACAGGCATCAGAGATGTGGAATTTTGCTGTTACCTGGACCCCAAAGGTGTAAACCACAAGATCCCATGACACAGACACTTTCTTTTTTTTTTTTAACTAAAGACGCCATTCAGAAAAGCATCTTCTTAGCAGCACCCTCCACCCCACCCCCATTGGCAGCAGATCCATTTAAGAAGGAATTCCCACCCGGCAATCATGTGCCACTGTGCTCCCTAAGGGGTGTTGAATGTGTGCCACCGAGATAAGGCAAGGCCCTTGTGAAAGAAAGGGACAGAGAAAGGGAAGCACGGGGGAACTGCTCTCAACAATACGTTTCAGGACATTGAGTGGCTGAGCCAGGAGGAAAAAAAAAAAAAAAAAATAACAAGAAGTGTGATGTGAGCCACTGAGCAGGTTAAGGCACTAGCTTCACATGTCACCCTCTGACCAGATGGCCCATTTCCCAACAAGATAAGCCTTATATAACAATTAAATCCCAAGGCATGTTCAGCTAACTGATCATACATTAGAAACAATTTTAGAAAGTTATGTACTCACCAAGGGAAAATGATGGCTATAGTCTGAAAGAGAAAGAAAAGAAAAGAGCGTTAGTTACCTGGTGACGATGTTGGCTGCTCATCTGAGCCTCCCATTTCCAACAGTGCTAGTTGCCTAAACCTGTTTTTGCTTCACATTTCAGGCTCTTCTGGGGGTAATTTCTTTTTTGCTACACGCATAGGCTTCCAACACCTATGTCCTGCACCAAACCTTCCTGTGCTCCCTGGCAGCCAGTTGAGGGTGGGATGTAGCTGCCCAGGGTCTGAAGTGTTTGATGTCCAGCCCTCCAGGACCGGCACAAGTTGCTGCCCCTAGTGAGGCATGGAAAGGTCCCACCTAAAGTGGTCCCCTTATCTTCCCTGGAGATGTCCTTTCAAGTTAGAGACGGCCTTTTCACTCCACATCTGGGGGCATCTCTGTCTAGCCTGACCACTAATTAGCTCATGGGTTCTTTCCCTTAAAAAGTATTAAGATATAATTTACGTACATAGGATGTGCCCACTCCAAATGTACAGTTTAGTGGTTTTTAGTATAGTCAGAAACTTAATAACCCTCATTAAAACCTAGTGCTAGAGGCTGGAGAGATGGCTCGGTTAACAGCTTGCTGCTCTTGCAGAGGACTAAGGTTTGATTCCCAGAACCTCCACAGTTCAGTCATCTGTAACTCTACTTGCAAGGGATATGGCGCCTTCTTCTGGTCTCCTCAGGTACTGCATAAATGTGGTACAAAGACATCCATGCAAACAAAACACCCATACATGTGGAAATAAAATAACTTAAAAAAAGACTTAAAAAATCTAATATTAGATCATTTTCAACATCCAAACACACACACACACACACACACACACACACACACACACACACACACACACACACGAGCTTGTGCACACACGCGTTCACCCCATTCTCTCTCTGGCCTCCTGACAACCATTCATCAATTTTCTGTGGATTTCCCTATTCTGGGCATTTTGTAGAAATAGACTCATGCCATACATGGCCTTTTGCGACTATCTCCTTTTATTGAGAATAATGTTTCCGAATCCTGTCCATCCCATAGAATTTTCTAGTACTTCACTCCTTTTTATTAACAAGTATCTCACTCCCACATTCAGCTTATCCATCCACTGATGGACATAACTTTGTGTTTCTGTTGGTGAAGCAGGCAACCTCACATGAGGCTTATGAGATTTCCATCTGCCTGTGGATGGAGATGTGGCTGGCTTGTGACTACACACTTAAACAGTTAAAGGGTAGGATCAATTCTCAGTTGTCACTATTTTAAAATAGCTGGCTTCCTCCATGCTGCTTTCCACCAGATTGCCTGTGACGATAGTCCTGGCAAGGCTGGTTACTTTAAAAACAAATACAATAATGTCTCTGCAGTATAAATCATACCAAGTTATTATAAATTACTATATGATTACAGATTTAGAAGTTAACTTGTGAAGTAGTTTTAAAGCCACAGAAGCAAAAAAGTAATTCTGGTAACTAAGAAATTTTAAATCTGCTTAGGAAAGTCTGTACTCAATATACTCCTAATAGAACAAAGGATATCTGCCTTGGCCATTAATATGTAACATTGTACTGGGAATCTTAGCCAACGGAATAAGGCAAGGAAAAAAATTACAAGACATAGGAAAAGCCTACAGCTTATTTCTGGCATGGCATAATGTTCTATGTAGAGACTCCTAGAGAATAAGAAAGCCCCTATAGCTAATGCATGCACTTAGCTCACAGGATGCAGAGAGCAAACAAATCATCCACAGTAGTTACACAGGCTAACAAAAAGCTGTTGAGGGAGTGAGTGGGTTTTGTTGTTGTTGTTTTTGTTTTTCCCTGATACTTGGAGAAGCTGATGGTCCCAGCATCATACATTCATCTGTTAACAAACCAACAGCATACACGGTCTATTGGCAATATCCGACACCATGTGTATTGCATCATTTACTAGGGAAGGTATCTCAAATAATGAAGAGACAGCATGTTGATTCACATAAAATCACAGAGGGTTTCCAGTGTGCCAAAAGCCCCCATATAACAGAACGCCCAAGCACAAGGGAGAGGTTCTCTGAGTGCTGGTAACTGTGGATGGGTGAAGTACCTTTCTGCAGTTCATTACAAAACTTCACCCCTTCCACTCACCCTAAAATTCCCAGAGATGATGTCGGAAAGAGTGTTTGCTTGCAGTCGAGCAACGAGAAAAGCCAAAGGTGAACACTGTCTCCACATTGCCAGGGTAATTGACAGGGATGCCCAGAACCCCCTTCCAACACTCTGCTGACTCATTGCAACATGAAATAAAGCCCAGCGTTACACAGAGGCTGCTGCCGGGGAGGACTGCATCCGGAGGCAGAAGCCTGGCTCAAACCAGACAGAAACCACAAAGGAAAGAGCTCGGTTGGTGTGGAAGCAGAGGCTGTTCCGTCAACAGCTGGATAAACGACAACTCAAAACGGAGCCGTGAACTACCGTGTTTTCCTTGAGACAGAAACTCTGAATCCCCAGAACCTGCAGGCAGCACAATAGGTTGTCAGGGTTCTTGGTTTGTGGTTCACAAAAGATCGCATGACCATCAGTTTCCCTAAGGACAGAACCAGAGCAAAACCAAACCCCAGCCGGCTCTGAAGGTCATCTTTACCGACTCTATATTTCCTTTAGCCTGAGGCCTTGTGGACAGTCACCAGTACACTGCGCGAAGCCTCGCAAGAGACATTTAAAACCTGGGGGTTGGGGAGGCAGTTGATGTGGGCAGTTTGTTTAACATCCTTCCACAAACGAGAAGCTTCCTGCTCTTATCTTGAACGCCAGCTCCCTCCAAAAAGGGGAAGGAGGGAGGAGGGGGAATCTGTGCGCCTGTTCAGCTGGGTGAGTGTGTGTGTGTGTGTGTGTGTGTGTGTGTGTGTGTGTATTGAGGGGGCAGCTTCTGCTGCTTCCTCCCTCCACACCTCACAGCTATCCTATGAGGCAAAGGCGTTCCTTAAAGATGAGGACCCTGCGGCCTGCAGTATGAGAAGGTGGGGCATGGGATGCTCTCCCAGCCTGCTGCTCTCAGCTGCATCCCCTGGCTCACTTGTTCATGATTTGGGGTGGCAGCTCTGCCCTCTTAGTGAAGCTATCATTCCTCCAAGGCAGTCTTGTCTTCCCTCTCTAAGGTCCTGGTGTCCGGGGCGCAGCCTGGGAATGACATTCTCCTACAGACAACAATGATCCTGGCAGGTTTATCCCTCAAAATCCCTCCCAGTTCCAGGGAGAGCTCCTCTGGCTTCCTTAGTCCAGAAATACCTGGAAAGAGCCAGATGGGCCACATCCCTCCGCTGGGGAGGGAGAAGTCTTTGGGAGTGGTTTGAACCGGCCTGATAGAGAGGTAGAGCTGGGGTTGGTGGTGCTTTGAGTACACAACCACATCTATTCCGCTTCCATGGAAAGCCCAGCCTACCCTGGGAAAGAGGTTGATGACATCAGAAAAAGGGGAAATCCACCCTAAGGAAGGCCTGAGGGCAGGCAAGGTCAGGCCCAGGAAGAGAGCTCCCAAAGGAAGTGACTAGCAGCTAGGCTTGGGCCTGATGGTTCCCAAGATAGAAAGCCCCAGCAAGGGGAGTTACTGTGCAGCCAAGCTTCATAAGGAAGACAATCAGAGTACAGGGTTAGAAGAAGTCCACGGAACTGCTCTCGCTGAGAATAAAGTACAGTTGCTGCTGGTTAGGTGGATAGAGCTGGCCAATCTTTCTGAACTCGGACAAAAGCAAAATGCGTTTCCACACACCCACGGCCCACGCGCGTCTCAGGCATCCCTTGTGGGAGGCATTTTGCTGCCTGCAACTTTACAGGCTTTTCTTTTGAATGGGCAACATGATTTTAAAAATTGTGGGAGCGCTTACGGTTTATTTTAAAATTCTAGCAACAAGTTTTCTATATGCACCATGTCTCTTAAATGGGGACATTTTTTTATGACAGTTGAAGATGCCATAAAGCAAAAGGCACACAAAATTCTATGTGGGGAAATACCAAGGACATTGGCCTTGAACAAATCTTACTGTGCATAATCAGACCTGGCCAAGTTCCTCCATGCTGGCTGCATTCTCTCGAGATTCCAGTTTTCCCAGAAGGCGCTGGTAAATGAGTCAAGAGCACGGGGCGAGCAAGAATTGCTATCCACTGTCAGCCATAGTAACCCTCGAGCCCAATCACTATACCCACGAACTTACACAGACTGGCCAAACAGCAGGGCACTGCTAGAAACCGGCTAGGAACCAAGGCCTATCAAGAGAACCGCAGCCGTGGGGATGGCTGTGGCCCAGCCATGCCTCAGGCTTGCCTGCATTCCATCAGACAGCCACACTGCCATGCTGCCAGGGGGTGTGGAGTGATGAGAACGTGTCATGTTTCTTAAATCATCCAGGCTGCAGATTGCACTGATCTCACGCTGCCAAGTCTCACAGTTTCCCTGTTTACCTTGCAGACACCAGCAAAGCTGCTACTTTCCCATCTTCCCATGCACCGAGGAAGGGCTGGAAATAGTGGCTGAAAGAAGGGGGGGGGAGTCTCCCCCACACAAAGGAGGGTGGTAAAGACGTCACTCTGCTTACCCCACAGGTACAAGCTGTCCCCAAAGGGAGGAGAACCTTCAAAACAATGTCATCAAGGTGACGTTTTCTCAGCCATTCATTTTGTTAACTCAAGACAGACAAGCATGCTTTCTAAATATTTGACAATTTCTAGCAAGTATTCCCAGACAAGCCACCTGCCTGCTCTCCACCCAGTACATGTGACACTTCTCTAACTGCTCACTGTGGGGTGCCCTCTTTGCATAGGGAACGGTGCATATTAGGAAGCTGGGGGAGCCCTTGTTTGCAAGCACAGGCCTGGTGTTTTCCATATCGATACACCTGTCTACCGATTCTGATTGCCCTGGAGTTTAGGAGAACAGCAGTTTGGATCCGTTCTCTTCGGAGGCACAGGTGCTGCCTCAGCTCCCGAGGAATGCTAATGACTGGCCCATCTCTTGGTGCAGGGCACACATACTTCTCCCCTAGTGATGTAGCGACAGTCACTCTCATGGCTTGGACCCGTTTTGCTGTTTTCTTTTTTAGATCTCTTTGCCCCCACACCCTACCTCCAGGAGCGGCCTCCTTGCAGGGCTCCTGTGCTTGACTGGAAGTGCAGTGGTGTGAATGGCCTTGTCAAGTTCCTTGGAGAGGCATCATGACAAGAACCGCTAAAGCCACTCAGTACTCCCAGGAGGAGTCTGCTACTAGACCTGCTCTGTAGACAAGAAAACGGAGGCCTACAGATAAGAGTCACTCGCTTCAAAGAGTCCCACTCGCTTCAAAGAGCAGGGCAGTGACTCCAGAGCTGGCTTCCCAGCCTCCATGAGCTCTTCCTGGACAGAACTGGCTGTACAAGGGAGGTCCTTAGAAACAGAAAGACCCTCAGCCTGGGCTGTTGGTGCTTGTCCATGTCCCGAGCCTACCTAGAGTGATGCCGCTCCTCTGGGGATGTGCCCTTTGGTCAGAGCACACACGGCTCCATGGACCAATCCCATCACCTTACAAATCCACCATGTTTACTTCTAATAGTGCAGAGTACAGCTCTGGGTCTTGCAGGGAGACTCTGAGCATTGTGACACAGGTGTGACTCAGGAAGACAGGACCCTTGAAGCTCACTGGGTCTTTCTTAGAAGGTATATCCCCACCAACTCTGCCAGGCCACTTCCAAAGGACCCAAAGTGTAAAGGATGGAACTACCTCTAGGTGGAGACCTGCTCTTGTCTCCTCCTTGAAGGGAAGGTGAGTTCACCTTAAGACAATGCACTTCCCCTCCCCTAATTCCCAACCCTCTAGGACAGTCTCTACGAGTGGCCAGGGGGTTTGGCTAGGTCTGTGGGCCTTCCTGGGGTCAGACTCTGAAAGGTGTAACTGTTTCTCTTTCTTTCTAAGGCTGGCCAGAGCCTAAGCATGCTCCGTAACTCCCTAAGGCTTTAGACTTCCTTGGTTCTTTTCTAAAGCTCTCTCTCTGCTGTGTGGCTGCCTGCCGCCAGGTGGCTGACCTCCTGCCGCGGCTTCATCCCAAGCTGCACAGTCTGTGCTCCTTCTCTCGTCTCCATTCTCCTCCTCCCTTCCAAGCAGCTGCAAGATTTACAGCTCGCTCGCCCTGGGCTTTTCCTTTTAAAGGCCAATAAATTGTCCCCGAAGCTTCCATTGGAATCTGTTCTTTGTCCTTTAGCATCTATTGGTGTCAGTTCTCAACTTCTTTTATTCATGAGACAAAAAACCCTAAGAGGGGACCCTGATTTCCCAGGTAGTGTATGATGGCTGCTGGGACTCCCCTCAAGATTCCCAGTGACACTTCTTTCCTGACTTCTAATTCTTTAGTTGGCAGAGGAAAGGAACTTGCTCCTGCACCTCTAGACAGCATCCAAAGGACTAAAGAATGTTTCACAATTTTCAAAAACAAAACAACAACAACAACAACAACAACAACAAAACCCACCATTACACCAACTTTACAAACGATGACCCCATGTTCGCTGCCATAGTGGACAAGTGAACACTTCTCATACAGAACCCCTATGGGCCCTTGGGCTGACAGGCGGGTGGTGTGTCTTCAACCATGCAGCCGCATTGGCTATCCACCACTCACTTCCACAGCCTGTCCCTCCCCTTCCTCCCAGATTTGCGTGACACGCCCGTGAGCAAGCCTGCTTGACTGGCCACATTCTATGAAAGAGGACCTCAGCCCTGAGCAGTGGCAGGAAGACCTCTTGCTTCCTGGGTGTTAGTGCTCGTGTCTCTCTCCCCTCACCCCCTCTGCCATTTAACTGTGGCAAACGGAGCAGAGCTCTGCCATCTCCCAAGGTTGTGCGAGCCAAGGCCCTTCCCACACTGGTCTCTCCAGTGACAGATTGCAGGCTTGGGCTTTCTGCCTGATAACACCCAACATCTTTACCCCCAGGAAAAGCAACAGATACAATTTGATCTTTTCTCTGCTTTCTGCTTGTGTACTAATACAGCGGTGTGGGATAAAATGACCCCGTGACAAGCCAACATTCAGACACACTGGGGATCAGCCACCTGAAGCGAGCTTCCCTCAGCTTGCCACGGTGGACACGTGTACATGGAGAGGTGCTTCATAAAGGACTCCCCGAGTCAGGCTTCTCCTAGGGAAACTGGTGAGATGGTGCTTGGTCCAGGAGAGCCATCCCTGGCCTCTGCTCCCCTAACAACCTTGGAAACGGTTCTCATGTTAAGGAGTTTCTCTAAAACCATGCCAGAGACTGGGTTGGATGGATCTACAGCAGAGCACAAACAGCCCCCCTATCCCGTGACCACCCCAAACAAAACTGAATGTCTTCCTGAAGTGATGGATTGGTGCAGATAAAAAGGGTAAAATGTGTGGGTCCTTATCAGAATCTGGACCCGCCTCCCTAGGGAGAGAAGATGCCAGGGTGATCTCCTCTAGAGGCCCCCACTCACAGGAAAGACGTAAACACCTCCCGAACGTATCAAGGTATCTGGAGTTCCTCATGCTGCGCCCTATCGCATGAACCTGCCAGATTGCTCTCTCCTGACCCCCTCTTTTTGATCTCTCCAGTGTCCTCCAGACTTCTTGGATCCCCCACTCCCGGCACTATTATCTCTTTAACTCTCTCACCTCTCTGTCTGTGGTTTCATTTCCCAGCAGCACCTCCCTAACTGCGGCTCACCAAGGGTGGTGAAGAATGAGAATGTCCCCCTCTGTCACCATAGCAGCCGCCCTGTGCTGTGTGTGTGTGTGTGTGTGTGTGTGTGTGTGTGTGTGTGTGTGTGTGTGTGTATGTAGGGTTGTGATCCACACTTTACAGGTGACAGAAATGAGAGGCAGCCATTCGCTGACACAGAAGTCTCAGGTGGTTTGGGGATCTCTGAAGAGAAACTACAACACTTAGGATCTCTTTAGTGTCTAAACATTTCTGAGTGCTCAGAGCGTCCTGAAGGGTGAATGGATAAGATGCTTCGGGCAGCATTTAACACATACTGTGTGTCTGCTGTGTGATAGCCACGGGCCAACAGTGAGCACTAGGTGATGCCAGGCCCAGGGTGGGCATTGAAACTGAAACCCAGCGCCTAGGGCTGCCATGGACCTGGCAGGCTCCTGCCTCAGAGCCATTGGGAATGGACCGGTATGGGCTGCATGGTGTCCCTCATAGATAGGCAGAGATATTACTCAGGGACTAAGTCAGACAAGACATTCACGTCATGAGAAAAGGGGAAGTCACCCTGAACTTACCTAGAGCAGATCAGTTTGTAAGACGTTTCTGAGGAAGATTTTGACAATTAGGAAACCACTTAAGGGGAAGAAGTGCCAATCAAGTAGTCATTTTGCTAAAGCAACCTCAAATATTTTGGTGTAGTGATCTTCCAAGGCTCCTGGACTCGACCCATGCAATTAGTCCGTTACAAAATCCACAGAGCTGAGATGACTCTACTCAGGGAGGGAGAGCAGGAGGCATCCTGAGCATCAGCTGCAGCGTTCCAAGGAAAAGCTTCCTTTCTCCACTTTGAAACAGTTCCTAATGAAAGATAAGCCTCCAGGGCGTTTACAAAGCAGGGGGCTGTGAGCAAATGCATCTCCAGCCTTGATCTGCATTGCTCAGGACATGCACCTACATCCCCCGCCACTGGAGAAAGTTCTGTGAACTCAGCAGGAATCCCTCCTCCACAGAAAAGAACAGGGCTGCATTCATCAGGCAACAAAAACTGCATTATGACAAAAGTATGCAGCGCTCCATTCTGGAACAATACACTGCAATACAAGTGTAGAGTTTGACCGAATTCTGCTTCAGTCACCTAGAGAGATCAGCTGCCCTTTTCCTTGGCCAGGCAGTGCAGACACAATTTCAAAGAAAATCACGTTCTTTAAACAACAACAACAACAAAAATCTTTTCAAGACACATGTATGGGAGCTGCTGGGCTGCACAGTTGGTTGTAGCATGAATCTTAAAAGTTCTTGTTAATAAAATCAAACCTGAGGACAGTTATTGGGGGTGAACACTGGAAGATCAGAGAACCAGAATAAGCCACAGCTAACCTCACCTGGCCAACTTCTCAGCTGGTCTTGTTTCCTCAGACTGGATGCTTCTGTGTCCTCATCCCAATGGCTCTCAGCTGAACTGCTGCTGGAAAGCCTGAAGCTTAGCCAGCTAAAAGCTTAACCAGCCAAATGCTTCTTGTTTCTTACACCTTATATATCTTTCATTTCTACCATCACTCCCTGGGATTAAAGGCGTGTGTCACTATGCTTGGCTGTTTCCAATGTAGCCTTGAACTCACAGAGATCCAGAGGGATTTCTACCTCTGAAATGCTAGGATTAAAGGTATGAGTGCCACCATTTTCTAGCCTTTGTGTCTAGTGGCTGTTCTGTCTCTGACCCCAGATAAGTTTATTAGGGTGCACAATATTTTGGGGAACACAATACCACCACAGTTGGTGGTTCTGGATCTTGGCAGAAAGCAAAGATGCCAGAGGTCTGGCAGAGTTGGGCTGCTGTGTGCCTCGCTTTCCTTGGCCTCTCACAAGTCTGGTGGTCCCTTGTAGTCCATAGTCTGAGGGAGCGAGGGGAAGGGCAAGCATCAGTGTGGTGCACAGACACAGGGAAGGCGGGGGCCCGGAGCAGAGGGCCTGACTGCTTCACAGTCTATATCTGGGGTCACTGATGCAGCTTGGCCTGGATGATCCAACAAGATAGTGTTGTGTGGGTGAGTGCAGGATGAGCCCCAGGGGTGCGGCCCAGGGATGGGAAGGAGAGCCGCTGCCTACACCCAAGGATAGCTTGGGCAAGGCCCCATACCCCACCCAGGCACATTTACTAGGACAATCCAGAACTCTATCAGGTGTGTCCAGCATGCAGCTTGTGGGCTGCATGCTGCTGTGGAGAACTGTGAGTGCAGCATAACACAGGATCACCAACTGACTTTAAACATCAAGGGATTTTGCAGTTTGCTTTGTGGAACCCATCTAGGCGGCTCTTAAGCTTGGACTTTGTACATGGCAATGCCCTGCTGCGATGTCAAAAGATGGGGCGGACCACTTTTATCTCACATTCTACCTGGTCCTCTTGACAAGTCTGAGGTGACTTGTTTGAGGCCACATGGTCAATGAGTGGACGAGCCAGAATCCAGATCCAGCCATGTCAGACTTCAGAGCCCAGGATAAGTGGAAAGCCTCCAATCTTAGGAAGACCCTACCAGACCTTTAGGGAGACAGGAGGTCTGGTGTAGACAGGAGGAACAAGAACCTGGTGCATGCTGTCCAGGCCATGCAAACTGTCATGGTTTCAGCATCTCAGATGTCAGGGCCTAGGTAGAGTAAGTATTTAGGTGTAGATGGTCAAGGCAATTCCTATCTACACTGCATTGTTGAATGTTATACACCACACTCCATTTTCCTTGGGGATACATTCCAAGACAGCCCACTGAATGCTTGAAAGCTTGGGTAATCCCCAAACCATACAGGTACTGTGGGTTTTGTATCTATGCAACCACATCTATAATGAAGTTCACTTTTAAACTGGGCATGACAAGAGATTTACAACCAACCACAGCTAATAATAAAATATAATAACAACATACTGTGATAAAAATGCCAGTATCACTCTGGGATCTAATCATTAACACAAGTTTCAATCCATGTTGAAAGGGTCAGAAACCACTTCCTGAGAGACGAACTGTGGATGGCGGAGTCCTCCCTAGGCAAAGCTGGGGGTCGTGGTTAGGACCTAGCAGCCTAGAGGAAGGACTCTAGCCATGACACTTCCCTCCCCAAATGCTCTGTGGTCAAACACCACAGAGCCAGTGGTACCCCTCACGAAAGTAAACAAGTACCACCTCTCATCAGAACTCTGACTCACTGGAGACTCAAGATCAAATTCAAAATGGCCTCTGCAGCATTTACTGAAACCCCCGGGCTGAGTCTCCAAACTGGTAAAATTCTAGCATTCTGAATTTGAGAAAATGCACGACGTTCAACACTATCCCCGAGGACTGTTGGGTGGCATCAGAGAGTGTTAATGGACAGCTGTGAGCAGGAACTTGCCTGGTCTGAGTGAGCATCCCATTGCCGGGCAGGGATCTTGAACCAGCACAAACCTGGGAGTGCCATGTGGAATTAGCCTTTCTCTACTACACATTTCATGTACTTGAGAATCTCCCCATGAGCCGCATCGACAGGCACAGTGCCCCTGTATCAGGAGTTTTTCTGTCTGAGGTTTCAGTCAACTGCAGTTAAAAAAAATGGTACATAGAAATTTCCAGAAATAAAGAATTTGTACATTTAAAATGTCTCACTCTTCTGAGAGTTAGGGAATCTCTTGGCATCCTGCCAGGAACTTGAATCACATCTTTGCCCAGATTATCTATGCTGTATGTGATAGCCACCCACTGCCAATTGGTAGCAACTTCACTCGGTGGATTGAAACTTATGTTAATGATTAGATCCCAGAATGATACTGGCATTTTTATCACAATATGTTGTTATTATATTTTATTATTAGCTATGGTTGGTTGTAAATCTCTTATCACGCCCAATTTAAAAGTGAACTTCATTATAGATGTGGTTGCATAGATACAAAACCCACAGTACCTGTATGGTTTGGGGATTACCCAAGCTTTCAAGCATTCAGTGGGCTGTCTTGGAATGTATCCCCAAGGAAAATGGAGTGTGATGTATAACATTCAACAATGCAGTAGTAGATAGGAATTGCCTTGACCATCTACACCTAAATACTTACTCTACCTAGGCCCTGACATCTGAGATGCTGAATCCATGACAGTTTGCATGGCCTGGACAGCATGCACCAGGTTCTTGTTCCTCCTGTCTACACCATGTGCCAAACACCAGGCAGGCACCATCTCACGGGTCACTTGCTATGATGTAGAGAGCTGAGAAGGGCCTTCTCCAGGTTAGAGAGGGAACTGAAGCTCCTGTTATGGGGATAGTGTCCATGGCAGGTATGTCAAACTGTGTCTGAACCAGGCCCTCACTGGTCTCTGTGCCCGCCAAGTAGGGTTTGAGTGCTGGAAGTAAACCAGTGCGGTCAGTCTGTGAGAGTCACATTAGTTCAGCAAATACTCATGATCAAAGAAGTCTATGCTCATGTCAAGATCCCATTTAACACTTCAATTCAGTATGTTACAAGCAGGGCCTTTGTGCATGACCCAGGACACAGAGACTTAAGCTGCTATGTGTGGACAGGGACACCTCCACAGTTCTATTACAGATGTGGGACAGGGTGATGAACACAGACAAGTCTGCAACCTTGGGTCACCGTAACCACACAGAAGTTCATGCAACCTCAACTCTAGGTAAATTTTACAGGAAGCAGGGTCACTCAGAAAAATGACTACTCCTTCAAAGATTCATAATTAAAAAGAAATGAGCATGGGTTGGGGTCAAGGGTCAGTGGGTAAGATGCTTGCTGTGCAAGCTTGGGGATCTGAGTTCATATCCTCAGAATTCATGTAAAAACCAAGCATGGTGGTGTACATTTGTAACCCCAGCACTGGGGAAGAACAGACAGAGTGGGGAGGAACAGATAGAGAGGTCCCTGGGGTTCTCACTGGCCAAGCAGTCTACCTGAATCAGTGAGCTCCAGGTTCAGTGAGAGACCTTGTCTCAAAATATAAGGTGGACAAGAAGTGAGGAAGACACCCAATTTCACATCTGGCTTCCACATGCACACCTGTATACACATTCATATGAACACATGCCACACACACACACACACACACACACACACACACACACACACACACACACACACACAAGGGGGGGGGCACTTCTCCAACAGATGTTTCCAACAAATAGGAATATTACTCACCCAAGAACAAGGGGGAATACCAGGCTGTTTTTGTGAATGTAGTTATGGTGGGAGTCTGCACATCTCTAGCAATTCAGCTCAGAGTAGGGGGAAACAAAAGAAGAATCAAAACCAGAAGCTTCAGAGTTTGGGAGAGTATACAGTTTTGTAGGCATGGCCCAGCCACCTTTCCAGCAGGGGGTGTGGCATGAAATCAATGGACCAGCAGCTCTGTATCACACGTCAGCTTTGCTGGTGGCATCTGAGGAGCTGCTTCCAGCTAAACAAAACTGTGCAGGGCATGCACTGCTGGTGGCGGGAACAGGGAGGTTAGACCCCCAGGACAGGTGATGTGGGAGGAGAGATGAGCTGGCCTCAAGGGACAGGCAGCCAGTCCTCGAGGCTTAGAGCCTGTGACTGGAGCACTTGGCTAGGAGCTGTGCTTCTGACTAATTCTGAAAACACTGACTCACCCCCGCCCCCCACAGTGTTGTGGTTGCTTTGAGAATCCTCAACACGACTGCCTGCCACTGGTGAGCTTCTGGGACTGAGAGTGCTCTAGGGGACACTCAGCAGTCCAGTTCCAGAAAGGACTTGGGGTGGGGTTTCCAGGGACCCCAATGTCACCACATTGGTGGCACTCTGTGGTTTCCTCACCTTTGCTTCTCCCAGGTGAGGCCTGCATGTGCCAGAGACACTCACACTCTTGTGTGTGTGTGTGTGTGTGTGTGTGTGTGTGTGTGTGTGTGCACCTTGTGTTTGTGCATGTATGAGAGTGCACATTGAATGTGTATGTAGTATATGTGTATGTAGTGTTATGTATGTGCTGTGTATACATGTGTGTGCATGCATGTGTGTATGTGTGTATACATGTGGTGCGCATGTTCATGTGCCTGTGTGTGTGAGGGGGTGGGTGTGCATGCTCATACATTTGTGTTTCAAGTTCTTCTATTAAAAAAAAAGAATTCAGTTAACATACTGCACATTCAGTTTGAAGTTGCAAATAAAGCCAAATTTGGGGATTTCTAGGCAAGGAGAGGGAAAGAGGCATCCTCACCTCCCAATGCCAGCATCCCTGGAAGGCTCTGGCTCTGCCTCCCCTGGCCAACAGCCCCTGGAACAAAGCCATGTGATGTTGTTCAGTCCACGAGCTCCTTCACGGAGTGCCAAGGCCGGTGGCAGCAGTTCTGAGCTCAGTGTCACTGTGGCTTTCCAGCAGAAAAGACCCCAGTGTGACCCTGTCCTTTCCAGATCCAGATGAAAACAGTGCAGATCACCTGAATCTCCACCCTCACCCAGATTTTTGAAGGCCCTAGAGCACTGTTTCTCAACCAGTGGGTCATGACCCTGGGAATGTATATAAGTTACTCTGCACATCAGATATTAACCATGTGATTCATAACAGGAGCAAAATGACAATCACGAAGTATCAACAAAATCATGTTATGGTTGGAGTCCCCGCAACACGAGGAACTGTGTATTAAAGGGTTGCAGCAGCAGCAGGAAGGTTGAGAACCACTGCCCTAGAGCATTTCCACGTGCCCTGCACTCTGTGAGCCCCATAACCGATGCAGCCATCAAGCCCTCCAGCATCTTGCTCTCTCTGTGTTATTATCGTGAGGCAATAAAAGGGTAGAAGGATGGACTAGCCCAGTGCAATCTCCACTCCATTAGCCTTCCAATCCGAGCACTACAGTATCAAGTCTCAGGTTGGTAGCCTGCATCCAAGGGCTGGCAGAAGCACGCTGTGGAGCTGCAAAGGGGACGTACCGACTTTGGGGGTGGGCAGTAGTGATGGTGGAAGCGGGGAGATAAGAATCATGGTTGCACACCCTAACAGCTTACAGAATAAAAGTTGCGGTACCAGAAAAATGTTCGTGTTTCCGGAAGGAGAGACTAGGAACGTTCTTTGAACCGGACTAGAACAATATGAGCCATTGTTTCACTTTTGCTTTGTCAGCCGGGAAGCTCGGGACTGAGTTTAGACACAATCGCAATCTTCTCTTATCTTCAGGGAAAGGGACCCTGCAAACTCGCACTGAGAGTCTGAGGCTGCCTGGTGCTTCCGTGAAACTTTCCCATTTCATGCTCTCAGCCACCCCGTTATTACAACCTCGTGGATTACGTCACAGTGGACTGAAGCCAGGAGCAAGTTGGGGAGGCAGCATCTCACCCCAATCCACTTAGGCTATGAATGAGCCACAACTGGCTCTCTTTCTTTAAAGTGCGGAGTGGTGGAGAACACAAATTGCCTACATAACAGCCAGCAGGATGGAAGCTGGGGCAGCTTCCTTCCCTAGGCCCTGGCCAGGCTCCAGGGCATCAAAGGTGGGCCTCATAGGAAGAGTGGAGGAAAGCGGTTAGCTGTGGAGATGCAAGGCTAGGTGGTACCTTTCTGCTTTGATGGTTGTGCTTTTACTGGACTTCAGGAGGATGGTGGCTGTCACACACGATGAATTACTGTGTGTGTGTGTGTGTGTGTGTGTGTGTGTGTGTGTGTGTGTGTGTGTGTGTGTGTGTGAATGTGCAAGCATTGATTCATGTACACGTATGGAGATCAGAGGCCAATCTTGGAGTCATTCCTCAGGTACCACGATCTTGTTTTCCTCTGAGTCAGGGTCTTTCATTTGATCAGGAACTTCCAAGTGGACTAGTCTGGTTGACTAGTGAGTCCCAGGGATCCACCTGTCTCGGTGTCCCCAGCACTGAGATTACAAGCACACACTATGGCATCCGGCTCTACGCATGGGTTCTGGGGACTGAACTCGTATTCTTGTGCATGCAAGACTTTATCAACTGAGCCATTTTCCCAGCCCCAGACCATGGCTTCCTAAGACCACCTCCAGTTCTCCCACTCTGTGGGGTGGCTGCTGCTCACCAGTGTCCAGTTTACTCAATCTCAGAGCACAGATGAAGCGAGATCAAGGCACTTTCTGGCAACTTAGAAACACAATTACTCTGTTGAATTAGCAGACATGCCCAATTGCAAATGGCTTGCTCATAAGTGTGATGCCTTCCTGAGCTCACTGTGTGTGAACCAGGCACCGTGTGGATTAGGAGTTTGAGGAGTCACTGTTGAGACAATCTTTCATAGCACTCACACATATGCACACACTGAGACATTCACACACAGAGAGACTCATGCAGAGACATACACAGACTCATAGAGACATACACACACACACAAGTTCAGACAGATAGACACATACACAGACACACAGACACACACATACACACACACACACAAAAACCCCTTCCCTTTCATGCCTGGGTTCTTAAGTGACTGTGCCTTCTGGCCCCCATGATGCAAAGAGACAGTTGGCATCGCACTTCCTGTGGTGTCTCACATAGCTGTGTCTACACCAACTGCGACCACATACGCACATAGCATGCTGGGATACAGCCAGGGAAGTCATTTAAATTCATTGAAAAGCCATGCAATGCCTTGCACATAGTAGGTGCTCAGTAAACATAAGAATTACACCATACATATAATTTCAAATGTAGGCAATCATTGACAGAGAAGGGGAAGGGATGTAAGGCAGCAACAGCAGGGTTGGGGTGAGGCCCAGGCATCCTAACTCCTGTGGCCTGGAGGTTAGATCCACAGTGGCTTCCTGTCAGGTTTCCCTGCATTTGTGCACTCACATTCTTCTGTAAATATGTTGTAGTCAATAAAGTTTACAAAAAGTTAATTTGAGTTGGCATGTTGGTGTATTATTTTAGGTGCCATTTGCTTTTTATTCTACATGTACAAGGAAACAAATTGGCAAATTTGTTTAATTTGTCTTAAAACTCAAATTTAAAATACGGCCATCTCAGAGTCATTGCTGTCATGACCCACACATGCTAGCCTCCTGCTGGGTGGCAGGTGACCGTTAGCATCAAGAGACTTAATGGGTGTTTAAAACAGTGCAGCTCCTGATGTTACCCTAGAGTGTGTGTTGATTTGCCCCCAAAGCCTCATTTCTGACAGACCAAAATTTTTACACAGTTTGTGCCTGGAGATAGGTTTCTGATTTAAATCATATTCATTTTTTTTAGAGGAATTCCGAATCACAAGTTTTCACATCATCTGTTGGAGGGAGGGCTCCTCTCACACTCATGATGGATCTGGGTGTGCCATAACCTCTAGGCTTCTATTCCACGTCCTACCAACAGAAGAAGCCTGGGAGGCAGTGGGCCCTGCGGGTGGAAAACGGCCAACTGCAGTGTGCCACCTGAAGTCCTGGGCTTCTGTAGCCTCAGAAGTACAATGGGTGGCTGAGACGTTTGTTGACCATCAGAAGATCCACTCCCGGACAGCAAGCGTGGGGTTGTAAGCATGTACCACTGGGACCATCTGCTCATCTGTGGGCACTGGTGATGTCACAGAGGTATCCAGGGTTCCTGGGGGGACCATGGCACTCTAAGATAGTATAAATCAGGCCCCAAGGAGCTTGTGTGGCAGAGTGAAGAGACGCAGTTCCCAGGTGTTCAGGGCTGGCTGAGGCACTGGTACCCTCAACGTCTGAAGATATGTTGCAGGATTAGGTGGAACATTCATGGGACTGTGATCCGGCAAAGCTCTGACACTGTCTCCTAGGAGTTTGGCCAACTGGAGGACAGAGCCTCAAACCCTAATTGCACTTGAGGGTCCCCATGTTTGGTGGAAATGAAGCTGGTATCATCTCCTAATGACAAACCACTAAAGTACATTGCACATCCATGTGTAAGAATTAACCTTAAGGGGCCGGGGAGATGACTTAGCAGGCAAGTGCACTTGCTGCTTCTGCAGATAACCCAGGTTTAGTTTCCAGCACCCACATGGCAATCTGTGTCTCCAGTTCCAGAGGATTCGATACCATCTTCTGGCCTCTATTAGTACTATGCATGCACAAAGCAACAGCCAGACAGGCAGGCAAGTACTCACGCACATATAAAATTAAGTAAGTCTTTAAAAAAAAAAATCAACCATAAGCAGAATTAAAAATGAAACCAACTATGGGCTTGTGTTTTAGCATATGCTGTACAAGAACAATAAAAGAAAAGCATTATTTCTCTCTAGTGGAAAGAAACAAACACTTCCCATTAGGAGCTGGCTGTTATCTTCTGCAAACACCAGAATGGAGCTGAAGGAACAAGATTCAGAAAGGCCCTTCAGCCTCTGGCAAAGGGGGTGTGTACATACATTTCTGCTCTTTCCCACCTCCATTTCCACAGGGTTGCCAATCAATTTAAGAACTGAAAATAGCCACAGACAGGGAAGGAAGAGATCGAGCTGGGTTGGTTACCATGGGAGTTACTAATGAGGCTCTCTTCTTCTGTCTTTTAAAGATCCTTGCCATCCTCATGACATTTGGAATGATAAAATTAAGGGAGGCAGCATCTATATCCTGCCATTTGATAATCTCAAAAATATCATCAAGGAATTCTGAGTTAAAGACGCTTCTAAATGAGTAGAAGCCACGTATAGCAGTGATGTTTCTTACCAAGGAATCCAACCTTTGGTAGACCTACAGAGGTCAAGGATGCACTCTCCACGGGGTTCTGAGAAACTGTGGAAAGGGAACTGACTCAGGTCCAGATCCTCTCGTGGTATTTCAACTGGAGGACTGCTGGATAGAATGCTGCTCCCTGTCACTCACAGAGACAGCAGTGTTGAGACCTTCCAGCCGAGGCCAGTGTCCTAGAGCCTCAGTGACTGTGTTCTATGAAGTTCCAGGGTGAACACAAGCCCTTGCTAAGAATGAAGTGCCTTGGCCTTAACTGGTACAAAGAGCTTTTAAAAGAATGGTTACAGGGTCCAGAGAGATGGCTCTGGGGCTAAGAGTGCTTGCCGCTCTTCCGGAGGACCTGGGTTTGAATCCCAGCACCCACAGGGCAGCTCACAACCACTTGTAATTCCACTTCTAAGGTATCTAATAGAGTGTATGTTCCCAAAGTCACACTCTCAAATGCCGTCAGCCTCACGTCGGTGACAAGGATTTGTTATGTTGGATGTAAATTGTCTCTCGTGGTATATGTGCTAAACAGTTAGATACCAGCTGGTGGCGCCGCCTTGGGAGTTGGGGGACACTACAGAAAATGAGGCTGAGTTAGAGGAAGTTTGTCTCCAGGGGTGTGCCTCTGAATGGGACAGCCCAATAGCCCGCCCTCTACTGCCTGCTCTCCACAAGGTGTGTAGGCTCTGCCACATGTTCCTGCTGTCACCCCACCCCACCCCCTTCGGTGCATTTTCCTTACCACAGATCTAGACTCACGGAGCCACCTAACAATGAACTAAACCCTCCCAAACTGTGAGCAAAATAAACTTCGGAAGTTATTCTCTCAAGTATTTCATTCACAGTGATGCAGAAGCAGCTCCCAATTGACACCTAGCACAGCGCCAGGCTGTGAAGTGGATGATGAAAATCCTTCCCCTAAAATTCCCAACTGTCCATGGGTAGGCAAGGGATTAAAACAAATGAGGTGAGGACGTTCATGAATTCTTAGCGACGGCTAGAAACATCGTCTCTAGAAATGCATTCCTAGAAGTTTGAAATTAATAATTCTCTGCTGCTGGCTGAGGTGAGTCGTGGGCTGTGATTCTCTGAGTTCCACTGCAAACACGATCAGCTTTGCAGAGTGGGTTGCATGGCAAAGAGGTAGGAAGATTCTAGAAGGAGGAATCCAAAAGACTTTAAATGACCCTGGCATTTGCTTTCAACGTAACTCGAGTATATTTGCAAAGGAGACCTCCAAGGGATGGCACTTGGATTCCCTTCCATCATGGAGGGCAAAGCCAGGGTTATGTGTAGGTGGCTCAAGGTACCTCCTCCTTCCCTGACCTGGGTACCCATTTTCTGGGTATAATCGCCCAGGGCCTTGATTTTCCAGGTTCTAGGAATGAGCCGCAATGGTACCAGGACCGCAAAGATGTAATAGAGGTCCACAGCATAGCACCCCCAGCTTGACGTTTCAACAGTTGCAAACACATAACACCCTACACACACTCACACGCATTCACTGTCACCTCCTACGCATGTATACCATTGCACAGTTATACGTACTCATTCATGAATTCACACTCACACCTACATACAATCACACGTACACCCACACCCACCTACTTGTTCACATTGGCACTTCCCACACGCTCACCCACACATTCAAACTCTCACATAGGCCCCCACACTTTCACACACTCTCTCATCCCATCTCCCACACATACACACCTTTCACTCACAAAATACCATGCCAGGTGAGGTCAGACTCATTCTCCGTGATTATCCACCCCAGAGCTGAAGGCATCTTTTCTGTCACTGTGAATCTGCCGCCTCCATCCTACCATCCAAGCAGGACAGAGACAACTAGATTACTATTTTAAGTTACATTTTATTTATTTATTTTATTTTTTTTTTGTGTGTGTTCACATGAATATGCAGGTACATGTGAAAACAGAGGCTAGAGGCCGATGTCACCTGTCTTCCCCAATTACCCTCCACCTAGTGGGCTAACCTAGCTACCCAGCATCCTCCAGGGAACCTCTGTTCCCATCACCCATAAGCTGGGATTACAGGTGGGCGTTTCCCTGAGTGCCACCATCCAAACTCTGGTCCACTCCTCAGCAAATGTTCTTCCCATCGCAGGAGACTCGTTTATCAAAGACACAGAACGCTCACTTGAAAAGCATTTGTGAGCACCTGCTGGGTGCTGGGCTTTGCTCTGGGATGGACAAATCCTGAACCTAGCTGATCATGTTATCACACTAGGAAATGGTATTTACTTAAACACCTTTCTTAGGGAAGATGCCCCCCCTGGCCTGGGCCAGCAGTCAGGGTAGCCTTCCTGCAGGAAGTAAGACTATCCAGACATGTCTGGACAGGTATGACGAATGGACCACATCAACCAAAGTCTTGGATGGTGTCAACTCATCCCTGCCCCCACATACACACCCAGAAGGAGAGGGGCCCTAGGATATACAGGTTATCTGCTTGTTCCCATTATCTCAGGCCTCAGACACCATCAGCGACTTCCTCCACAGTTGGTTCTCAGATCTACATTTCCTCTCTATTGGTGTTTTGCAACCTGGGGCCCCAATTCTATCTTCACAGGAATCTGAGGGTACCCCAACTTGTTGCGTTTAGTTTCAAACATACCCTGCTGTCCTCTCTTCCTTGGATCCTGCTGACGGCCAGCCTTCCTACACATCTGGGCCTTGCCAAAGTCCAGGACTTCTTCAGGTGACCACTACGTTTTCAACAAGGTTGTCTTTGTGTCCTCAACCCTGCCTTGCAGAGCCCCTGGCATCAGGACACACATCATCTACCCGACTCTGTCCCCAAACCTGCCCTGCAGGGTCCCCTACCCTACCAAGGCACACTCCACTCTGCCCCACCCAGTCCCCAAGGTGGTTGGCCTCTTCCTCACTAGGGGCTGCCACTGAGCGTCACCATCCGGTAGCAGAGCCACTAAGAGCACATGACTTGCTCCTCGGGGTTGGGCAACCTCTCTCACCTCACATGGTGACATTGCAGTTTTAAGAAAGGCCTACCTGGCCTGGCCTGCCAAACCATGGGGACAGTTCATCTATGTGGGCTGCCTACAGGGGAGTTAGGTACCGGGCCTCTGTTCCTCTTCCTCACTCTCAAAATGACTAGCTAGCCCTAAGGGGTTGCTCTGTCCTTGACTCCTGGACTCGGAAGGACGAAGGAAGGAACCAAACATGTCCTGTATCTCTCATCCTTCAGGATTAAAACATCCCAGTGATACACAGAGAGATGTAGAGTGTCCCCCCCCCCCATTAGCATCTCTGAAAAGCTGTTTTATGCCAAGAATCCAGCAGGTTCCCTCCCCCCCTCACACCCGCACCCACTCATCCATCCATGTCTGCCAAGCACCCACCACATGCCTGGCCCTGCCAGAGTATGAGTGAGACAGCTCAGCTTCTCTCTAATGCTGCTGATAGACTTGTAGGAGATGAGAATAAATACACTAAGGTAAAATAAAAACAGCTTCAGCAGCTCTTATCCAAAATGCTCAAGGCCAGAGATGTTCCGGCTTTCACTCTTCCCCCCAGGATTTCTGAAATATTTGAATGTATATAACGAGTTAGTTTGGGGGACAGAGCCCAAGGCTCAGCATCGGATTCATTTATGCCTCACATATACCTAATGCAGGTGCTTTTGTACCATTGTGTGTGCATGCATTTCTTCAATGCACCTGCATTTTGACCGGGCCACTATGTCACACAAGTGTGCATTTTCCACACAGAGCATCTTATCCGGTTTGAGAATGTTCGGGATTTTAGAGCACTTGGCGGTTTCAGGCTATGGATACTTAAGCTATATAGACTACTTAGTGCAGTGACGGCTAGGGAAGGGACCCGGGTGACACCAGGGATGAAGAGAGCTACACTTACCACTTCAAAGGACAACCATGTCCATTGGCTGCCCCATCCCCAGCCATGCCTGGTATCTGGAGCCTATGATGTTTAAGAATGGGTGGTGCGCCTGCTGTATGGATCCCATACACAGCAGTCGGGAAGATCCATCTCAGCCCTAATGGCCACTTGGGATGCTTGCTTACCCATTCAGCATAGATGAGTGTTTGCCATGGTGAGTTAAAGCAACACTATTGTGCTTAGCTACTTCAGTCATTTTCAAATTCAAGGCTACCCTGGAAGCCCCCAGGAGACCCCCACTTTTTGACAGCCCATTTTGTTGCCTGGTGGCAAAAGAAAAGTCATTTTTCTTCACCGGGGGGGGGGGGGGGGGGGCGGCGGGAGGGGGGTGTTGCCAGCTGACAGTCCGTCCCAGCCCCCACCCCACCATACTCCTCTATGCCCCCCAGAGAAATCTGCAAAGCTGCATTTTCAATTCTCCACGCTGGGCGCATTCCAAACAGCTTCCCAACAAGCCAACAGTGTTCTCATCTCACCTCGGCCAGTCCCCATCCAAAAAGGGGACACTGTCCTCAGTAACGACGCTAAATAATCAGATTGCAGCTGGGTCATCTTGCTGAATGTCTAATGGTCTCCAATTGTGAGGGCTGAAATAAGCACATCTGTCCCCCCGGAGAAGGCCACATGCACGCGGGACACGTGGGTAAAATGGGCATGGCTCTTAGAAACCCATTTCTGCCCTGAGATGTCAACCTCCAGCTAGTCCGAATGTTCCCTGACAGCCAGAGGAGGGGCTGCTGGGGACAACTTGTTTCTGGGTAAGAAAAGGGCCCACAGTTTGGACAAGTGAAGAAAAGCAGGATACGTACAATGCCAAGTTTATTACTGGGCTAGCAGGTCCAAAGATGACTCCGGTCCTTTTCCCAGGGCTATTGAGAAAGGGGTGTGGGGGATCCAGGAGCTGCAGGTGTCCAGGGGCCAGGTGAAGTGCAGAGGCAGGTAGAGACTCGAGGAAGCCAAGTGTCCAGGAAGTTGAATTCCAGTGACCGGGTCAGATCCACGTGTCCAAGGCATAGATGTCACCAAAGGGATTTTGGCTGGAGGAGCTGACCACACAGCTGACCAGGGACAGCAAAGACATCCTAGCCATGAACCATCCCAACAGGGATCCAGGAGATGTCAGCCTCCTCCTGCTGCACCTTTATGCAGCTGCTTTTTGATATCTGAAGTATCGGGGTGTAGGGTAGAGACCAGAGAGCAGTGGAGAAGCCCTGCCTAGCCCTACACTGTGCAGCACTTCAGATGCCACTCTCTGACCATTCTGTGACGGGACCCTGAGTCCCCCAGGCACCCACAAGCCTGCACAAGGAATGGGGTTCCTTTCTGACCTGCTTCTGTCATCCAGGAGCTTCCCTACCTCTCATCATGTCCCATCTTGTCTGTGTCAGTCAGAGTGTCCCAAGAGATTACGTTCTCCGCAAGGACAGGCACCACTTTCCCACCCTTTCAGCCCCTGCAGCACTGAGGACAGTCTCAACACATCAGCCTTTGAATGGATTAAATAAACGTAAGCGACACCCACCGTTGGTGGTCTGACATGCATCGCGCTAGACGCTTTGTGGCGTTACCCACCTACCACCCCCCCCCCTCCGAAAACTCACAAGCTGCCAGGAAGGGGTGAGTTATTATTCACATTGGGAGGAAGGAGCTCTGTTGGCGGGGCCAGGACCACAGGGCAGGTGTGGCTCTACAGCTATGCCCTATACCCAAAGCCCCCAAACCACACTCCCTTAACAAAGTGAGTCATTGAAACAGCGCCTTCCCAACAGTGGGTTTGCGCTTTTTTTTTTTTTCCGGTTTTGGTTTTGGTTTTTCAAGAAAGGATATCTCTCTGTCTCTCTCTCTGTAGCCTTGGCTGTCCTGGAACTCACTCAATAGACCAGGCTGGCCTTGACTTTAGAGATCCACCTGCTTCTGCCTCACAAGTGCTGGGATTAAAGGCGTGTGCCACCACCGCCCGGCGGGTTTGCACTTTTAATCTGCTTGGCAATTGTTTCGGTTTCAGGGAGGTGACCTTCTGTCACACTTATTTCAACAATTTCTAGAAAATAAAAATGAACAGCGTCTAAGTGAATCAGGACGTGTGATTATTAGTTTCCTGCTGTTTTGTTATTGTTCTTTGAGATAGGGTCTCACTCTGTACCCCAGGCTGGCCAGAAACTCATAACAATCCTCCGCCAGCCCAAACCTATAGTTAACCTAGAATTCTGATCTTCAAAATAGAGAATGTGATCATTTGAGCAGAAATATACTTATTAAAGAGAACGGAAAGCAGCAGGTACAGATTAGCAAACTTTTAAGGAAAAATTAAAGCATTTCTCCAGAATCTCCCCCAAACGGTGAAAGAAGAGGGCCCACTTCATGACTCACGAGGCCACCGTGGTACTCACAGACAAAGGCATTGGAAGGAAAGAATAAGCTAGTCTTCCCCAAGATCACAGATTCAGAATTCTCAGCAAAGTATTAAATCCAATGATGAGGAGAAAGAAGTCAGCCCAGGGAGCAGGACTCAGCCCAGATACAGAAGCCTGGCTCAGCAGTTTAAAACCAATTAGTGTTAACTCATCATATCACCAGGCTACAGAAGAAAAACTGCAGGGTCCTAAGAGCGACACCAGAGAGCGTTTGACAGAATCTCAACTGATCCATGAGGAAAACCCACAGCGAAGTGGGGCAGAGGTACATCCTCCAACTGAAATAGCTCTTGCACAAACCACCGAAACCTAACAGCATGCTCGATGGTGGGAAAATAGATGTCTGCCTATTAAAACAGGAACAAGATCAGAATGTTTCACTACTCCGTTTCAACAGCATACCAAAACTTCTAGCTAGCTAATAAGAGAGAGAGAGAAAGACAAAAATGCAGAAGATTGAAACAATTAACCAATGAATCTCCTAAAATGTACGTATTATTTTAAGGTTTTAGGGCATGAGGTAAATATACAAATTCCATCATTTTTATATACCCGAAATTAACAAGTGATATTTGAAATTTAAAACACAGTACTATTGGCATTAGCACCTCAAATTTAAATACCCACAAATAAATTTAAAAGTAATGTGTAAGAGCTACATGAAAGTTAGGAGACTTTATTTTTTTTAAAAAAAGTAAAAAGCTCAATAAACAGAAAGATATCCTGAATAAGGAACCGTAAAACTGCCAGATCTATGAGTCAGCGCAATCCCAATCAAAATCGCCAACAAATTATTCTGTGGAAACACTTACATAACACAAAACTCGACATTTTAATCCTTTTTGTCCTGGAACGTGGCATTTAGAACCTTCAGAGTTTGCAACCAACCCCGCCTTCCCTCTCCTGGGGATCTGAATCTTCCCAGAGGAAATTGTCTCCCGCTCTGTGAGACTCACCTTTCTTCCTTCCACTTCCTGACACCACCCTTCTGTCTTCAGGTTTGATTGCTCTAGGGATGTCATCTGAGTGGAGCCACATTGCCTGTGGCCTATTTACCTTAGCACCCGGCATCTTACAGAACAAAGAAGGCTCAAAAAGGTTGGAAAGGATTTCTGAACACACAACAACAAAATCGATTCATAAACAAAAGTGTCCTGGGTTCGAGGCGTTTTGAGCAGTGCTTGCCTGTGCTGCTTGGCATAGCTTACCACAGCCGTGGTTGGGAACACAGGACAGGTGTGCACTTTGTCCTGCACACGCTCTTTTTCCACACAATGCTAGTGAATGCTGCCTGAAAACGGCTCAGATTAGAGACTATTATATGTAACACTTGGGTTTTTATTAATGAGACCATTTAAAATTCGTGCTACAATTGTACGTTATAAACTAGAGTGTTTTTTACTGGGCATACAAAGTTTTCTAGTGTTAGAGAAACTTAATGGTCAAATGACAGAAAACAAAAATCTTCCAGTATATTCCTACTGTGACTGCTCAACATGTGATATCTTTGGATTGTGTTGGGTTAGAATGTTTGAATTTAAAAATTGCTTTTGGAGTTCCTGATTGGAGTTCCACTTAAAAAAAACATTGTTCAATGATTTCTTGGGATTAGGACAGAACACCTTGGAAATGGCGATAAACACAGTTCTACATTTATGCAATGTGGCTGTACTGACTAGTTTTATGTCAACTTGACACAAGCTAAAGTCATCTGAGAGGAGGGAGCCTCAGTTAAGAAAACTGCCTTAAAACCAGGCTGTAGACAAGTTGTAGCATTTTCTTAATTATTGATTGATGGGGAGGGCTCAGCCCATTGTGGGTGGTACCATCCCTGGGCTGGTAGTCCTGGGTTCTTTAAGAAAGCAGGCTGAGCAAGCCACAGGGAGCAAGCCAGGAAGCAGCTCTCTGCATCAGAAGCAGGCCTCTCTACATCAGCTCCTGCCTCCAGGATCCTGCCCTGTGTGAGTTCTTGTCCTCACTACTTTTGATGATGAACAGTGATCCAAATAAACCCTTTGCTCCCTAAATCGCTTTTGGTCATGTATTTTATCACAGAAATAGAAACCCTAACTAAGACATTCTCAGTATTAACAATTATGAAATAAAAATATCAGTCAGCTCTGCAAAGCATTGCAGAAGCTCAGTGTCCTGCACCAAATTATTCAGCCAGGATTGGATTCCTTGTGTGAAAATAAACACACACATCATCTCATTAGCATGCAAATTTGCTTTCATCTTTGAAAAACAGAAAAATTAATGTATGCCAAAGCATTATTTTAAAATAAACTTCTTTATGGTTTACTACCAGTGAATGTTGGCTTTGAGTCTAGTTAGGTTTCTATGGCTGTGATAAAACACTGTGACCAATCCAACTTACAGAAAGAATTTATTTGGAGCTAACAGTTAGTTCCAGGGGGGCTAGGATCTACAATGGGGGGAGAGCAGGGGGCTAGAGCTGGAAGCCTAGAGCTAAAGGCTCACATCAACTCCAAGCAGGACGCTGAGAGAGTGAACTTGAAATGGTGTGAGTATTTAAATTCTCAAAGACTAACAACGGTGAAGTACATCATCCAGCAAGGCCACACCTCCTAAGTCCCCCCCCCCCCGCCCTCCCCCCCCCCAAAAAAAAACCACCAACCTGGGACCAAGTATTCAAGTGCCAGATACTGTGGAGGCCATTTGTCATCATACCACCACAATCTGTGACATATTATCTATACCTATTGTGACACTTGGTATTGTCAACTTGACAGAACCTAGAAATATCAGGTAGATGGGCCTCTGGCCCTGTTGGTAAGGGATTATTGGTTGTTTAAGATTGATTTTGCTTTGCCTTATATGTGCCTGAGTGTATGTGCCTGCACCATGGGCAGGTCTTTGGAGATCAGAAGAGGTCCTCAGATCCCCTGGAGTTAGAGTTACAGGTAGTTTTGAGCTACGGGCATGGGGGAAAGGTGGTGTAAACTGAATTCTTATCCTCTGGAAGATCAGCACGTGTTCTTAACTTAAAGAGCCAACTTCCCAGCCCCTTGCGGGATTATCTCAGTTGTATTCAGGAAGTGAGAAGATCTGCCCACTGTGGGTAGCATCACCCCTTGGCTGGGATTTGAACTATCCAAGTGGAGAATAGGAGCTGACCAGCAACATGCACACATTGCCGTTTCCTAATTATGGGTCCCACATGCACAGCTGTTTCAAGCTCCCACTGCTCTGACTCCGTGGCCACGACAGACCATACCTTGGAGCTATGAGCCAGCCTAAACCCTTTCTCTCTAAATTGCTTTCATCAAGGTTTTATCACAGCAACAGGAAAAGAAACTAAGATACCCATACATCCAGGGTGACAGAACAGTTTCTAGGGCAAAAGGCATCATAAACTGAAAGTTCAGGAAGCCTGCCTTAGGATAATGTCTTCTAGGCTCGTCCTGTAGGACTTCCTCTTTTATGACTGCATAGTATTCCATTCTGTGTCTGTACTACACCGTGTTTACCTCTTTCTCCATCTGTGGACGTAAACTTTGTATGATTTGGTTTTTAACTCTAAAGATAAGGGATCAAACTGAAGGTCCCCAAAGGCAGGGATTTAGTTTATGTTTTGTTGTTGTTGTTGTTGTTGTTGTTGTTTTAATGAAGAATGCCCTCTAAGGGAACATTTTTTTTCTTACAAATCCACATTAGACTGCCTGGGGCACAGGACCCATAGCCTGCTGTTTCCCTGCATTCTTCCAGCCTGATGATTTTTAGCTAGCTCTGATTGCTGGCAGATGGGGCACCTTCCCTTGGTCTTCCTTGCTTAAAATCCCTTCCTGGACTTCTGAACTCTCTTCCTTCCTCCTCATGTGCATTATTCTGACACGTGATCCCTAGCTTCCAGGCACGGTGAGGGCGCTCTGAGTGCTCCTGATTGGACTGCTGCATCTTGGCCTGCATCTCCTGTGATGCTGACCCACTTTCTCCGGGTGAGATGATATAAAAAGCCACTCAGATTTCCAGAGACACGTCTGCGTTTTGCCTGTTTTCTTCTGCTTTTCCCCATGGCTATGGTCTGTGCTAATGAGATCAATGTGTGCCCACATTCTGGCTCGTGCTTCTGAACTTGGCCTACGGATGGGGGTGGGGCTGGAAGGCCCAGCCCTTACCTGTCCTCCAGTTGTCAGTCACCTGGCCCTAGGCTCTAGGTAAAGGGTCTGGGGCCCATGTTTACTTGTTAGGATGAGAGAACCTTCCATGGAAACTTGACTTACGGTTTAAGCAACACAGAAGAGGGATGAGCTGTTTACAGAAGGGACAGGGATGAATATCTGGAGTCAAACCAAACCAAACCAAACAAACCAAACCAAACAAACCCAAAAAATGCACACACACAAAGCTGTCGGGGTGGAGACCTGACTGTCTGCCAGGAAATCTGTGATGGTAGCTTACCTGCTAGAAATGTCACGTGAAAATTCCAGACTCCTGGCTTCTCTGGGAAACAAAGGCGTGGTATCATTTTGTGTCCATGGAGGGTGGCCCCAAGCAGGGCACTCTGTGGCCAGGCAGGCGCCACCCTTCTTGGCTAAGGCCTATGTGGCTCTCCTGTCTGTAGATGGCCCCACCTTGGCAACTGTGCCTGTGACCTCTCCTGAGGCTCCAGTGTCATGGCCTGGTACAGGGTGGACATTCTTTAAACACATGCTGTCCCTGTGAATGCCAACTGGCAACTGCCCAAGACCCTAGGGGGAGGGAGGAACAGGCAGAATAAGCAGGTAGGGAAGTTTCATTAGAGGCTGGGCATGTTTATTGTTTGAGGGACTGGCTTTCTGTGACACCAACCGACCTTGACCTCAGCTCTCCCAGTGCCTTCTTCTTCCTGCATGTGGACAGACCAATCCGCTCCCCCCTTTCCCACACAGCAGGCGGTACTTGATACTGCAGTTCAAGGAGACCTTTTGGGACACAGCCCCATGTCTGTCTGGCCTAGCTCCTCCTCAGTCTTCTCTGAGCATGCTCCCAGGGTACCCCATTCCTTTGTCCAGCCCCAAAAGCACTTGTTGAGCTCCTGAATGCCTGGGGACAGCTGCTGGATGCCAGGGGCACAGGAGAAGTAGTGTAGACAGGTGGAGCTCAGTTCCCAAGGGGGATACAGACTAGTAAACTGTGGGTCACAGCACCAGGGCAGTTTACTATACAGCAGCTTAGTCTATCTCCCAACAGGAGGATGGCCACCTAGGGCTCGGCTGTCTCCCTGTGCCAGCACCAAGCATGGCCCACAGTAGGGGAGCAGGAAGACTTAGCACACACAGGAGGGAAGGTGTTCATTGCTGTGGAAGCAGGTGAACTTCACTCTGGGAGGGAGGGAAGAATCACCTCCTCACAGCTCTGAGGTGTCTCAGAAGAAGGCACAAGGCTGTACTAGAATAGGGGCTTGAATGGGGGTGCAGAAAAGGGGGGGGCGTCCTAGGCTTCCAGAAAAGCACAGGAAGTAGGTAAGGTCCACCAAAAGGGTTGAAATCTTGCAGTGCCTTGGAGGCATGTGGCGTTTGAATGAGAATGCCCCTCACAGGACCATGTATTTGCATGCCTAGTCCGCAGCTGATGTAGTCTTTGAAAGGCTTAGGAGATGAGCCCTGGTTGGAACAGTGAGGCCTTGTTGGAGGAAGTGAGGTGTTGAGAGTGGGCTTCCGGGTTTCAAAAGGCCATGCCAGGCCTTCCCTGTATCTGTCTGTCTGTCTATCTATCTATCTGTCTGTCTGTCTATCTCTGCCTATGGATCAGGATATAAAACTCTGATATAAAACTACTGCTCCAGTGCCATGCCTGTGTGCTCCCTGCCATGATGATAACGGCCTGACCCTCTGAAACTGCAAGCCCCCAATTAAACGCTTTCTTTTGTAAGTGTTGCCTTGGTCATGGTGTCTCTTCACAGCAACAGAACAATGACTAAGACAGCATGAGGTGCGGCAGGCTGACTGTGCAGACCGAATCTGTGCATAAGTCTGGCCGGAGCTTCCAGACCCACCTCATCAAAGAATGCCATGGTCAGACCAGGGTTCTGATGCTAGTCCAAGACTGCGGGGGAGGGTTTCAAGGTCAGTGAGGTTCCACAGGGACCCCGCTGGGCAGAGATGGAGGCTGCAAAGAGAGGCAGGTAGGATTGTAGGGGGTACAGGCTTGCCTAAAGTGGTCCAGAGTCCAGCCCAGTCACAGGTCCCAGTCATTGTCTTGGGCATCATTCGCCTGAGAACCCTGGTAAACAGTACGCAGTTGAGCTGTATGCTGTAATTGCTCGTGACAGTGAAGAATCCCAAGTTTGGGTTCAGCATGCTTTTTTTTTTTCTGCAACAATGAGACCTCAAATGTGAGAGCCCTAGTTAAAGAACCACCAACCACATTCACATCTTCCAAAGTAGAAAGCAAACATATGCTAGATGTTCACAACAGAAGACCAGGATTTCTTTAAAATAAAGAATAATGAAATACTAAATGTCCTCGTGGTAGATTCTTTAAATTAGTGGATGGATTCCCTTTTTATTGCCAAGAGGGAATAGTTTTGAAGCCACATTTTACAGAAATAGCTATCGTATGAACCACAAACAAATGGTTCATTCTATGACACATCTGGAATGACTCATCTAGAAAAGGATTTTCTGACACTTTATGCTATTTAGATATGATGGATGGTGTGGACTGGTCCACAGCCTTTGTTCAGAAAGGCATTTGTGAATTTTACTCAAAAGGAGGGAAAACCTTCTCATGGCAGAAGGTCTTTCCATACTGGCTTCCTGGCATTCTTTGGGGGAGGATCTGATAATGAAATGGTAACCTAGTCCAACATGGAGCACCCTGAGATTTCTTAGGGTCCAGCCAGGGTCGGAGATGAGAGACTTGGGGACTCTTGAAAGATTTGCTCTAATATTAGAAAGTGACTGTTGCAGCTATGGAAAGCTAATTAGCATGGATGCTAATGTATCAATGTGCACTCGCCATTTTGCAAAAACAGAATATTAAGAAGGAACAGTAAGCTGGGTGGTAGTGGCGCACGCCTTTAATCCCAGCACTTGGGAGTCAGAGGCAGGTAGATCTCTGAGTTGAGGCCAGCTGGGTCTACAGAGTGAATTCCAGGACAGCCACGGCTACACAGAGAAACCCTGTTTCCAAAAACAAAAACAAAAAAAAATGGAACATTAAGGGTTGGAGAGATGGTTCAGTTAATAAAGCATTTGTCCTGCAAACATGGAAACCTGAGTTTGTACATCCAGCACCAGCATACAAAGCTGCACATAGCAGTGTGTACTTGTAACCCCAGTGCTGGTCAGTGTATTAGAGGTGGGGGAGGTGGAAGTAGGAGGATCCCTAAGTCAGCCATTGTCTTAGTTAGGGCTTTATTGCTGTGAAGAGACACCATGACCACAGCAACTCTTATAAGGAAAACATTAAATTGGGGGCTTGCTTACAGTTTCAGATGTTCAGTCCATTATCATCATGGTGGGGAGTATGGTGGCATGCAGGCTGACATGATGCTGGCTACATCTTGACCAGAAGGCAACAGAAAATCAACTGAGACACTGGGCAGTATCTTGAGCATAGGAAACCTCAAAGCCCACCCCCACAGTGACACATGTCCTCCAACAAGGCCATAACCACTCCAGCAAAGCCACACCTCCTAATAGTGCCACTCCCTACGAGATTATGGGAGCCAACTACATTCAAACTACTATAGCCAGCATAGGCAAATCAGTGAATTCCAGGTTAAGTGAGAGACCCTGAACCAAAAGATAAGGTGGAGGGTGACTGAGGAAGAACCAGATGTTGAACTCTGAGCTCTACCCACATAAGCATATACTGCACACATATTTGGGATGTACAGCACATTTCCCCAGTTAAGAAAATGAGCTCTTTCATCATCTCCTTTTACAGTGGAGTCCCTTTGGTGGGTCCCCAAACATGTAGGCAGCTTTCCCCACACTCAGTTGTGGCAGGGCTCACACCTCCAGTTGTCTTGGCCTTTAAAAGGCATCACATCTGGGTGGGCTGTCACTGTCATGTGGTAAGATACAGAATGAAAGCCTTTTCTTCTCTCTCTGAGGACATGTCGACTTCACCTTTTCAATGTCTTTACTAATACATGTAGGTCAGAAACTATGGATCACACACACACACACACACACACACACACACACACACGTGCGCACACTACAAACAGCTCTCGTTTAAAGCATAAGCTAGGACAAGTTCCCTTTTCTCCTACAGAGATATTGATTCCACCTGGATCAGAAACAGCCCTAGAGGCTTCTGTTTCCTCATCTGCAAAGTGCCCCCTGCCAGCATGGGTAATTGCTAGTACTTCTTCTCTACAGGGAAAATTCAGGATTCTTATTATACATTCTGCTCATGGCTTAATGTGGGCGAATGGTGTGAATCACCTGATCCGCCATCTTTCCAAGGGCAGCCAGCTGTATGGGGTGACGGATGGGAGCTGAAATCCAGTGATTCATGACAGGCAACCTTCCTTTTCTTCCGATGGTGCAGGTTTTCAAAAGGCACCCTGGTGTGGCTAGAGTCACACTAACTTCCATGTGTAAGACTGGAACCCCACCATGAAAGACACAGCTGGGATTCCAGCCTACTGCCTTCACTTCTGCGCTTGGCTCACCAGCCCAGTGTCTTCAGGATATAAAGACCTCACCCACAGAGTGAGGAACCATGCAGTGTGAGACCTCAGTACCCATAGCGATTCTTAAGGTACTTCACTGTGCCGAGAATCCTTAATGATGTCATTTAAAGAAAGAGAAGCAGCAGAGATCCACAGCCAAGCATCAGGCCAAGCTCCAGGAATCCAGTCAAAGAGAGGGAAGAGGGATTCTATGAGCAAGGGGCATCAAGATGATGATGGGGAGCCGGGCGGTAGTGGGACATGCTTTTAATCCCAGCACTTGGGAGGCAGAGCCAGATGGATCTCTGTAAGTTCAAGGCCAGCCTGATCTGCAGAATGAGATCCAGGGCAGGCACCAAAAACTACACAAAGAAACCCTGTCTTAAAAAACCAAAACAAACAAACAAACAAACAAACAAAAAAGATCATGATGGGGAAACCGACAGAGACAACCGAACCAAGCTAGTGGGAACTCATTAACTTTAGACCAACAGCTGTGAAGACTGCGTGGGATGAGATCTATCCCTAGTGCATGAGCTGGCTTTTTGGAGCACATTCCCTATGGTGGGACATTTTGCACAGCCTCGATGCAGGGGGATGGGCTTGGACCTGCCTCAACTGAATGTACCAGTCTTTGCTGAATCCCCATGGAAGGCCTTCTTACCTTTTTGGAGGAGGGAATAGAGGGTGGATTGTGGGGAGAAGGCTGGTGGGTGGGGAGCGAGAAGAAGGAAGAGAGAGGGATCTCTGGTTGGCATGTAAAATGAATAAAAACTTTCTTAATAAGGAAAAAAATTAAAAAAAGAAAAGAAGAGAAGCAGCAGGCACTGGGTCATCTCTACACTGAACTGAAAGTGTGATTCCACAGAGCATCTGCCCAGGGGATGGTTCACAGCCGTGAGTCGGGATAATTGGAGGTGGAGGAAGAGTCATGATGTCCACGGAGCCTGGGTTCAACCTCTCCCTCAACCGGATCACTAAAGCTAGGTTGCCGTGGACATCACTACGCCCTGTGGTCCCTCCTGGGATTACGGCATGGCATGCGTGAGATCAGAGGAGCATGTACAGATGCAAGAGTGATTGTCAACAGAGAGCACCGAGGATGCTACCTCCCACCCCACCCAAGACCACTGTAGCTAACTCTAGGAAGATGGTTCTTAGGCCCTGGGGACCCCGTGTCAGAATGGAAAGTGAGGAGCCTTGAGCAAAGCCAGACCAGCATATAAACTTCCCACAGTTAATTCAATACCATTGGTGTTTAAATAAAGCTCACGTTGTGTCAAGCATGCTCCAAAGATGCTTTTGTTTTAAAGACAACGTCCAAACCCACACCCATTTAGGAGATAGTTCTTGGCACAGAGAGTGCAGGGTCATGCCACCCGCTGTGGTGAAGGAGGCCATGGTTTTTGTGCTTGTGGGTATTTAACATATAAGGAAGCCAGCAGTACTGTCACCACTCTCTCGATGACATAAATCCTGGGACGGTTTACAGGGAGAGAATGTGAGGCCCAGGCTGGTTGTGCAAGTCTGAAATCCCAGCACGCCGGAGGCTGAGGTAGGTGGAGTGCAAGGTCAAGGTTAGCCTGGGCTGCAGAAGGAGCTCAAGGCCAACCTGGGTGACTCGGGAAGACACTGTTTCAAAGTGAAACGTGAAATGAGGACCAAGGATGTAGCTCACTGGAAGAGTCCTTGTCCAATATGTGCAAGCCCCCTCGTGGGTTCCATCCTCAGCAACAGACACACAGGCACACACACGCAGACACACACACACACACACACACACACACACACACACACACACACACGCAGACACACACACACACACACACACACACACACACACACACGCAGACACACACACACACACACACACACACACACGCAGGCGCACACACACACACACACACACACACTGAAAAGTGAAGGGCTAGGCAGCTTAGGGAATTGCCTCCGTGATACCAAATGTTAGGTCTTAAACGTGAGTGTCCCAGCCTCTCATAAACCACAAACCTAAGTCTTTCAGGACACTGCCACCAGCCCATCAAGAGAGAGACACCTGGACAGGCAGAGAATCCGTACCTATTCCCCTCCAAGTACTAGCCCTTCCAGAGGCTTCTGTCTTAGCATCTTAGACTCTCTGAATAGTCTACCTGCACTGCTGAACTGAGGTGGAGTCTAGAAGGAACCACAGGCCCCAGGGGGCAATCAGCAGGACCTACAGGAAGTTAAAAGCAGAACAGAGTGGAGAAGCTGCCCTCATGGAGACAGGGTCCTTCCAGGGAAATGAGTGTCCTTCCTGGAATGGTACTAAGAGCAAAGGACGCGACTGGAGACCCTAAATGCCAGCACAGGCTGGAAGGACACAATGAACACACTGAAATGAAAGGATGAGAAGACCAGGAAACCTCCTGCCTCAGGAAGCAGAATTCACGTTCGGGCGGTGCACCTGCCTGCAGAGATCACACACAAGGTCAGCGCCGAGATGTCTTTGGGGCTGAACTTTGTCCCCAAAGTTCTGCTTTCCTCGAGGCTCTCTGCCTGGAAGCCAGGGCCACTTCTGGGTCACAGGATTAGGGAGAACTGAGGCAGCTTAGGCAGTGTGTGGAGAGGGATGGCTAAGAAAAGAACAAGGCTGTCCCAAGGCCCAGGCACTCAGAGGGGATTGCTGGGGGAGAGTGCGCCATCAGTCAGGCATCCCAGAGCCAACTTCTCCATGGAAACGGAAGGGGAGAGGGGCAGACACAGATGGGATGACTGGCTGACTAGATTGTTTGTAAATGCCACAGAGGTACAGGGAGGGGGGCCAGGGACAGTAGTGGAGAGAGATAGCAGTATGTGAGAAATTCTCTTTGAGTATGGAATGTTTCCTGGGGACTCAAGACACCAGCAGCTCCTTCCCCACTGGAGTCAAAAAGGAAGCCTCTTAGAGGTACTGCTCCAGAGTCCAGAGAGCCAGAGAACTCCAACTCCTGGGGCCGACAGCCCAAGGCTAGAACCATCATGCCTCGCTTTCAGAAGTCTACCCAGATGGTTATATGGTTGGCCCCATCCGGATACACAGGAAGGAAGGCATGGCCTTGCTCTCTAGGGTCTAAACACTCAATCTACTGGCCCAGAGTGACAGACCTGTGTTTCTTCCTTCTGCAAGGAGAGGAGCCTGGGGCAGGTGGCAGGAGGCCCAGTTGCCTATACAGGTCCAGGGATTCTGACTTCTCGACCCCTGTCAGCCCCTAAGTTTCCTAAACTAGGACTGAGCCAGGCTGATGAAGGCCTGGTAGGTAAGACCCATAGTTTTAAAGATGGACAGACCCATGGAGAAGAAGATGGACAGGCCCATAGAGAAGACAGCCTTTTAGTTATCGAAGGGCATCTCCCAAAAGCCAGAGGGCGTGACTCCCTCGCTAAAGTAAACGACTGTTCCTGTTCGAGAGAGGAGCCAACTGTGGCGGCTCACAGCTGTAATCTCAACACTCAGGGTGTGAAGGCAGGAAGATCAAAAGTTCAAGGCTACCACTGGCTACATAGTGAGCTTGAGGCTGGCCCGTGCTGTGTGAGACCTTGTCAAAAGAAAAGCAAACCAAAAATCAAAAACCAATCTTAAAGGACAAGAGTGTCCCCTTCACATGACAGTGTTCACACCCAGGATCTTGGCCTCGCAGCATTAAATGCAATTTGTGTGCTGGGAGGTCATCCGCAAGCAAGGACCGTACATCCTCAGTGAACTCACTCACAGGCTGAGAAAAAGAGGTGGAACTCTGGCCTCTCTGCTGTCATTTCTATGATGCCCTTAGCACTCAGCCTTCATCTCAGAGGTCTCATCTACTTGGAAAGTTCTGTGAGTTTTTCTAAACAAAGCTGAGTTACCGGCTAGAGGGGTGAAGGCTGAGGAGTGAAGTGTGTGTGTGTGTGTGTGTGTGTGTGTGTGTGTGTGTGTGTGTGTGCGCAGCCAGCAAGTGTCTGGGGCTATGCAAGCTACAAAGCATATTCTTAGACACCCCTTCATTAAAGTCAAGATTATCGTTAATGGGTTGAGCTGTAATGCTGAGATGATAGAATGCTTCCCCAGCATGCCGGAAGCCTGGGGTTTGATACTCAGCACCATAGAAACCAGGCAAGGTGATGCATGCCTGTAATCCCAGAACTCAGGAGTTTAAGGCAAGAGGATCAGGGATTCGAGGTCATCCTTGTCAACATATCGAGTTTGAGGCTAGCTAGCCTGGGCAACACGAGATCCTATCTCAAAAAATATAACTCTTTATATATTTATCATGACGGGAGTATTTTAGCTTAAGAAATCCCAATGACCCTGCCTAGAGAGTTGGGGGGGGAGGGTTGGAGAGAAGAGATAGCATCAAGACCCTCTAACCCCCATCCTCAAGTTCTTTTCTGCATATGAGGGATATTGATTTATCCCAGCTGAGGGAGGTCACCTGCAGGACAGCATGGAAGGAATAATGAAGTGTATGTACTTGAGATTATTTTTGTCCATTAACTGGCAGCACACCTCAGATGCATTCTTGACAGTAGAACTAAACAGCTATTTAATATTAAATTGTGACCGTGTTTGCAAGGAAAGCCCTAGGAAACTTAAAACATGCCATGGGTTGCATCATAGTACCCCCACGACCACCACCACCATACGTCAGACTCCTCCCAGAGTTGAATATGGCTTATGGTGTGAGCGGTTCCTGATTTCTAGACCGAATTTTTGACATGCTGCAATGTTTTCAGGAAAGAGAAACACCCCTTTAATTTATGTAAAGAGTATTCCTGAAGATATGCATAATGCATTCCACGAGGTTTAGGCACCAAGCTTGTAAACAGCACAGAATGATCACAGCACATACTGACGCAGAAAGGAAACAAATCCCTTTGCGGCAGGCAGGCAGGCAGGCGGGCGGGAGAACCTTGGCTTTTGTCATTTTTGCTGTTTATGTGAATAAGACGTGGGGAGAGTGGTAGGCAGAATTCTAAAAATGTCCCCCAGATGTCCACCCTTGCATTTATTTTTTTTTCATCAAGTACTGATTTAGGGATTGGTGTGAAGGGACTTTGCAGATGGAAGGGTGTTTGCTAATAAAATGGCTTGAAAACGGAGACTGTTCAAGGTTTCCCAAGCGCACCAAATGCCATGAGACAAGTCCTTGAAAGCAGCTGAAGGGGCGTGTTGATCAGCAGATAAAGGCTCATGCTGCCTTGAGTTGTATCCCCAGGACCCATGTAGTAGAAAGGAGAGAATCGACTGCTACATCCACACATGCACCCAACATGTGTGTTTCCCATCCCCCATATCCACACAGCAAATAAGTAAATGTGATAAACTCTTTTTTTTTTTTTTTTTTTTTAAAGCAGAGAAGGAACAAATGAACCAGAGACAGGAGGAAGAAGGAGATCGGAGAGCCAGGGAACCAGGAAAGAAACTCCCCAATCCATGGCTGGCTTTAAAATGCCAATGAGCAGGAACATGAGGAGATCCTTCAGTGACAGCAGGCTGGAAGCCGCCCTCTTTCAACCACAGGAACTGAATTCTGCCAACCTCACTAAGGAGATTCCTCCCAGAAGGGACACAGCCCAGGGACACAGCAACTCCATCCTTCAAGACTATAAGCAGAGAAGCAGCCAGGACCATGGCTTCTGACCCACAGAGCCTATAGGAGAAAGAAACAGGTATCATCTGAACTCACGGAGTGTGTGCTCACTTGTCGCAGCCTATCATAAGAATCTAGTGTGGGCAGGACGGGAAGGCGTGGTAGAAAGGGACTTTCTCCACCCACCTGCAAGGACTCAAATTTGACCTGGTACTTCTTTGTGCTGCCCCACCATGCACCTGTGTGAATGCAGTCAGCTGTGATGTGCACATCTGTCGGATAGGAGTCCAATTTAAATTCTTGCACCGCAAACCAATGAGCTCCTGACATATATGTTTGGCCACAATATGCTAAATATAAAATGAAGGACGTCTGTTAGTCATAAAATCTCACTATGAACAATGAATTCATAGCCTATTATGCTCAATATATATATTATTGAATTTGCTTCTTTCTCAATTTTCTAAAAAAGATTTACTTATTTTTATTTTATGTGTATGAGCATTTGCCTGCATGTGTAAAACTGAACTATGTACAGTGCCCATGAGGGCCAAAAGAGGGCGTTGAATCCCCTGGAATCATAGTTAAGGGCAGTTGTGTGGCCTTGGTGCTGGGAACTAAACTCAGGTCCTATGCAAGAGCAGCCAGCGCTCTTAACTGAGCCTTGTTCCAGTCCCTCGATGTTATTCTTTTTGAGAGGAAGGAAGAGAATGGTATAAGTACATTCTTTTGTTGAGCTGAAATTAAAGTACTACATCACATTGCCTATGTCTTCCATTCTTAACAGAGGAACTACAGAGCAGTATTATGCTACTATTATAATTGCACTTTATGATTTCTAAGAACTTAGCTATTGAAGATGGCTTGAGTCACTGGTTCAAAGACTAAGTCAAAACTTATCTGCTCACTTAAGAATCCATGATAGCTTTTTAAAAGAATATCTCAAGTGGCTAAAAGTCATTTTGCTAGGAGATGAATTTCTCATGGGGAAGCCGTGTTGAAAAAGCAAAACGGAGGCAGAAAAATACATCAAGCCCCCAGTGCTGTGGAGATTTGATAATAATGATAAACCACAAGCTTACGCGTTCATCTTACTAAGAATGGCTCCTCCAGAGGGGTCAAGGACATCACAAGAAAACCTACAGAAACAACTAACCTGGCTCATAGGAACTCACAGAGTCTGAATGGACAAGCAGGGAGCCTGCATGAGACTGATGTAAGCCCTCTACATATATGCGATAGTTGTGAGTTCTGTAGTTTCGTCTGTTTATGGGACTCCTAACAGTGAAAGCACAGGCTGTCCCTAATGCTTTGGTTGGCTCTTGGGAACCTAGTCTTCATATTGGATTACCTTGCCCAGCTTAAATACAAGGGGAGGAACTTAGTGTTATGGCAACTTGATAAGCTATGCTTTGCTGATACCCATGGGAGACCTGCCCCTTTCTGAACAGAAACAGAGGAAGAGAGGATTGAGTGGTTGCTAAGGGGAAGTGAGGGGAGGGAATGGGAGGAGTAAGGAGGGAAAACTGCAAACGGGATTTTAAACAAACAAACAAGCAAACAGACAAACAAACAAATAAATGGCGCCTAATTCAAGGTAATGGCATCAGTTTCCTGGACAGTGTTAGTCCATTCCTTTACCACACAGGAAAAACAGAAGGATTTCACCATTTGAGTTTAAACAAACAAACAAATAAATAAACAAACAAACAAATAAACAAACATAGCTGCAGAAGTCAAAGCAGCAACGCCTTCCCACTCATTGAGAAGGACAGAGCCATGGGGAGACTCCATCCTTGAGGACAGAGTATTGAATTTACCTTTTACATCCACAGAGCAGGAATAAACAATGTCAAGTCACTGCCACAATAGCAATAGAGGCCGCATGAGCAGGGTGCCAGCAGAAAAAGGGATGACAGAAATACAGACATTTAAACCTAGTGTCTTTCAAGGGTCCTTCAACTTCTTTAAGGTTTAGTGTGTGTGTGTGTGTGTGTGTGTGTGTGTGTGTGTGTGTGTGTGTGTGTGAGAGAGAGAGAGAGAGAGAGAGAGAGAGAGAGAGAGAGAGAGAGAGAGAGAGAGCGAGCTTCCACATATATGTATGTACACTGGGTGCATGGCCTGGTGCCAGCAGAGGACAGAAAAAGGTGTCAGATCCCCTGGAACTGAATTACAGATGGCTGTCAGTCATGTGGGTGCTGGGAACAGAACATGGGTCCTTTGGAAGAGCAGCCAATGCTGTTAACCTCTGAGTCATTTGCTCAGCCCTGTGGATTTCTTAATCGTTTTGGTGACACTATTTCTCTTGTCATTGAGTAAAGCTCATTGTCATCAGAACAATGCTTTGGATAACAAAAAATAAAATCTGTAGTCAGAAAGCTCTTTATAAAAACAGGCAAAAGATTGGAACAGGCACTGTTAACCAATGAACAAAGAAACACTAACCACCAGGGAAAGGCAAATGCAAACTACCCCGACATCTTTCCACCCACCTTGGAAGGAAGGCAGAAATTGACAAGGAAAAGTAATCTTCAATTGTTGGCAAACATGCTGCTCTAACTTCCTCTCTGTTGCTGTAATAAAATACTCAAGATGGAAAGCTATGAAGGGAGTAAAGGGTTTAATTTGGCTTACACTTCCAGGTCACAGTCCACCATCATTAAGGGATGTCAAGGCAGGCACTCAAACAGGAACTTGAAGCTAGAAACGATGGAAGAGCACTGCTTGCTGGCTCATTCCCAAGCTCATCCTTAACCAGCTTTCATATACATGCCAGGACCATCAGCACAGGGAATGGCATTGCTCACAGTGGGCTGGGCTCTCCTAAATCAATAACTGATGAACACAACCCCACCACAGACATGCCCAAAGGCCAAGCTGATCTAGGTAGTCCCAGAGCTGAGGCTTCTTCTCTCAGAGGACATCAGGCTGTCAAACTGACAAGGCCAGCCACAACAGATCAGAGCCACTGGATGATCATGCTCCTCTGGTGGGAAGGGAAATGGTGTGTCCTCTGTGGAAAACAGTTGAGAGTGCTTTGGGATGTCTTTCTGTATGCTGTGAATATGTGTTGCTCTGATTGGTTGATAAATAATGCTGCATTGGCCTACGGCAGGGCAGGATGGAGCCAGGTGGGAAAATCCAAGAGAGACAGCGGGAGGAGAAAGGAGAGGAAGGAGACGCTGCGGGCTGTCGGCAGGAGAAGCCAGATGTGAAAATACCAGTAAGCCGCAGAGCCATGTGGCAATGCACAGATTAATAGAAATGGGCAGAGTTAAGTTGTAAGAGCTAGCTAGTGAGAAGCCTGAGCCATTATGCCTTATAGTTTGAAAATAATATAAGTCTCTGTGTGTTTATTTGCATCTGAGCATGGGTGGGAGAGATTCATCCCCACCGCAGGGCCAGGCAGGACCAGAGAAAGCTTCTGGCGACATCAGAGGTTTCTTTTTTTTCTTTTTCTTTTCAGTTTTTGGTTTTTTGAGACAGGGTCTCTCTGTGTAGCCCTGGCTATCCTGGAACTTGCTCCGTAGACCAGGCTGGCCTTGAACTCAGAACCTGCCTCTCCCTCCCGAGTGTGGGGATTAAAGGCATGCACCACCACCATATGTTTTAATATATTTTTTTAAATATGGGATCCAGCAAGCTCATCCTCAGTCATTCATCAGAGATGAAAATCCAAGTTTACACAAATCTATATGTGCCCATTAGAGCCATCCTACTCACTACCTGCTCCCAAATGGGAACAACTCAGACGTCTCTAATTGGGAAATGCACAAACAAAAGTGGAATACCACTCAGCAATTGAGTGGAATAAGCCAAGTGAGTCGGGAAACTTTGTACCAAGTGAAAGAAGCCAGATACAAGGCTGTATACCAAGCGAGTTCCTTGATCTGCTGTTACAAGAAAGTCAGGCGACAGACAGGGCTGGAGACTCCCCAATGGCTGCCAGGGCAGGCGTGAGATTGGAGGGTCTGATTAAGCGAGAGAGAAGTTTGCTTTGAGGTGATAAAATATACCAAGAGTGTAGAGGCAACACAGCTCTACACATTTCCTGCCCAAAAATCACTAAGTTATACATCAAAAAGAGGGGCTTGTACTGTGGGCAAACTCAAAAAAGATTTCTAAAAAAGAATGGAAAGTATATGAACATTCTGCTTCTTTCATGAGGAAACAAAGGCTCGAATACAGACCCCACTCTGAGTTACGGGATCTCTGAATTCTGTCCACACTCTAAAGAGTTAAGTGCCATTACATCCTGAGCCCAACACAGTCACAATGTGGGGAGGGAAGTCCCTCAGCTCCATAAAGCTCTGGGCATGGGTGTCCTTGTGCCTTCTCAGGGTCATCTGCCGAGGCTGTAGCCTCAACACTCTACCCATGCCCAGCAGACACTGGGGGCAAGTCTTTCAAGGAACCCTCTAGAAATAACATGTCTGAGTAGCAGATTCTTGAAGGCAATGGCCGTGACTTTTAGAATTTTGTGTCCCTGACCCACAAAGATACTCAGTAGGAACTATTTTTTTTTATTTTTTAAAGACCTGTCTCTAATCACGAAAGTAAAATTTTTTATCTATTTCTCATTGAACTCATACCTCTAAGTAACACTGTATTGCATTAATATTAAGGATTTGTGTAGTAATCTAGATGTATAAGGAGATTTATAAGTTTATTATTTGCACAGCACACATCACGGAAGAAATTAATCTGAAAAACTGCAGCTGACAGAAGCCAATTGCATATGTAGCCGTGAATGCAAATCACCTTCTAATTTCATTTTACAATGCATATTAAGTTCCCTTTCCCCAAATACAGCACTTTTATGGGATGAACACTGATACAAGGCTCAGTTTCCCTTTTAACATTGAGTAGCACATGTGTAATTTTAAAGCATCAGCAGTGAAGAGTGTAGCTGGGCTCACACTTGCCGAGGTTCTGACATGTACAAACTGAGCACATATATGTATGCATAGCTACTTCTGTATGTAACAGACATATCCCTCTGCACAGCCACACAGCTAATTTCTGTACGAAAGCTGTGTACCAAGGCCTTAACCTCTCACATATTTGTTCAATGTTTTGTTCAGCTGTGGAGCCGGCTGACAGCTGTTTGTGGCGGCTCGCAACCATAAGATATGCGGAAGAGGCAGAGGTAGGAGGATCATGAACTCAAGGACAGCCTAGTCTATATCTCGGGACCACAGAGATGACTTAGCAGTTAAGAGTTAAGAGTGGTCTTGTAAAAGACTCGGGTTCAGTTCCCAGCATCCACATGGTGACTCACGATCATCTGTAACTGGTTCTAGGAATATGATGCCTCCCTCTAGCCTTCTTGGGTACCAGGCACACATGTGGTATACATACAAACATGTGGGCAAGATGCTCATACACATAAGTAAAAGTCAATAAATCATTTCAAAAACCTTAATTATTGGCTTAAAGAGGAGAGAGAGAGAGAGAAAGAGTTGGGCTGAGAAGGACCAGAGAGTTGGCTCAGCAGGTAAAGGCATTTACCATCAGGCCGATGGTGATCTGAATTTGATTCTTGGAACCCATATGGGAAAAGAGAAAACCAGCTCCTGTAAGTTGTCCTCTGACCTCCACACATATACACATGTACACATGTACACATGTACACACACACACACACACCATCACTACCATCACAACGATATATAAGTGAATGCTATAATGCTTTGATGTGACATTATCAGTACAGCCCCCATCCACCAAACACCGTGGTTTCTAAAATGCTACTTTGAAGGGATGCATGCATTCCAAGTGACTTCCTCCAAGTTCCTGCCCATAACAAGACACTTGCTCTCTGACCAGTCCGCACGGCAGCTGGGTTCAGGGTGACAGGATCCTGGTCAACCCAGAACACAACAGTAAATCTGTCACACTGCCAGTGGACAGAGAAAAACCATTGACGATGTGGAAAAGAGGAAATGGGTTTTGGCACTGGAAACTTTCCCCACAGGTAGAGGGCTGGATCAATACAAACTGGTGCCCGTGTATGCATTTTAAAACAGCCAAAGAACCGCGGAATCCGCTTCTGGTTTCCTTCTGCACTCTCCCACTCAGGAATTTGGAGCGGCAAGGAAACAGACACAGGCCTGTCAATAGCCAAGATTTACTGAAAGAGGGGGCAGAACCAGGGCCCGGAAGACGGCTAGATAAACAGATCACAGACGCAGCAGCTAAAGGAGGGTAAGGTTTGCTCAGAGGCGTGCGAGATAACTTGGATAGATAAGTGGAAGAAAGCAAACCGGTTCTAAGGACTGTGAATCACTCGCATTAATCGTCTCCAGAGTGTGCCTGAACTGGACATCTGAAGGCTACCCCGGATGCAGGATATGAAGATGAGCGAGAAAGCCACTCCAAGTCAATAGTCTCTAGCAGGTTTGAAAGGAACATCCATTATCTTAGCCAAACAATGGTGGTACTCTCTGTACTCTGTGTCTAAACACAATGTAAACCGTGGAGAAAGCCACGTAAAAAGGAGGTTTTAGATCACCATGGGCAACCATAACAGATCATCAAGAGCCCTCTGTAGTACACTGGGTAAAGAGAGACTGTTTCTCTCACAAGTTCAATCAATTCAGGAAGCGACTCACTCTACGCTTACCCTGCAGTCACCTGCATTCTGAGATAAATGACTGAGGCAGCCTGTCCCCAAGCGTGAGATTCTGTGTTTTCCTCAAGCATGTGTTTAATTGCAAGATGTAAATATCTCTGAGACATGGTCATGATGACAGAAAATGGAACAAAAGCTGTGTGGGACCCCAGGCTGCCCCTGTGACGCCTCTGCATCACAGCACTGACCTCAAGTCTCTCAAGATACCCTAGTTTGGGAGCTGCTGAATTTGACATTGATTCCCAGGTATTCTACTCTCAGGTTACAGCGTACTACGCTTCCACCGGTCAGTTCTGCTGGGCGTCACGTGGGCTGGCCTCATATGCACTTAATTAAACGTAAGAAATTACCACTATGTCACCTGGAATCTACTGGGCTGCAATGAGTATGTTCTAGTAATTTTGAAGAGCCCAACTCCAGGAAATACTAGCCAATATTTCATCTACTTTCAGCCCATGGCAACTGTATGTTTAGGTGCCAGAGAACAAAACATAAAATGAGACTCATCAAGAAATAAGCTGCAGCGGCCCAAACTGCCACCTCCTTAAAAAGGCATGAGGCTGTGGGCTTTCTCTACTGTATGATCTGTCGTGGGTACTTGGGGCTCCAGAGTTGCTCTCTTCTCCTCCTACCTCTCTCCTTTCTCTTCTCTTTCTCTCTCCCTCTCTCAGCTCTCCCCCTTCCTCCCCCTCCCCCTGCCTCCTTGGATAATGACAGAAGCCTCCCAGCCTGTGTCCCTGTTCAGTTCCTCACCTGCTGGTCCTCCTTTTGTGGTAATCTCTAGACTATTCTAGACCCACAGAGCCTGTGGCTAGCCCCTACGGTAAGAGCATAGCATCCTAAACTCTCAGCCATCTGCCTCCTCTCCTGGGAAAGGTGAAACCAGTTCCAGGAGAGGAAAAGATCCCCATCTCTGCCACATAGGATTGGAGGGCTCTGAAGAGAAGGAGAGCATCATGCTGAAGGGGAATGTTCAAGTGTGTCTTAGCATGTGTAAGGAAGGTAGCTGCCTCGTCCTCATTCATGGGTGCCTATGCTTAGTTCTTAATGGGACTCATATTTAAACAGCCTTGTAGTAACTGAATAAAATAAACCTGAACCCTTTAAAATTTTTTGTTAGCCAGGCAGTGGTGGCACACGCCTTTAATCCCAGCACTCAGGAGGCAGAGGCAGGTGGATCTCTGTGAGTTCGAGGCTAGCATGGTCTACAGAGTAAGTTCCAGGATGGCCAGGAATACATAGTGAAACCCTGCCTCAAAAAAAAAAAAAAAAAAAGATTTTGTTAACAAGCTCTACTTTCTTCCCAGAGGCACTTACTCACTAGCAGAGGGGAGGAGGGGAAGAAAGCATTTTTTTTTCTGTCTCTCAGTATGGAATGTGGCAAGCTGATACCACTTGAGTTCCTTACTGTGAGCAAAAGAAGAAATGCAAAGCTTCCTTATTCTGCCTTAAGAAAACCCACTTTGTAGAGTTGTAATCTAAACAAAACAGGTTGAAGAGTATGTGTTCCCTAAAAGGATTATCTCCTTGACAGCAGGGTTATCTACCTCTAAAGGGTATGCCACGCCAGTGTACATGGGCATCATGCACTCATTGTATTAATACCCTAGCACAGGCTGGAGCAAGGCTGAAAGAACGCTTAAGCTCACTGCAGAGCAGACAGGGGGAGGTTTCCTCTTTTGTGGGCAGTGCTCAGCAGCCTGAACTCTCCTCCAGTTTCAGGAAGAGATCCCCACCTGTACCATGGGGGATCCAAACTGCTCCCTCCCCAGACTAGGGGTCTCCCTGTCCTCTTGAATCCTCCATGAGCCTGACATCAGAGTAGGTGACACAAGACTATAATATGCTCTACCCTAGGATGACCTGAAGGTCCTGGGAAGCTCTAAGACTGTTTCAAAAGATGACATGGCCTCAGAGGCTGAGAACTACAGGCCACATTTTCATTAGAAGCTGCCCGTGGCCTGACCTTGACTGAAGCAGGAGCTGCTGACTTCTGGGGCTCCTGCTCAGTCTCTGAGCTTTGTTCTCCAACTTCAATGTTGGTTCTGAGAACTGTCCAGAAGCCTTGTCAAGTTTCTGTTCTCACTGAGTTAACCAAAGTCACAGTGGGCCGGCCATGGGTTGCCAAGAGCCAGGACTCACGCACCCAGGATTTAACATAAAGAATCCTGGTCAGTATCTATTCTTTGGAAAGGGCTGGCTGTGCTTCCATGCGTGAATAGGGCTAACTTGAGTCACCATGAGTATATCACAGAAATGGCAGGATGTGACTTGAGATCCTAAAGACATGGTGGCTTCTTCCTTGCTTTCTCATGAATCCTGCTCTCTGGGAGGAAGGCAGCTATTTATCATTATCTTGGTTAGATTTCCTTTGCTGCAATAAAACGTGATAACCAAAGTTAACTTGGGGAAGAAAGGGTCTATTTCAACTTAGAGTTTATAGTCTATTGTGAAAGGAAGTCAGGGCAGGAACTCAAGGCAGGACCCCCAAGACAGGAACTGAAGCGAAGACCGTGGAGGAACACTGCTTACTGGCTTGCTTCTCATGGTTTGCTCAGCCTGCTTTCTTATACTACCCAGGACCAGCGGGGGTACCCCACTCAGTGAGCTGGGCCATGCCACATCAATCGTTAATCAAGAAAATGCCCTACATAGTTGCCACAGGCAACCTGACAGAGACATTTGAGGTTGCTCATCCAGGTGACACTAGCTTGTTGGTAAAAACTAACCAGGACCGTCATCAAGACCTGAGTGGTTCTGCAGCTGTGTCTCCATGCAGGAGTCCAATAAGTAAGGGCTCCTGTGCACAGCCAGCAGCAGCTTGCAGCCATGGAAGGAGACCTTCCGCCCCCAGCCAAGCCTTCAGGGGTCCGGGCTTGAGACAGCTGTGTACGTGTATGTGTGTGTGTGTGTATGTGTGATATGTGTACATGTATGTTCACATATGTGTGAGCACTTGTGGAAACCAGGGATCAATGTCAGGAGTCTTCCTCTAGCACTTTCCACCTTATCTTTAAATTACAATTATCTACGTATTATTTATATAATAAATTGCATTATTCACTTTTGCATATCTGCATATATGTGTGTAGGTACAAGGCCAGAGGACAGCTTGTGAGGGTCAGTTCTCTTCTTTCACCATGTGAAACCCAGGGATTGAACTAAGATCACCAGCGTTGGCATTAAGCACCTTGTGGTTTGAATGAGAACGTCCCTCATAGGCTCATATATTTGAATGCTGGGTCCCTACTTGGTGGACTTTTTAGGAAGGATTAGGCGGTGTGTCCTTGGAGTGGGCCTTTAGGTTTCAAAAGCCTATGCCAGGCACAGTCCTTCTTCCTACCGCATGATTGTGGATTAGATGTAAGAGCTCAGCTACTGCTCTGACACTATGCCTGCCTGCCTGCCGCCATGCTTCCCACCACGATGATCATGGACCCACCTTCTGAAACTATAAGCCAGTCCCCAATTAAATGCTTTCTTTTGTAAGTTTTCTTGTTCACAGTGTCTCTGCACAGCCATTGAATAGTAACTAGGACACACCTGAGCGATCCTGCTGCGCCTCCCCTTTATGGTTTGGAGACAGGGTCTCTCGTTAAGCCTGGAGCTTTTCAGTTCAGCTATACAGACTGGATAGCAAGGCTCGGTGCCCATCCTGTCTCTATCTGCCAGCACTGGGGTTACAGACACCTGCCACCATCCCTGGCTTCTTACATAGGTGCTGGGGGTTTGAACTGAGGTCCTCACACTTGCAGAGCAAGCGCTGTAGCCACCGGCCCTCTCCCCGGCCCTCATCTCATGTCTTACTATCCTCTTACCCTCCTTCCTCGTCCTTCTTATTGAAAACAGCCACACCCATAGCCCCATAACTGTCTCCACAGACTGTATCAACAGAGTTGAAAGTCTGTCCTCACATGCTCTTTTAATCTGGATAGACGCTCACTTTACCAGAGACATCTGCCTGACACCATGACTAATTTTATTTTCATGCATCTTGACACAGTGATTAAACCCCACCCACCAGTGCCCTGTCCTCATTATGGGTGTTTTCCAGGGTAAGCTTCCTACAGAGATGTCCCCTCCTGGAGCCAGGTCCCACACTGTACCAACACGGACATGACTGCTGGATACATTTGGTCCTGTGGGGGACTCACCAGAAATCAGGCACAGGGAGACAAAGGCAGAGGACTGGGACCCCTTCTGAATGTTACCCTCCCATTCTAAAACCAACTGAGACCCTGGCGGAGAAACTGAAAGCTGAGTTGTGTGTGATATGGACCCTCTGTGAGAGGAAGAGGGAGGGGCTGGGGAAATGGCTCAGGAAAGTGTTTATCACACAACCGTGGGGACCTGAGCTCAAGCCACAGAACACAGGTAAAAATGCGGGAGTGGTGGATTATATTTGTAAATTCATTGCTGGAGGGGAGACAGCAGGAGGACCCTGGGACTTCTCGAGCCAGCCAACCTGACTAAAACAGGGAATTCTGGGCCAAGGGAGATGCCCTGTCTCAAAAAAAAAAAAAAAAAAAGAAAGAAAGAAAGAAAGAAAGAAAGAAAGAAAGAAAGAAAGAAAGAAAGAAAGAAAGAAAAGAAAAGAAAAGAAAAGAAAAGAAAAGAAAAGAAAAAAGAAAAATCTAAGGAATGATACTTGAGGTTGTCCTTTGACCTCCACATGTGCTCATGCACATGCATGCACACACACACACACACACACACACACACACACACACACTCACACTCACGCACACAGTATCCAACACAAAGGTTACTTTGATAACATTTTCCTCAAAGCAAGACTCTCTCTGGATCCCTAAAACTAATTTAAAGCGATTTTCAAGTCAGGAGCCGATTGGCAAAGCGTTCCGTGATTGGGATTCTCCCAGACTCCTAGCACTGAGCTAGACAGCCTTGCTTCTTGAGGCCTAAGTCAGGGTGTCTCCACCATGCCCCTGCATTGTGCCCCTAGGTGGTGACCAGTTCCAGGAAGGCCACCCGCTGTGCCCTCCTCACGTGGTGAGGCCATCCCTGACACTGAACAGCAACAGAGAGAAAACACTAGGCGTTTGGGGGCTTTGCTGTTACTCATGGCAAAGGAATGGCATGCCATTCCATGGCGGCTCAAGGACCCACTCTCCAGGCCTCTGCCCCGGGGCAGGAATGTGGAAGGGAAAACCACCGAAGTCCCTAGGCAGTCACAGCTGCCCATAGAGCTGCTTGCTGGCTCTGGGTCAGCACATTTACTTGGCCAACTTCAGTGTCCTCGGCCAGAGGCTAAGCAGCCCTAACTGTGAAGTTCTGAGTGGAAAAACAGAGCTGGCACAGTTGGGGGTGGGGAGGGGGGGTGAAGAGGGGAGCCAGAGTAAGCGGTTGTGGAGGTAGAGTTGTGGGGGGGGGAGGAACCACCCCTGAGAAGCGTCTGTGACGACGTTGCCACCTGCCAGGGCCTCCTTTGCATTTGACAGGGTGAAACAGTGAGCAGGAATACAGATCTTCCATAGCAGACTGGAGCTCTTTAAAAGCAGTCTTATCCTGTATGGCAGAGATGGCCTAGGGGCAGAGTTGGGTCGACTGCCCAGCCAAAATGCCAAAAATAGAAGATGGCCCCTAACAAACACTGCAACTCCTGTAACACCTGGAAAAAAGAAACCACGGCTCCTGGGAAGAGAGATCTTCAGGCCCGTGTGGATGGCCTAGGGCCTCTGCAGAGCCAGCTCTATGTCCCAGGCCCCTTCCCACAGGGGGTTGCAAAGCAGGGCTGAGCTTCACAGGGTTGGCCATGGAAGGGACAGCCTTCATGGCGTCCCAGAGGGCAGACAGTTGTGGGAGCTAGATTCCACATGGAGGGTCCTTGGGTGGGGGCATCAGGAACGCTGGTGTTTGTCCACCTGGAGGGTGCAGCAGAGGAAAGTCTGCTTCTTAAGTGAACACGAGTGACGGCGAATGCGGCGAGCTGCCTGGCACACCACTACCGGCTATCTCAGTCCTGCGTATCGTCAGTTTTCTCTCAAAGAGGAACCTTGAGATTGGAGCTGGCCACACCACAGACAGTGTGCCCCGGTTCTCTCTACCCAACTGCTTCTCTCTGGTGCCCTCTTGACGAGGGAGAGGAGACAAAGAGATGGCACTTTGGGCTTGCCCAGAATGAACCTCTTTCTGGCCTCAGCAGCTGGGCCCGCCCATCCTCCTGGCTCCCCTCCTGCCCTCCTCTATAGTTGAAGAGCCTGACCTCATTCTTGGGACCCTACAAAAGCCCCCAGAGTTCTGGCCCTGGCCACATGTTGAGATTCCTGAGGGAGCTTTGTAAAGCTTGAAACTTCCTGTCAAAAGCCACAGTGAGTCCCAGGGCAGGGGGTTATGGAAACACCCCGGAGACTCTAATGGACAACTCGACAGCCCCTCTCAGTCTGGGTTTTCAAATGACATTAAATCGCAGGGAAAGCAATACAAAGTCACTACCCGGTGCTCCTGTGGCACTGTACAGATGGAGGGAAGAGCACAGTCCTACCAGTCACCCTGTCCTCTCCAGAGACCTCCACCTGAGTTCAGCTCCCCCGGGTCTGAGGGCAGTTCCCTGTGCCCTCTCCCACCCTATCGATGAACCCCACCACCCGAGGGGAATGCAGAAGGTGGGGTGTCATTTGCTCTCATCACTGCTATGGTTTGAGTGTAGCCCTGAAGGTTCGTTCACCTGACTATGTGTGAACCACGTAGTTTGAATGGGGGTGATTCCATTTCTAACCCCAAGGAGAATATGTGAGCTGAAGCCTAGAAAAATATGTTAGCCAGCCCTGTACAAGCAGGAAACTTTGAAGAAGGCCCACTGTCCCAGCCTGGCCTTTCAGAGCAAGGAGATCTCAGTTAGTCTAGATTCAATTCTAGGTTGACTCTGTTGGGATACACTATCTCTCTCTACAGGGAGGTCTGCGTGGGAGACTGCTGGAGACCACTGTGGCACCAAGGGTCTAGATGGCACTATGTGGGCCTGGGCCCTGCTGTCCCTGAGCCCTCAGCCCCCTCAGCCAGTGAGTGCGCCTGATCATGGCCTTGAGGGAACTCAGCCATATTTCACCTCTCACATGCCTTGGCGCTCTGACACAAAGCTGGTGACAGATTCTGGCTCTAAATGGGTAGATGAGACTGTTGGGCAAACCTCTCAAATGCCTGACATCCAAAGCAGAAGGTCAGAGGTGACTTCATTTGACGAAAGCGTGGTTCTCGTCGTGTTGGGACATCTGAGGAGGGTGACTGAGGAAGAGAAGGGGGACAGTCTTTCCTCTTCTATTCAAAGGCAATGACTTTCTAGGCTGGTTCTTCACTCTGCAGTGTGAGTTCTAATACAGGTGTGCAATGGAGCCCCACCCCCTACCAGCGGGTGAGGTGATACCACACACATCCCTGCTGAGGCTGAGGCCCCAAGAGAGAAGAAGGCTGCCTGCTATTCTCAGGGACAGACCTCCTCATATGTGCCAGCCCTCACTTAGTCAGACTTGGGGTTCATTTCTCTGCTCCCCCAAATTCTAGCCTTGGTAGAGTGGGGAGGGGGTGACTGTCCATATTTGCCCATATAGACAGTCATACCTCTACCAGTTCTCTGGGAACTTGGCTTTGAGGATAAAGAATGGAACCAACAGACTGAACCTTAGGTGAGACCCCAGCAGCGTCTCCACCCAGAGGGAGAGCCACGTAAGCCTGAGGTCCCTCTTTGCAGTGAGACCTAGACCTCTTCTTCTAGCTTTACCCATTGCATCCTACCCTAGTTACTAGAGACCAGTCACCCCCTGTCAATGTGCTTTCTAAGCCCATTACAGTTGAATGGGACAAGCAATTTTACCTAACATTATTCTAGCAATGAGCTCAGAGCAGTCGCTCTGGCATGGCCACCCTCTTGGTAAAGCGAGCCTTCCTGCTCCAGCTTCCAAGATCCCAAGCCACCAAGGAAAGGACACCAGCTTTCAGTCATTAACAATCCTTACTACCCTGAAAATGGAAAAGAAGCCAAGGCTAAGCAAAGTAGCCACGTCATTGATCTCTGCCCGGCACAACCCCATCCATTCAGGATGTGCATTTGAATAAAACAAACAATAAATCATTTGCTAAACAAAGCACGCTGTGCATGAGACATGTCCCCAGGCTGCTGTTGAAACTCCTCCTGGAAGCAGTTTGCTGGGTGGAAGCCATCCACAAAGGAATGAACTGAGCATTACTTAGGCTGAGCAGAGCAGATAGAGGTGGATACAGAGCAGGAAACGGCAGGGTCTCACCTTCAGGTCCTGCTCAAGGATGAACCTCGGCTTTCCTCAGCTGCACACAGGTGGGGCCTCATTTTCTGAGACTCAGTGGCATGAACAATGCTTCAGGCTCAGGAAGCGGGGTGAGGGATCAATCCATCCAGCTCAGAATGGGAAAGAGACATTGAACCCCTGACCCCTGAAGTGAGCCATGGGGCCCCAGGTCAGACTTATGTTCCTTCACTGCCTGGTGACAGACCCCATCTCTAAATGGGGAGAGGAGGCACATCGCATCCTAAGCAGAGAGAGACAGGAGGTGACTTCAGCTGTTGGCAAACAGAAAGGTTCGCACAGAAAAATCTATTTCTGGTGATGTTAAAACGTATGAGGAAAGTCGCCGAGAAAATAACTGGGACGGAGTGGTTCCTTTTTCTCTTTGTGTTTGGTAATACTGCTTCTTCAGGACTGCTTCATCAACATGCAGTAAATTCAAACTCCTATGCACGGACGCCCGGCCATACCTAGAAACTACCCTATGTGGTTGGGCAGGTACCTGGGTCAGGATGGACCGACCGGGATAGGAAGTAGTGAAAGTCGACCTAGTGGTTTAGCTGCTGGCCTCCATGACGTTGGACCAGGAGCCATCCTGAGAGCTTCCCTTTCCCTGACAGACAGAGGGCAGTGCCCGCAGCTCTCTCTTTAGCCAGTTCTTCGTTCTTGGGAAATGTACACTCAGGCTCCACAGGCCAAACCTCTTCCCAAGGGCTCCCTCCTTGCTCTTGCTGGGGTTGGGTCCCTTCTCCCATCCTACAAGGTGAGGCCAGCCAGGGTGTTGTGAGTGCTGTAACACCCTCACTCACGGCTTTGGCTTCAGGAGCACTGTCCTTCTTCACGTCTTTTCCAAGGTCTCATTCCTACCTCTTTGAGAACTTTCACCGAGTCCACACAGATTTCCTCCCATTTCAAAGGAAACTTAAAATGTGAGCTCCTGGATAGGCTGAGGTCCTTGGATGAAAGTCATGGATTCTGGGCAAATGAAAATGGCAGGTTTGTCCCCAAAGGAGGTCAAAGTTCACCATTAGCAACGGAGCCTATTCAGAGCGACTTTGCTTGTGGGAGCAGGCTGACACTTCGACTCTCAGGAGCCTATATATCTGATGTGACAGGTTCTGCTGACTTGTAATAAGACAAACAGCTTAGCACAGAGGCAGTTTCCTGTTAATGGCTCTTTGCTTCTGTTGGAGAGACCCAACCCCTATCCAAGAGAGTCAAGTACTTACACTGTGCACCCCACATTCCCCACCACCTGGCCTCATCCTTGGCCTTTGAGCCAGCATCTGCTCCAGGAACACCTGGTCACCTCAGCCAGAAACTCGGCCTTGGTTTTTAGAGTGCCTCTTAACTGATATGATGAACTAGCCTAGGAACGCACCCTGGGGCCTCCGTTTGCCCAAACTCACCTCTGCTCAGGGTCACACCTATAGTCATCAGATCCGTCCTTAGTCTCCAGCCACGTTGCAAGCATGTGCCACCACACTCAGCCAGGGCTTTACTTACTGACTTACCATCCGAGCCCTAAATTCACAGGTTTCATGATAGGGAAGGTGATGGGGTCATGTCTTTCTGTACGCTGTGAAAATATGTTCCTCTGATTGGTTGATAAATAAAGCCGTTTGGCCTATGGCAAGGCAGCTTAGAGGCAGGCGGAAAAATCCAGAGAGGGAGAAGAAAGACAGAGCAGAGGAGACGCCAGCCCTCCAGCCAGGGAGCAGCATGTAATGGCACACAGCTAAAGCCACAGAACACGTGGCGACATATAGACCAACAAAAATGGGCTGGGTTTAAGTGTAAGAGCTAGTCAGTAGTAAGACTGAGCTAATTAATGGTCAAGCAGTTCATAATTAATATAGGCCTCTGTGTGTTTATTTGGGTCTGAGCGGCTGTGGGACTGAGGACACAGGAAAACCTCCAGCTACAGGAAGGGGTAACTCAAGACCCTCAAACCTATGAAAAGTGGTCCACCAACATTTTTCTGCAGAAGGAACTGGCAGCATGCTTCAGAATTTCCAAGGGGGCCACGGGTCTCTGAAGCAGGTCTAGACTCTCAGCCCGTGTCCCTCTGAGTGCTGAGCTCCAAAGCACCCTCTTCCCTATTCCTTCCTCACTGACCCTGCTCCAGCTGCATCTAGACACCTGCTGTTCCCCAGACAAGAGAAGCCACTTCCCACTGCTGGGCAAGCATACAGAAGCCTCTCTGTTTGAAATATTCCAGTCCTGTTGGCTGCCAAGAAAACATCCACACCCAAGCCTGTCCTCCTTAACGAAGCCCTTCTAGTTCCCACTCCACAAGCCCATGCCACCTGTTCTGCCCCACCTCTAGCCTTCCCTTGGGGTGGTAGCTTCTGTGGCCCTGTGGACCTAGGACACCCAGGGGGCAGGCACTGTCATAACTTCAGCACCAAACACAGCGCGTGTATCCTCTAAATATTCAATAAAGATGTAAGCATTCCATTTGTCTCTTCTTGTATGCTCTCAAACACTGCTAGCATTTGGGGGAAACTCAGAAAGAGCCTTTGAAATATTTCTAGCTTGCTAAGAACAGGTCTAACTCAGCTCAACACAGTACAAAATTATTAAATTTCCAACGCTTGTACTTTTATATTACATTTGAGCCCAAGTCAGGGCTTTGCTTAAAGACATTTAAATGAGTAGGCTGATTTGGTACCCCACACAGAGGACTGCTGTGGTAAAGCCTGCTATGTGGGGAAAAAAAGAAATGTATGAAATTACTGATGCCCTTGATCGAGACCCACCAGGAGCTCAGCAAAGAACACAAGTCAACAGTAGCTGGAAGTTAAAGAGAGGGTGACTAGTACATCAGAACAACCGCCATCCATCAGTTAGGTGTCTGCTGTTCATGAAGGTTCTTTCAGGTTCCCAAACCACTTGCCCAGGGAAGTGTTCAGGGACAAGGATTCCTTCAGTTTATAACAATGCAAGATAGTGCAGCTGGAAACCAAGGATCTTTTGTTGTTGTTGTTTCTATCAGTGAACTTCACAGTACAATCAGGACTGTGGAGGAGTTCCGTTTATCTACCAAGCGAAAATGTTTTATGCTCTTTGCGAGAACATTTGGGTACTTTGTATTCATTAAAGGAAGTACCCTACAGCAACCATTTGCTGGCCCAGACTGAGTTTCTGTATATTCTTGAACGCAACAGAAAGGACATATACATTCTGGCTGTTTATTAATTTTACACTAACTGCCTCCCCTGTAACTGGGAAAGAACTTCTACCTCGGAGGACCAAGGTGTTTGGGCCTGAACCCTATACCTGACACACCCATGTGCCACCATGCTTTCTAGAACTGTCTCAGGCCAGGCCCTGGTTCTTACCTTCTGCTCAGGTGTGCCCAAGATATAAGACTCCACATTCCCACATGGAATGCATGTGCAGATTTGCAGGCCTCCTGGCTGGTGGAAGTTGGAGACAGAAGTGTGGCCTCTGAGAGTCTAGCTTATGCCTTCATTGTCTAGCTCAATTGTTTTCCTCTGTCTCCTCCCTCGGCCTCTTCTCACTCCTCCATATTTGTAGATGATCAGAGTGAAGGGAGATTGGAGAGGAACTTGGATAAGGAATGCTCTCAGCTGGACCTGCCCATCCCAGGGAGTCCACATGAGTCCCTAGGGAACCTGGAAAGCAGTCTAGTGTATTCTGTAAAAGGAGGCACTTCACCATAAAGGAAGCTAGAGGCTTTCCTGCTTCCAATGACCCACCACTTCCCCCCTCAAATCAACTAGCCGGTGACGCATAGTATGTTCGGGAACACATGACTGATATGAAATTGCTAGAGCAAGGTTACTTGTGAGAAATTGTGCCACAAGAAAAAATTGACTGCAGGTATCCTCAAATCCTGATCAGAGCCCTTGTCCTGGTCTGCCTCCATGTGTCCTCCTCCACCCACAGGGAAGTGGGCTGCCAAGATCAGCATCCTCAAAGGAGACACAGTCCTCCCTATGGGTGGAAACCCACCTGTTAGGAAATCTCAATGACAGAACTAAAAAGCTGATTCCCATGATGGGGATTTCAGACAGACAGGAGAGAGGCCTCCAGGCGGGGCATCAAATCAGGCAGGTAGGTAGGTGTCCAGCTTTGAGGCTGGTCTCTTTGAGTGGGAGAAGAGAGGAAGGTCAAAGCCAGCAGAGCTTCACAAGGTACCGGTGGCAGATAGGGCTTCCCTCTGTCCAGGCTCCACTCACAGCGAGCATCTTGCTCTCAGCTCAGCACTTGGGCTTGCTGGCCTTGAGTCAAGGTCAGGGCCTTGTGTGCAGAGAGCACACAGCCCTCCAAGCAAGCTGATTAGAGACTGGCTGGACAGACACAGCTTGGAAACTCCAGGTCCTTGGAATGGGAGACAAAATAAAATGACACAGTCTGAAGGCCACTAATCATAATATACTGCAATCAAGCATCTATAAACAAGAATCCAAAAATCTAGTTGAGAAGGGAAAAAATGGAACTAATTTTCTTCCGAGTACAAATGGTGACTAATGTCCAGCTGGAAGTATCCATATAGATCCAAGTCCTAACAAAAAATTATGTCCGTTTCTCGACTAGAAACCTGCCCTGAGGGCAACATGACAGAGACCTGAGTGCTCTCAAGCCCTTGGTTCAAGTGCCATGGCCCCTGATCCTTCTACAAGCATAAACCAAGTCTCTGCTCATGTCCTCCATCACACCAGAAACTTCATACCCGTGTCCAGTTCTAAAGACTGGAATCACAGGGCTGTAAAGGTGGCTCAGTGGGTGTTTGCTGTGTAAGCATAACTACCTGAGTTCGGATCCCCAGCACCCATGTGAAAAGCCAATTGTGGTAGCACGTACCGGTAACCTTAGCACTGGGAGAGATAGAGACAAGGGCATCCTTGGGCTCAGTAGCCTGTCAATCTAGACGAAACAGTGGGCTCCAGGACAGTGAGAGGCCTTGGCTCAATCCACAAGATGGAAGGAGGCTGGAGAGATGGCTCAGTGGTTAAGAGCACTTGCCACTCTAGTAGAGACCTGGGTTCAGTTCCCAGCCCTCAGTTGGTAGGTTATGACCACCTTTAACTCCAGTTCCAGGGAATCTGACCCAGTGGGCATCAGGCAGCTATGCAGTACACATACAAAAAACATGTGGGCAAAGCACTCATGTGCATAATATAAAATCAGTAAGTGCCTTTCTAAAAAAGATGGAGAGAGGCCACCAGGCAGCAACCTCTGACCTCTGTAAGTGCATATGTATACACCTGCACATGTATACAGGGAGAGAGAGGGAGAGAAGGGTGGAAGAGAAAGAGGGAGGGGAGTAGGAGAATCACACCTGCTCAGGATTACACCGAAGACCACATCCTTCTGACCCCACCATTTCCACCTCAAATTGTTTGCCCAGAGCCCCAGTTTGTGCCATCTCCCCTGGGAAACAAAGACATGTCTGTTCTATTTGTGGCTGTGTTCCAGGCAGGGTGGCATGGCTGGAGAGCGCTCTGTACTTGGCCTCCTACACCCTACCTGCGCAGACTCATTGCAGCACCGGCTCTGTTTCCCTCGCCCATGCATCCCTTCACTTCACACCCCAACCATGCCGAGTCCCAGGCACCCTGCAGTAATAGTCTGGCCATCCCCACGCAGATGCAGAATCCCACATCTGCTGCAGGAGCTCATGGCCAAGCTGTGATCCCCACACTGGACCTTCTTGGGGGATCGGAGTCTGTGCTGCCCACACCCAGGCCAGAGGCCCAAACAAACTATCCAACCAAGACTTCACTCTTCGCCCCAGACTGCTAACACCCAAACACTTGACTACAGCACAGTAGATTTCCAGCCCAGCTAAGGATCAAGTTTTGATTCAGTTTCCTTCCTCTTGATGGAGCGTCTATCTGTTTTGGGGGAGAGAAAAACAAGGACTCCCTTTTGTTATTAATATTTGACACCAATTCTATGACAGACTAGATTAAATGTGTTCTTAGCTGTATTTAAAAGAGGTTTTGAAATAGACAGCCATTCTTTAAAAATACTTTATCTGGCCCCTCCTTCATTGGGAATCAATATAAAAGGATATATTCATTTGTTTTTCTGAATTATATTGCTAAGGGTTTTTATTTCATAAGCTTCACCAAACCCTTTGAAGTTTTTATTTATGTAGCTGAAAGAAAGGGACCCACATTGCTGGCAGAGAGCCAGATGCAGTGAGTACAGAGGCTGTGAACCACATCAAAAGTCCCTGTGTGGCACACCTGGATGGGGTGGACCCCAGTCGGTGAGATTTGGGGGACAGAGAAAAGAAAAGGAGGCTGGGTGGGTAATCCCCGAAGGAGGACTCTCCCAGCCCGCATCCAGCAGTGGGTCCCACCATCTGCCTCTCCTGGAGAATCAGAAACATTTTATAAACCTATCACCTTAGGTGTGGTTTATAAATCCCAACCATCTGGAGGGCAGGTGGGATCTGATCAGGAGCTGCCCCAGAGCTGCCCCGTCCTTTGGAGGAAAGAATTGAGCTCAGAGGGTGTGTGTGTGGGGGGGGGCATGCACAGCTTCATAGTTTTACGTTATGGTGGCAAAGCTGACCTTATGCCCGATTCCACATGCTTCGTTCGGGGCTACACTGCTTCTTGCTGCTGGGGTTGCGTCCTTTCTGCCTGGCTTCATACCAGGCCTGGTTTAATTCAGGCCACACACCCAGGTTAATGTCCATAGCAAGCTGTATTTTTGCATCACAGGTCACTAACACCGGAGTCAGCAGTGCATGATGAGGAATGGATTCCCTTCTGGTGTGCAGGTAAGTGAAAGCATTGAGATTAAATTCTTAACTCATGCAAACTTTACATAATCTTTCAGCTCATCGCGCAAAAATTAAAGTTGCCTACTGTGTCACATTTTATTGATTGGAACTAGTCTTCCAGCTAGCACACGGAGAAAGACTTTATCTACTGCCATGGATTTTGTTCATTCAAACCTCTGTGCATCTGTGTGTAGGGGGGTGGGGTGGGGTGGTGCACATGCATGCATGTGTGTATGTGAAGGCCAGAGGACAACCTCGAGTGTCGTTTCTCAAATACCATCTGCCTTTTTTGAAACAGGGTCTCTCATTAGTCTGAAGCTCACCAAATAGACTAGGCTACCTGACCAGCAAGCGCCAGAGATGGACGATGGACGTGTCTCTGCTTCCCCAGAGCAGGGATTACAAGTGTACAGCACCACACCTGGCCTGTTTCACATGTGTTCTGGGGCTCGAACTCAGGTCCTCTTGTTTGTAAAGCCAACAGTTTTCCCCCTGAGCCGTCTCCCTGGTCCCACACTGTTTTTTTTTTTTTTTTTTTTTAAATACATACCATGTATATAGTATTAGGTATTTTAGGAAAACATATCTAGTTTCCTGGGTGCTGACCACATGCTTTCTAATTTATATGCATCCTCTGCTGCCACCTCAGCAGCCATGCAAAGTAAAGATGCTCAGTCCACTCCTGAGGAATGAGCAGCGGGGTCTGAACTTGAGTCAATTAACCAAGACTACACCAGAGGCAGGATTTGAATCCAAGTCTTTACCCAAAGCCCATGGTCTCAGAGACACACCCCTTATTGACAGCCTGGTGGAGAAGCTGAGCTGTTGAATCATTGGAAACCTAAAATAGACTCGAACAAGTAATTTAGGATAGGGCCAATTGTCCTTCCACGGAACCAAGAGGAAGAGGGATTACTCTCGGGCAGAGGGTCTAAGGAGGTCTGGGGGAGGCTGAGACACTTGAGTAAGCTGAGCTGGAGGCTGAACACTCTCCATGTCCTGTGGTCTAGAAAGTAGGAGGCCTTCAGGAGAGACTAGGCCACAGCTCCATTTGCTAGGAGACAGCAAGCCAAAGACGACCTACATTGCACAGGACTTTCTCAAGTGACACTCAGGTGTTGAAGAGGCCCAGCGCCCTCCTAACGGCCACATTCACCTCTGTTTCGGAGCAGAGCCTCCCGGAGTGTGACTCAAACATCATAAATGAGAAAATGTTTCAGTGAGGGAAGAGAGTGCATGCGGTTCTTGTTTCCTTACTGCTCCTTGGGAGGTCTTGTAGGGTTTCTTCAGTTCAGCATCCCCTTAAGATCTGGCCCTGCAGCTCCCGTATGGGCTGTTCGCTCTCTGTGATCCAATACACATCAATACACATGGTAACAGATGTCCATGTAAGCCATAGCCGCTCATTCACACAAGCATACATGCTCCAGAAACTGAACTCACAGCACCGTCCTAACACAAGCCCCAGGTCGGCACCCCTTTCTGAAGCAGGAAGGAAGCTAGTGTATTTAGAAGGATGAAGGAAGCATTAGGGGAAGTTAGGGGGACACAAAGGCACACCTTTGACTTGGGACATGATTTTAGGAGAAAGTATCAGGTGTACTGCAGAAGGTGCGTGCCTCAGTCTACAAATTTGCCTCTCACCAGCAGGGGATGGTTTCAATCAATGGCCTCCGTGGTGGAGCCATGAGGACCACAGAGGGGGCAGAGTCTGGTGCAGAAGCACAATTCGACCTACTCAAATGGATTCAAGCCCCTTCCCATACTGCCCTGAACTTCCTCAGGGCTAAAAGAGCTGCATGCAGGAACGCCTGGGGCTGAAGAGATCACTCCCAGGCCAGAGTTTCAGGTCTTCCTCCAGGCTTCCTCAGAGGTCCATAGAGCTGCTGACCCAGGAGTACTGCCGGGCCAAGTGTGCCTGCAGAGCAGGAACAATGAGTTTCCAGCCTGAGAACCAATGGCCTGCTCTGTTCTCTTGTGACCCCACAGGGGCTGCAGGAAGCATCCAAGGCCAGCACCTCCCTCATTGACCTTCAGGGCTGATTTGCCAGAGGGGTTCTGGATTATCGAATCTAGTTTATCCAATGACCTGGCCTTTCAGTGAGACAAATCGCTGCTACCAACTTCCAAAGAAGGAAACTGTTGGTTTGTGTCGAGGGGGTGATGATGAGTCACAGACAGCATTAATCCCAAGAAAGGAGGACCTGAGCCCCCAGGTGGCATTCAGGAGGCCAGGGCCCGGCTTGAGGTCCTCTCCCTGACAGTGGGGACCCCACTTTAGGCCAACCAATACCTGGCCTTTTGTTTCCCTGGCTTTTGAACTTGCACTGGGAGACCCCAGACTCCATCTACTGTCAAAAAGAGTTCTGTCCACTTTGTCCATATCCCGAAAGCTGAGCGACCTTGGCAACCACCAGCAACCCACTGTTTCACGCCCCCTTCAGTTTAGTACCTCAGTTTTTGGAAAGACACGCCCACCCTTCCTAATCCCCCAGCCCAACTTCAGCTAAACACAAATTTTTAAACTGTAGTCAAAAAAAAAAAAAAAAAATCATCGTTGCGAACAGGTCCGGATGCTTTGGGTCACAAGTCTCTTACTTGCAAGGACATTACTGACAGAACAGAGACACAGTAATTTCTAGAACACATGAGCATCATTTGCTGATCTTCCTTCAAATTCCCTGACACAGTCAAGACCACCTATTTTCTTTCCTTTAGTTTGTGAGGTTCTAACACTTTCAGAGTCGTCGTACTCAGTATACACAAATAGTGTGATTCTGCAGGCATCATGGTCTAACCTCTCTAGAAAGGTACTTCATGCCTAGATGGAATTTAGGTCAGGTCCAGTCCTTGGTCCTTGGGCTTGGCTCTGCCTCATGACCCTGTGGGTCTCCCAGCCTTCCCCAGATGGTCCTGGGAAGCACCAAGATGGGTACCGCTGGCCTTTGGCTCCAGGACCTCCTCAAATCACCCCACGGACTGCAATTCCCGACGTCAGACCTGGGCTACCTGCCAGGTTTCCCCACCGCGACCCTGAATCCCCAGCTGACGCCTGCCTGGGAAGACACCGGGCCCCAAACCAGCCTCTAGCATCCCCGCAGCGCCCCCGCTGCGCCGGGAGTTGGCGCAACTCGAGTCACTTTCTGGAAATGCTCCAGTCTCAGGCCCTGGGTGCTCAGCCCCTAACACACCGGTTGGCACCCCCTCCCGTTTCCACTGCGTTCACGCGCGTCGCCGGGTCACTGTCACCCTCCTACGGTCGCCACCCGCAGACACACGCCCTCCGCGTAGCTGTTCCCCGAGAAGAACTGCCGAGGTGGTAGCCAAGTTGATACTACGCCTTGGGCAGGTGGCCGGGGTCGCTCCATCTCCAGTCGCTGGCACCCCGCGCACTAGGAGGGTGGCAAGGACCTAGCTCAGATGCAGCAGGACCCGTCCCTCCCGTGACAGTGGCCCAGGCTGTCCCGGTTTGCTCAAGGTGCACGGTGTGCATAGCCACCTAGGGACTCAGTGCCACCCGCCCACACCGCGCCACTCACCTCCCAGGGACCGGTGCTGTCGCGCCGATCGCGCCGCCGCGGCGACTCCGCATCTCCCGGGCGCCTGCCCGGCAAGCACCGCTCCCGGGTGCCCGCTGTCCCCGCCGGCGCGAGGGAGGGTCGTGAGGACGCACGGGGGCACCGAGGTCCCCACGTCGCCGGCGAGTTCTCTCGGAGCCCGCAGCCCACAGCCCGCAGCCCCGCAGCCCTCAGTCCTCCAAAAGAGCAGGAAATCTGTCTGGCCGGGTCCGGCCGCCTCCAGCGCTGGGCTAGGTCTCGGGCTCCTGTTCCACGGCGGGGGCGGGGCCCTGGCGCTGCGAGGGGCGACGGCGACGCCTGGTGCCTGGCTCTGGGAGCGCACCGCGGGCGCCCGCCCTCCTGGGGCTGTAGCCTCTACACTCGGAGGAGGCAGGCCGGTGCCCTCTCTGGGGAGGCCCTCTCCCGGCCCTCTGCCCAGATACAGTGAACCAGGGAGGGTGCCAAGGGGTGATGACACTCACACCAGCTGGAAAGAAAACTCAAGGTCCTTTCCTGTTCATGTTTAGCCTTGGTCCTGGACACCAGGACGTAGCCTGGCTGGGATGCACTTTGCATCTGGTAAAGCGCGGCTGGGGCATCTGGTAACAGGCCTGCTTCAGAGAAGTTGGCAGAGCTGGAAAATGTCCCAAACACTCCCTCCCAGAAAAGAGTGTGTGGGCGCCCCATGGTGGGTGCTGGAGGGTGTACAATTAGTAAGAAATATCTGGCAAAATTAAACACAATGGAGCAGAGCACAGTACCTGATCTGCTGCTCTAGGGACTTATTTCCTAGTGATTTCGTTTGGACTACAAAGGGAACTGTCAGCTTGACAAGACTTAGAACTGAGTCTCAAGGGGGGATAATCTAGATTAGGTTGAGCTCCTGGCATGTCTGTGTGTGTGTGTGGGGGGGGGTTGATTGTTAATTGATAAAGGAAATCTCAGGCCGTTGTGGGCAGCACCATTTCTTGGGACACAGGGGTTGGGGGCTTCTGAACAATATTAGAGTGGGCTGGATGACAGGAGGCACACAAGGATGTGTTTATTCTCTTTACTCTTGACTTTGGGTGGATGACAAGAAAGAGGTGTGTAGGGGTGTTACCTCACCTGGCATCTTATTGCTGTTAGCCAAACTGACTTACAAGGTGACAATTTCAGAACCAGCTGTCAACGCTTAAGTCAATTAGGATCTCTCTGGGACAGAGGTATAGACCGGAAGCCTGAAGAGCTGTGGACCCCTCCAAAGTGCTAAGAATGCTCTTCCCTTCCCATGGTGCGGGAACACAAGCTCATCCTCCCTTCTCTTCCCCACACACCTCAGTCCCTGAGGACCTAAGACTTTTCCTTCCTTTCCTGCTTCACTCACTCCTGCTCCTGGGGGCTTCTCTAGAGCTGTAATAGCATCCATGTGCACATCACTCAGAAACATGCAGCCTTCCAGACACCTGCAAGCTCATTTCTTCCAGCATCTTCTTTTTGTTTGTCTGTCTGTTTGTTTGTTTGTTTGTTTGTTTTCGACACATGGTTTCTCTGTGTAGCTTTGTGCCTTTCCTGGAACTCACTCTGTAACCCAGACTGGCCTCAAACTCACAGAGATCCGCCTGCCTCTGCCTCTCGAGTGCTGGGATTAAAGGCGTGCACCACCGCCCGGCTTTCTTTCCAGCATCTTCTGCCAGTTCAGCCCCAGCTCTTGCTCTTGGTTTGTGGACCTTTACTCTGCCTCTAATTCATCTCCAAGTCTGACTCCTACCTGACATCTTTGTGCATCTTGGATGCAGCCCCCTCTCCCTCTCTGTGCTTGCCTCAACTATGACAGCATTGCCCTCCGATTTCAGACCCCCCTGCTTAAAAGCCCCTACTTTGTAAGATCCTGATGGCAGCGAGGCTGTGCCCAACTTGCCCAGTGGCACCTAAGCGCCTGCTCATCTAATGCAGCCATAGCTCCTCTTTCTCAGAGCTTGAGAAAAAACGCCTTCCTGTCTGGGCCCCTCCTCTCCTGCTGCCTTCCTACCAATTGTCTTCCCAATGGCCTCACACCCCTCTTCTCTCACAAGCCCTCGTCACTGGCATCACTTACTGAATTTGGGTTGGTTTGTTGGTTGGTTTTTCTCTTCTGTTTTGTTTTGAGACAGGGTCTCACTATGCAGCTCTGGCTGACCTGGAACTCACTATGTAGACCAGGCTGGTCTTGAACTCACAGAGATCCTCCTGGCTCAGCCTCCCCAGTGCTGGGATTAAAGGCTTGAGCCACCACACCCAGCATTGTTTGCTCTTTCGGTGTCTGTCATTGCTCCCTTCCTTTGCCCTAGGACCGAAAGGGCCATCAGCCCAAGCTGTGCCTGTCTCTGTCCTTTACTCCTACAACATGAGACGTACTCAGCAGCCAGGACATGCAGTGAACATGTGGCCTGCCAGAGCAAAGGAGGACAGGCCCCAGCAGGCCCCAGCAGGCAGCCTTGTTACCTGCCCAGAGCCCAGTGGGTCAGGTGCCTCCCTCCAGAGTATGCCCTCAGGGAACAGCCCAGATTGGGTGTGGTGACCAAATGGCCCAATGACGTCACCCAGCTCTGGATTTGATTGTCGTTAGAGCTGCAGGGCCAAGCTAAAGTTAAAGGTGGTGAGGGTTTCGAAGCTCTGATAAGCTTGTTAACACCACAGGGGTGGGGAGGCTGAGACTGATAGCCACCAAGAGGGGAACTCACATTACCTTAGTCAGACATCTGCTGTTGGAGCGTGACAGCCTTGAGAACAGGATGAGGAGGCAGATGGCTCTTCTCTCCCAGTAATATCTGCCCTGTTGGACCCCAAATGTTAATCTAGGAATTAAGTGGTACTCCTTAGCATCTTCCGAAGTCTACAGACATCCTGTCATTCAGACACACGTTACCCTTCATGATCTTTGCTCCTCATTTGGGCTCATGGCTCTATTAGCATCAACTAACTCCTTCCCCTCATCCTAGACTACAAGGACCTCATGCCATGCCAAATGCCCCATCACTCCTGTGTACCTGAGCCATAGCCCTCTCTAACCATAGACTCCTCTGCCTCACTGAGCCCCTCTGAGGCCTCCCATGTACCCTTCTGCCTCCCGAGTTCTCCTCCATATCTGGCTGTGCCACTTTTCCCTTGAAACACAGTACCTTCTAGGTAGGATTTCCGAAACTGTATCATCACCAGACCATGTGTTCTGTCTTCCATTGCACTCAAGGACTTGACTCCTCAGTTTCTCTTGAGTAACTATCTTAGTTAGGATTTCTATTGCTGTGAAGAAATACCACGACATAGCAACTCTTATAAAGGGAAATATTTAATTGGGACTAGCTTACAGTTTTAGAGGTTTAGTCCATTATCATCATGGTGAAATACAGTGGCATGCAAGCAGACATGGTGTTGGAGAAGGAGCTGAAAGTTCTCCATCTTGTTCCACAGGCAACAGGAAGTGAACTGTCTACCACACTGGGCATAGCTTAAGCATATAAGACCTCAAAGCCCACCCCCACGGTGATACCCTTCCTTCAACCAGGCCACACCTACTCCAACAAGACCACACATCCTAATAGCCAAGCACTTGAATACATGAATCCATAGGCACCATACCTATCCAAACCACCACATTCCACTCATAGGCTCCCATAGGCTTGTAACCATAACATAATGTAAAATGCATTTAGTCCAACTTCAAAAGTCCCCACAGCCGAGGGGTGTTGTCACATGCCTTTAATCCCAGCACTTGGGAGGCAGAGCCAGGCAGATCTCTGTGAGTTCAAGGCCAGCCTGGTCTATGGAGTGAGATCCAGGACAGGCACCAAAACTACACAGAGAAACACTGTCTCAAAAAACAAAACAAAACAAAACGAAACAAATCACAAGTCCCCATAGTCTATCACAGACGCAACAATGTTTAAAAGTCCAAAGTTCAAAGTCTCTTCTGAGATTTATGCAATCTCTTATCTGTAATTCCTTATAAAGTGAACATAAAAAAGCATATCACATACTTCTAACATGTAATGCCACAGGATATACAATATCATTCCAAAACAGAGGAAAGGAGGATAGTGAGGAAATACTGGACCAAAACAAGATCAAAACCCAGCTGGGCAAACTCCAAACTCCACATCTCCATATATGATGTCAAAGCACTCTTCAGATCTCCAACTCCTTTCATCTTTGTTGACTGCAACACACTTCTTTCTCTTGGGCTGGTTCCACTCCCTGTTAGCAGCTTTCCTTGGCAGGTATCCCATGGCTCTGGCATCTCCAGCATCTTGGGATCTCCAAGGCAATTCAGGCTTCACCTTCACAGCTTCATGCAATGGCCTCTCTGGGCCTCCATTCATGGACACCCCTGATATATGCCTAGTTTTCCCAGCTTTCCTTAGTCATGGAGGAAGAGTCCATAACCCCTTTCTTCTATCCTTGACTTTAAAGCTGGAACCACATGGCTAAAGCTGCCAAGTTCTGCTGCATGCTGGGCCTGGGACATGGCCCCCTTGTTCAATTACATCTTCACCAGCTTTCTGTTTCTGATGGTTTCCTTCACTGCCTAAGCTTGACTGTTCTGGAACTTGCTCTGTAGACCAGGCTGACCTGCATGCTTCTGCCTTCTTAGTGCTGGGATTAGAGGTGTGTACCACCACACCTGGCTCTAAGCTCTTCTTTAATTCCTTTTCACAGTTGGAAAGTATCTAGGTTGGATCTTGCCCTGAGGTCACCACTCCCTTTGTTACATTTCTTAATTTGTTTATCTCCTTGAACACAGGATTTAGCTCCATTCCACTTCCTGGAACCCCTTTCCTCCTCAAATTGTACACTTTGTATTTTTCCTTTTTTAGCTTTCTCCTTTTCACTATAAATCTCCATTAGAGTTACAATGAATATCCACAGGACAGAGTCTACACTAGGTTGTTTTGAAATTTCTTTTGCCAGTGGAATCAATCCAAATCTCTTCACTTTGCCTCAAGCAGACTCTTCAGACAAGTGCAAAAAGTAGCTACATTCTTCACCCAAATAATACAAGAACAATCTCTAGGCAACATATTAAAATTCTTCCCCTCTGAAATCTCTTGAGCCAGGCCCTCACAGTTCATCAATTCACACTCAACACCACTGTCTGCCATTTCCTACTAGTATGGCCCATTAAGCAACACTTAAAGTGTTCAACTGCTTTTTTTAATCCACAGGTCCCAAGACCCATATTCCTTCAAACAAAAGCATGGTCAGGCCTATCACAGAAATACCCCAGTTCCTGGTATTGTCTGTCTTAGATTTTTTATTGCTGTGAAGAGACACAATGACCAAATTAACTCCTATAAAAGAAAACACTTAATTTGGTGGCTCACTTACATACAGTTCAGAGATTTAGTCCATTATCATCATGGTAGCATTCATTTCATCATGGTAGCATTCATTGCAGACATGGCACTGGAGAAGGAGCTGAGGGTTCTCACATCTTGACCCACAGGGAGCAGAAAGTGATCTGAGACACTGGGTGTGGCTTGAGCATATATGAGACTTCAAAGCCCACCATCACAGTGACACACCTCCTCCAACAAGGCCACAGCTCCTAATAGTGCCACTTCCTATAGGCCAAGCATTCAAACATGCGAGTCCATGGGGGCCATACCTAGTCAAACCACCACAGTAACTTTAAAAAAATTATTTTTTATGATTTAAAGAAAATGTGTATCTATGTGTGTCTATGTGTGAATTATTTGCACTTGATTGTAGGTACCTGTGGAGTCTAGAAGAGCATGTTGTGTCTGTTGGAGCTAGAGTTACAGACAGTTGTGATCTGCCCTATATGGGTGTTTAAAACAGAACTCAGGTCCTCTGCAAGAATTTTCTCCAGCCCTGCAGTAACTTTTTTTTTTTTTTTTGACATAGGCTCTCCTGTAGCCCAGGCTGACTTCAAACTTAATATTTATCCAAGGATGGTTTTAAACTCCTGATCTTGCTAGAGTATAGGCATGTGCCACCAAATCTGACTTTATGTAGTGTCAGTGAGGATCAAATCCAGAGCTTGGCATGCTGCACAAGCACTCTACCAACTGATCACATCCCCACCCCCTCTCCATAGTATCTTAGGCTTATCCAGATTGAAGGCTTCCATCTGAACTCAAATGTTGTGGCCAGAAATGCTCCCTTGGAGGATAAGCAAAAAAGGGGTCAAATTGATGTTAAAAAAATCAAATAGAATTTACTTTTAAACAATATGCAGAAAAATTAACATGAAATTACTTGACTGCAGGAGAAAAATTGGGCTCTAGTGATTGGCCACAGGTCATGATGAGACAGAGAGAGAGAGAGAGAGAGAGAGAGAGAGAGAGAGAGAGAGAGAGAGAGAGAGAGAGAGAACATCCACTGTTTGTGGTTTCATTCAGAGCCTGTCCATATACAGAAGTGTGGTTCTTATGACCTCTAGAAGACACCAGAAGTTTTAATTTCTATTATCTCAATATTATTACCTCTGCACCTCTTTTTATGAGTTAGGCCCAAATACTAACAGTTCTTGCCCACTGAAATCAAAAGGACTGATTTTTTGCAAAATGCCTCTCTACTTGCATAGAAACAAACAAACAAAACCCAGAAAGTTACACACTAGTCTGTGTCCTCACAATATTTTAATTCATTTTTCTTGAGTTTTTTTTTTTTTTCTGATGAACTGTATACATACAATGATCGGATCACAAGGATGCAGCGTAGTGACTAGAGACAGGTACATAAGTAACATGCATGCCCCTACCAAGATACTGACATTTCCGCCAAAGGGAGATAGCTCAGCTGGGAAAGTGCCTGTCCCACAAGCATGAGGACCTGAGTTGACTCACCACCCAGGTAAAAAGCCAGGGGTAGTGTGCAAGCTATTTATAATCCCATTACTGAGGGGGTGCAAACGAATGGATCCCTAGGGTTCCTTGGCTTGCTAGTCTAGCCAAATCAGTGAGGCTTAGGTACTAATGAGAGACTTTGTCTCAATAAAACAAGTCAGATGGCTCCTGAGAATCAACCTCCCCCCCCCCCCACAAGCTGACATTTTGGTTCCCTAACACACCCGTTCCTGTCTCTTTTCAGAAAATGATGCATACCACAAGGACAGTCATTACTCTGAAGATGTCTGTTACCACAGAGAATGTTGCCTGCTCTAGCTCTTTATAGGAATGTGATTAGATAGTATGTTATATATAGGCAGATGGCTCTTTCTAAACACTATGTTATTTCTAGTTTCTTTCACACAGCAAAATCTTTTTGAGATTCGCCCTTTACTGCCTATCCATGGTTAGGTAACACATATTTTTTCCTCTAGTTCTGTTTTCTGATTTTTCTCCTTATCACTGTTTGTAGAAATGTGATTTAGAATGTCTCACTGTGACTTTCTACCTTACTGATTGAAAGTAAAATATGCTTTTTTTTTCCCTTTAAATCAGAGTTGGGCTGGAGAGACAGATTAGTGGTTAAGAGCATTTTCTGCTCTTGCAGAGGACCCAGGTTCAGTTCTCAGCACCCATATGGCAGCTCACAAGGATACACAGCTCTATTACAAGGGCTCTGACTCCCGCCCTCTTCTGGCCTCCACCAGTACCAAGCATTCTGGTGATACATGAATGTACATACAAGCAAAACACTCACATCACAAAACAAAAAAAAGTAAATCTTATAAACTTTTTAACTAAAGTTGCAGATTTTTCAGACTTTACTTTTTCAAAAATGTTTTCCCTTCCTCCCACTTCTCAAATGCTGGAGGTATGTACATGATATCTCCTAATGCTGTCTCTTGGGTCAGTAAGCCAATGAATTTAAATAGGTCTTTTTCAATTTTTAAATTTATTCTTCTCTCATATATTATATCCTGACCACCCTTTCCCCTCCCACCTCCCCTCTCAGTCCCTCTCTCCCACCTCCCCTCTCCACCAGATCCACTCCCTGCTGTGACGTGTGTCCACTATCTTTCTCCTACAGTACTTTGTCTTCCATTACGTCCGTTCATTGAACTTTTCATTCCAGATGCTATACTTTTAGATCGTAGAATTTTCATTTGATTATTTTAAAAAATAATTTTTATTTCTCTGAAGAGGTTTCCTATTGTTCTAGCTTGCTTTTCTGTTGCTGTGGTAAACACGGAGACCAAAGGGAGAGGAACGGGCTTATTTCACCTTACAAGTTATGGTCCATAACTGTGGGAAGTAAAGCAGAAGCTCAAAGAGGGAACTGAAGCAGAAACTAAGAAGGAACCCTGCCTCCTGGCTGGCTTTCTCTGGCTTGCTCAGATGCCTTTCTCACACAGCACAGACCTACTTGTGTAGGGATGGCACTGCCCCCAGTGGGTGGGACTCTCCTGCACCAATTAGCAATCAAGAAAATGCCCCAAAGACGTGCCCACTAGTCAATCCAATGGAGGCAATTCCTGAACTGAGGTTCCCTCTTCCCAGGTGTGTCAAGTCAACAACTGAAGCTGATTGACACCTCTGTGCATTATATCACCTTTTCCTTTAAATCCTTGAACATCGTTATAATAGCGTTGCTGATTCTTGTCTCCTGCTTTAAATATCTGTATTATCTTTGAGTGTGCGTCTATTGATGCGGGTGGGGAGGTAAGGATTCCGTGTTGTTTCCTGCCTTATTTTCATTTAATGGTAATGTTTGTAATTTCTTGTTGTTGCCTGCAGGCAATGCTCTTGAGTGTTCTAGATGACTTTCAGCTTTGCTAGGATGTGTCTGCAGAAACTCTTCCTCTGGGGATAAGGCAGCTCAGGCTTGAGGAACAGTCAGTCTATTCTGCTTCCTGGCCTGAATGACTGAAACATCCACCAAGAGTGTTATGCCCTGGTTGACTGGAACTTTGGAGAGTTACAGCACTGCCCAACCTCTGGAACCTTCTCGAGGCTCACAGCCCTGACATGATGTTTCACAGCTGGCCTGAGAGTCTCACCTTCCTGTTAATGTGCAGCAGAGTCTTCAACAGAAGCTGTAAGGGTGTTAGAATGGCTTCTTGAGCAGCATTTATTCATAACTGGAACCTTGCTCAATACTCTCCAAATGCCCCAGAAGCTACAACCTTGATTTCAGTTCTCCAGCCAGATACAAATGTCCTCCTGCTTTTACTTCCCTTTAGCAACAGTTTAAGGTCCCCGGGCAGTGGGGGAGGAGGGGCTAAAGTGGTGACTTGATTTATCTATCTATCTATCTATCTATCTATCTATCTATCTATCTATCTATCTATCTACCTACCTACCTATCATCTATCTACCTATGTATTGACAGAAGTGTGGCATCCATTACCCTGTCCTGGATATAGCCAAATGCCTACCTTGCATTTTGCATTTTAATGCCTGTCTGATTATTTCATAATTATCTGTTTGTTTCTCTTTCCCACAGAAGTGAAGTGGCTGAGTCTAGTGATTTGTTATCCTTATGAGAGGAGAATCCTCATCCCACAGGTAAGTGGGTTATTTAAGAGAAGCATGGGGTTCTGATGTGCATATGGTATGCTCTGTAATCAAAGGACACAATAAAAAAAAAACAAAATTAAAGAATAGGATGTGAGCCTGTTTGTAATCTCAAGAAATGAGTGGGCAGGTGTCACTGAGGACTGGAAATGACTACTGACAGACTGTTAACTGCTGGGCCTTAAGGATAAGAGTTAGAGATTATGGTGGTTTGAATGAAAATAGCCCCCATTGTCTCATGGTCTCATGTATTTGAATGTTTGGTTCCCAGTTGGTGGACTCTTTAGGAAGGATTAGGAGGTGTGGCTTGTGGGAGGAGGTGTGGCCTTGTTGGAGGAGATATGTCACTGTGGGTGGACTTTGGGGTTTCAAAAGCCCATGCCAGACCCAGTCTTGTGCTCTCTCTTTGCCTCCTACCTGCAATTCAGGATATAAGCTCTCAGTTACTCCTCCAATACCATGAATGTGAGCTGCTACACACACTGCCATGGTGATCAGGGGCTGACCCTCTGAAACTGTAAACAAGGCCCCAGTTAAATACCTTCTTTTGTAAGTTGCCCTGGTCATGGTGTCCCTTCACAGTAATAGAAAAGTAAATAAGACAGAGATCTAAACAAGAATGTTTAGAACCACTTTTAGCAGAGTACTAAAGACTGATACTGTTATACCCTCTGATGCTATGATGCAAATAGGATGCCATTTGGAAGAGGGAATTTGAGAGGCACCCCTCCCTGATAAGGTCTAAGAATAAGGATGTATAACCTAGAAGGGTGGAAGTTTGCTCTGGGAATCTGAGTAAAAGACAAATCCATCATAGAAGGTGATTCCCGAAGGTGCTGGGGCCTTGTGCTATCATGCCTTTGGGGTCCAGGTCTGTACTCTGATCATTTGAGAATTCAAATTGTGTCCTGACATAGGAGGTTGACTTGGCTTCTGTGGCACAATAAAGGTTGTAAATTAGTCATGTGATTGAGGAAGTCTTGGAATGATTGCCCAGCCCTTCTTCATGCTGGTTGGCTGCAGCCATAGCAACTGCTTGCTCTAGACCAAAGTTCAGTGTCCGCACATCTTTATGGCCTTGTTCACAGTTCAATGTTCAGGAGCATAAAACTTCCCACGAAGATACAGGTTTTACATTCACAACAGAGTGCTAGGCTTCCTTTCTACACACTGGACTCCAAATGATAAGGCCCCCAAATACTCTGAGGTGGTGGTTGTTTTATCCCAGGGAGCTTTTCTCTTGAGAAAATGCCGACCACACAGAAGACGTTGTTGTTCCTATCTGGCTTTGTCACAAGCCTTGGCTCCGTCGTTGTCATCTGCTCGATCCTGGGGACACAGGAATGGGTCACCAGCTCTATTGTCTTCACAGATTCTATTTCCAATGGGACCATTGTCATCACCTATGGCCTCTTCCGTGGTACGAGTGCTCAAGATTTGAACGAAGGCCTTCAAGATCTGGACAAAAACTTTGAGGGTAAGTGATCATCTCACATGAATGGGGAGAGCAGGAGTGGGTAATACTTCCATCATTCTACACCTGGACCAAAGAGCCGTTCAAAACCCATCTCTTCGAAGCCCTAAGTTAGGCTATCGGTGGACTAACTCATAATTTTGAAAAACTCTTTAGCATTATTTCAGACTCTTTGGTACTGGTTATCTTGTTATTATTAGAGTCAAAACTATTCTAGCAGCCGCTGGGCTTGAATGTACCTATCTAGTTTATTGACAAGTAAATAATTAAGTTAAAGTATGTGGCAGCTTTATGGCATTTAATAGCCAGCAGGAGCAGCATTTTAAAGGACGTTGACCATGGATTTTGATGAGGTTCATCCAGCTCCCTCCAGAAGTTCCTAAGTACTCACATAGGGAAAATGTCAAGCAGAAAACATCAGCACCCAGTTCGTATTCCTCAGCTTCTTGAGCTTACGCTTTTGTATTCAAAATATATCATTGTTGGAAATGACATTTAATTCCTATCAATCCTATTACTTATAGGAATTCATATTTGTTCCTTAATTCTGATATAATAATGTCTTGCTCTCAGGAGATACAAAATAAGAAACCATTGAGGATAAGCGAATGTAGCTACTTGAGTTTCTGAGTTTGAGATCTGGCATTATGGTTCTTGAAATGTGAAAGCCACATCTGTACATTGTATAGCATATAAGTGGATTTGCGTTGCACAGCGATGTGTGTAGTGTCTGTACAGGAGACTGGGGGTATGTAGGCACCATCTACTACCTTATGCCAGTGTAATGTTGGGCGCTCATACTCCAGGATGGAGTTCTAGAAGGTTTATGATTCACTAATGAAATGGTTTCCATAAATCCGGGGCAATGTGTTTCTAACTACCAATGGGTCTTTGATTGGTAGGAAAACCACATCTTCCCTGAGGTTTCAGCGGCTTCTCCCCTCCCCTGGTGCTGGCCGCAGCCTGGAGACCGACTCTCCAGCAACCAGGAGCTATGGTTTCAAAGGCCCCTTCAGTGATACTGTTTTCAAAAACAAAAGTATGCCTGTTTGTGAATCGTCTGGCAGATTTAAACACTTTACATTTGAGACAGAAGTCTACAGTGTCGACTTGGGATCAGTTGATTCCATCTAGAGATTGATGGCCTCCATGGAAATCCTGAGTCTCTAGCCAGGGAGGCCCAGAAGGACAGGAAAGGTCAGGCCTAGCAAATCAGCCCTACGTGACTGGGAGTAAGCTGGTGTCTGGAGAGCAGGGACAGCTTCAGTCACGGGAGCGCAGCTCGGGGTCAATGCAACAGAGGCAGAATGCTTGTGTCCCTTGTGCCTGGTTCTCTCTGTTTTCATCCTTTGCTACTGGAAAGCCACACTCTAACCACCCCTCAAACTCATTGTCCAACCTCCCATTGCTGTAGAGGGTCAGCAAGCACCCAGTGGAGGGACATGCTGGCCAGTTGCTGGTTGGCATCTAGGGGCCACTCAGGGACTATGGGATTTTCCATTCCTGTGACTGCAGTAAGCACTGAACATGTAAACAGTTCTCCCAGACAGGAAGTCGTTTTTAGACCATGTAGGCAATGCTAAAGATCCTCTGTTGCTTACCCTGTCAACGGAACCCAGTATTTACAGTGGGACACTTTGCTCTCCTGCAAGTTAGTCAGGGCTGCAATGCACATCATTAGCCAATCATTGGTAGCAAAATTAAATCTGTATAAAATGGAATATGCATTGTCCTGTTTGGTACTGGTAGATGGATGCTTCCCCTTGAAAAGGCAAGGGCTTGAGCTTTGTGGCTAAGGCCGGGACACGCTGAAATCCTCAGGCGGTGATGTATATCACCAGGCCCTGTTATACTTCGGCAGGGGAATCTAACATATGATGTCTATTTAGACTATAGAGTTTGAAGTGAAAGTGCAGAATGGGCAATAGTATTTGGTTTAAAGTGTCGAAATCATTCAGCCGACAATGGGTCAATGAATGGAGGTGTTGCCTAGTCAGCCCCAGTGAGGAAACTTTCTGTTGTAGAATTGGGCTGACAATGAGCTCAGGCTGGCTAGATGGGTCCTGGTTTATCTAATACCCAGATAAGTGACTGTTTAGCTCTGTCCAGCCATGACTGGACGGTCTTTGCTACTCCTAAAGTTCTAGCTGTATAATTTCAGCTCAAAAGTCTCTGCTATGTGACTTAGGAACTGATAGGCTTTGTGCACACTTCCTGTCGTGAAGTGCTCCCTATTTAGGGCAAGGGGAAGCTCCTCCTCTGCTGAAACGCAACGCCCTGCACTCATGTAAGTCTCCACAACAGCTGGAGGTGGGGTGGGGAACACAGCTCATGGACTCGTCTGAGGACCTGTGCTCACACTCACGAGGGCGTGCCTCCTTCTGCCACCCTCAGTTTGACTCTTGAGTGCTTTATAACAGGATGGGACTAAGGGGCATGACGTGTACTATTTCCCCAGGGCGGCAGGAATGGGGCAATGTGTCAGGTGGCTGTGGCATCCCTCAGAATGGGACCTCCAGTATTACCCAGCCTACATCCTCACCAGACCAAGCATGCTCACAGATTTATTTTGGCATTTCAATGAATGCTATTTCTCCTCCCATGGCACTAGGTCTCTTTGACCTTGGTCCCAAGAGCATCTCAGTTAGTAGACACATTACACTTCAACAGCCACATTACCATGGCACTGACTCTGGCCTGGAGATACAATCTCCTGGATGATACAGAGACTCCCTGTACTTGACCTCCCATGCCAACGAGAAAAATTCCAGATTCAGGTCCCATTCTCCTTTTTAAAAAAAAAAAAAAAAATCTTATTAGATGCATTATTTCCTAGGTAACTATGGCACAACACCAGAGAGACACAACATACAGGAGGGAGGGTTTAGTTTTGGTTCCTGGTTCCACAGGAATTCCAGCCCATCATGGTGGGAAAGGCACAGCAGAGCAGGTTCAGCTGTGATGGCGGGAGCGTGAGGTAGTCTCTTCACATAGTGTGGACCAGATAGCAGAGAACACACATCAGAACCGAAGTGGGTATAGCCTTTATAGGTCTACCCCTAATAATCTACTTCTAGTAGCCAGTCTGTGTCTCTGGAAGTTTCCACAGCCCTTAAAACAGTGCCACAGGCTGGAGTTTGAACTTTGAAAATTTAAGCTGTGGGAGACATTTTTGTCAATTCATAATATCAGGTGTGATGGTCAACATTGATTATCAACCTGATGGGAAACAGAGTTACCTGGGAGACAAGCCCTGGGCATGTCTGGGAGGGAGTTTCTATATTGAGTTAATTGAGGTGAGAAGATGCATACTGAATGTGGGTGGCATCATCTCATGGATAGAGGTCTTGAACTACAGAAAATGGGGGTGAGCTGATCATCAGTATTCATCTCTCTATCTGCTTCCTGACTGCAGATGCAATGTATCTAGTTGTCTCAAGCTCCTGCCGCCATGTTTTCCCCATCATGGTGGAATGTACTCTCAAACTGTGAGCCAAAATAAGCCCTCCTTCCCTTAAATTGCTTTCATTAAGCCCTTGATTGTAGCAATGAAAAAAATGATTAATACACTGGGCGATTTTAGGGCAAATGGATTGTAATTCTGACTCAGGGTTGATGGTCACCAACCTTGCCTTGACCAGGTGCTAGGTTGATACAAGCTTTGGGCATTACTTTCATGCTCCTTGGCAGTTGGCTGCTTGAAGTTTTTTGTTGTTTTTTTTTTTTTTTAATTGTGACAGCTTAGGATACAACCTTACAAATGAACCAAGGCAGGCTGAGGGCAAGTGTCAATGGTCAAAGGGCAGGCTCAATGGTCTCTGCACTTAGGCCAAGGACCAACTATTACCGACTATTACTGATGGGCTATCACGGTCTGGCTTCTCCTCTATCGCCAGTCTCCACTGGCTCCTCTTTCTTTTCTGTGATCTCAACATTGCACTCTTGAACAGAACTGAATTGAGAAGGTAAACACAACACAGAAACTAGTTGCAAAGTAAAGAATAAATGAAGTTGACTTCTTGAGACTATAGGAAAACCCTACCTCCCTACTCTGACTTCATCTCATATATCAGAATGTGTCTCCTGGAGAAGGGCTGTTTACCCTTTTCACTTCTCAGAGATATGACAACATTGGAAGAAGGAGATGGAGGGGATAGAGGGAGCCAAACCAGAGGCCTGAGTCACTTTTCTCCCAAGACAATCTTGGCAACTGTTTAAGAGGTTGAGGTGCTAGCTGTGATGTCCTGGGAGGGACCAGGTCTTGCTCTAAGATCTGACCATACTGTGATGCCCACTAATGGAAGCATCACACTGAGTCAAGTCCCTGGTGGTCAGGTGTCTGAGGAAGTGGAATCAGTTCCCATCTGAAGAATCAGTTTTAGTTACTTGTGTTTCTGCGGTAAAATATCTGACAAAAGCCCAGTCTGTCACAGTGGAGAAAGCCACCAAGATAGGAGCTTGAGGCTGCTGGTCACATCGCATCCACAGTTAGAAAACAGAGAGCAGGGGAGGGGTGAAGGCTGGTGCTCATCTTTAAGGTGGATCCTCCCACTTCACTTAACCCAACCTAGAAACTCCCTCACAGTCATGCAAAGAGGTTTGCATCCCTATTAATTCCATATTCTGTAAGTTGAGAGAGTGTGATCAACCATCACACTCAATGTCTGTGAACTTACAGAAAACAAGGCCTGGAGGTGGAGGGCAGATGGCCGCTGGGACTGAGTGAATGAATCTTGTCCTGTGGGGAGCTGGGTGTCTGGATGCCCAGCTGAGCTATCTACTGTCCTCTCTGCGGCTGCCTGCTCTTGGCCTCTTTCTGAGGACACCAGAATCAGGGCAATTAGCTCCAATTGTGAGGGGACTCCTGATTCAGAAGCTTGTCCCCTGAAAGAAAGAAAAAGAACGCCATGTATCTGCTAATTTTATGGGGAGGGAGCAGCTGTCAGATGCTGGGAGGGTTATTGTTATTGCATTCCAGCTAACTCTCACCAAACTTACAGCTATCATTGTCTGAATTCGGAGGCAGGAGCTGGAAAGACGTAGCTGTCATACCTAGGGGGCATGGAATTCAGAAATAAGTTTTACAATGCAGCAGTTAAAATGAAGATGAATTGCCCCCCAAGTACGTAGGAAAGTATGAGTCAACAGCCCCAAATTAACTCTCTTTGGAAAATTATGTCTGCTAAATCTTATTGAAAGTCAAGGCAGAGCTAAATTTGATTATCATTTTCTTTTTCTTTTTGTGCATGTGTGTCACGTGCAAGTGCTTATGCATAAGTGTGCACATATACAAGGAAGCCAGAGGTCAACAATGTATATATGTTTCCCAATTACCTCCATCTTGTTTGTTGGTTTATTTTTAATTTCATGTGTATATATGTGTGCCTGTACAAGTTTATGTGCACCACGTGGATAGCAGCTCAAAGAGACCAGAGGAAGGTACTGGCTCCTCTGTAATGAGAGCCTCTAAGTAGGTGCTGGAAAAGGAAGCTGGGTTCTCTACAAGAAGAGCAAGCATTCTTAACTGCTGAGCCATCTCCCCACCCCCCCTCCACCTTGTGTTTTGAGACAAGGTCTCTAAAGGAACCTGGAGCTCACTGATTGATTCTGCTGGGCTGGCTGGCAAGCAAGCTAGTCTCCCCAGGGCTGGGATTACAGGCACTGTGCCTGGCTTCTTTTTGAAACATGGGCTCTGGGAGGGTTGATCTGAGGCCCCCAATAGCTCAGGGCAAGCATTTCATCCACTGAGCCATGTCTGCAGCCCTTCATGGTCACCTTCTAATGGAATATTCCAGTTGCAAATGAATCCCATCACTTACAGCTCTAAGTCAGCACGTGAGGTAGAGAGATACTCAGAGAATTCCAGGTGTTTGGGACACAGGGCATGTTCCTGACACTCAGGTTTCTGCTCTTGACTTAAATATTCCAGTTATTTCCTTGATTGCAAAACTCTGCCAAGGAGAGAGAAAGCTCTTTTGTCCCCAGTCACCTTCCCTTGAGATCGAGGGTTTCCTCCCGACCTGGTTGCTGGGGAAGGGGAAGTGGATCCACCTTGAGGTGATGAATGGCTGACACATCCACAGGGACCAGCCTGGACCTCTGGCTGGGCGTGTCTCAGCTCTGTTGCTTTTTCCTATGCTCCTTCTGATGTCACCTCCCCCCAGTCTCAGAATCAGCACGTACTGAGTTACCATCAAAAACTCCCAAACATGGCATCTACATAGAGCGTGGAGAAGCAGGCAAGAGACACCACTCGGTTAAGTCAGGGGCAAGTGCAGCCCCAGTCCAAGCCTCACTTGGGTTACTGCGTAGAGAACATAAGACCCCCAAAGGGATCACTGGCAGGAGTCACTGAAAAGCCCAGTCACCACAGACAAGGAGGTGTTGCCTATGGAAGCTGAACTTTGCCCCAGGGCATCTGAGCAGTGAAATGTTCTACAGTGGAGGTGGGAGGTCATGTGGTCCACCCGCTGCTGAGCTGGGGTTTCTCTTCTTTTGCAGGCTCTGTTCTCCCGGGGTTACCAGGGATGCAAGTTGATGTTTATCACATGCTACGAGTTCCTGTCTCTCCTGCCTCTCTTTCCTGCACATCCCTTTACCCTTTAAGACAGTGTCCTGTGTTAAACAGTGTATCTGTTGCTGCTGCCCTCAGGCCACTTCCTTCCAGGAGATGCCTGCTCTGGGCTCAGCCACACACTACTCAGGGTGCCTTCTCTTTCTTCATGGGGGACTTCTGCTACCGCCCAATTTTTTTCCATCCCACCTCTTTTCATGCCTACTTTGTCTAGTAGGAGGACATTGCAGATTTAGATAAATAAATACGAGGACTTAAAACTTAAGATGATTTCACCCAAACTGGGTCGAGCATATATTCTTACTCAAGGTAAATGTCAGATCCTGGGGTCCTGGGTCCACTCAGATCTCTCAGAAACACAGTTCAGTAAAGACAATTCCTTAAAAAAAAAGAATTACTAATTTTATTTTATGCTTTGCCTGCATGTAAATGAGTGTGCCATGTGCCCATGAAAAGTCAGAAGATGTTGACCCCTCTGGAACTAGAGTTTACAGATAATTGTGAACCACCATGTGGGTGGTAGGAGTCGAACTCATGTTCTCTACCATTACAACCAGTGTTCTTAACCACTGAGCTGTCTCTCCAGGCCCTCATTTCTTACACAAGCCTTGCTCTCATTTTCCTTGAAGAGTCAGAAAGGAGATCCAGGCGCATGGTGTGTAGGTTCTACACTGAACATCCGTAGCATGGGTGAAATTAAGGGCATGCACAATAGAGTTTGACCCACGGAGAGCTTCTCAATAATTGCCTCGGTCCAGGACAGAGAGGAGCGCTTTGCAAAGAGAGGGTGATGGTGACAAACAGTAGGACATGGTTCAGCAGATGCTTTGAAGTTCCTCTTGTCCCGCGGGAGCCAGCACTCATGGCCCTGGAAGCGAAGAATCCAGGTCTGCCTGGCTACTTCCTGTTCCTTAAAGCTGTGCTGTGCTAAGGATGTGAATGTCTCCACATCTGTGGGGACCAGAGAAACAGGAAGAGGAAGAAGAGGAAGAAGGAGCCTTTGGCTAGTTCTTACTTATCCCTCTGTGGCTGCTGTGGCTTGCAGTTTCCAGTGATTTTGTTAGTGTTGCTATAGTTGGCACCACAATCCCTTTCCCTGGCTGTCTTTTCCTTGGGACTTCATAGACTCTTTCTAAATACTTTCATGTGGGATCCTGACATACCCTGACAGCCATTAGAGAGATGCTCGGCACACCTAGGAAGAGCACACCTGCCATGTCTGGTCTTTTGTGTGGGAGTAGAGCAGGAGGTGGGGGAGCTAGGTGCCCTGGAAAACGGCTGCTAGAGCTCAGGAGCCCTGTGGGTCTGATGACTCACAGCCCAGCACACCTGCATTGTGCTTTCCATGAGTGTAGAACCTCCATGGAGTTTCTTTGCATTTAAGATACATGCAGGTGCTATTTCGTAAAGTGCGTTAAGCTTAGGCAGAAGTCTGAGGGTGAACCAGAGGGTTGTGTTCCCAGCTGTCTCCAGGGTTTGAGTCAGGGACAGGGACGTGGAGTCTGGACCCAGGGAAAAGCCCCTGATTTCCCCCAGCAAGAAACGTTTTCCTGTCTCCACTGTAAGCTATGAGCTAGCACTTCTCTGGTCATTTCCGCCAGCCTTTATTCTCCAGCTTTTTTTTTTCTCTGTCAGCTGCTCCTGGCTCCCTGAATTCTTCCAAGCCACGGGGTTTATGGGATCCTCATTGTGCATGAGTTTGCACAGTGACCCACCCTAAGGGTTTCTGTCAGGAGCAACCAACTCTCAGACCCGAAGGAAAGTGATGGTGATGGAATTGCCACCTATCCCACGGGCCAGGCTCTGAGGGCAGAGGTCACCGGTAAGGAAGCTGCAGGCATGAAGGACACCCTCTGCTAGAACCTGACAACTAACAAAACATCCAGGCACTTTCAGGGCTGTGGCTATGCAGTCAAGTAAAGCCGCTGCCTGGCCTGCCGTGATGGATGCGGTCCCATTCTTGTGTGTTCATGTATGTTCCTGTCTGTACATGTGCACTCAGTGTGTATATGTATATATGTGCATGTGGAGGTAAAAGGTCAACTCCAGATACTATTCTTCAGGTGATGCCCATCTTGGTTTTTGAGACAGGGTCTCTGGTTGAACCTCGACTGGCTGTCCAGTGAGCCCCAGGATCCACCTGTCTCAACCGTCTCCCCAACAGTGAGATGGTGAGCACTCGCCCCCACAGCTGGCTTTGTTAGGTGGGTTCTGGGGATTGAACACAGACCCCATGCTTCTACATCGCATTACTGACTGAGCCATCTTCCAATCTGTGCCATCTTCTTCTTGCAGGATGAATGGCATACTGCTTCCTTCTCCGACACCACACCTTCTCTAGCTTGGCTGCACTTGGGATTTGTATTCTGCACTGGGCACTCACCAAATGTTGCTTTAGTTTTAGGGACATTGGGCAATTCTTCCCAGAAGTCTCTGCATTTGGTGGCCGTCATATTCCTGATCCTGAGTCTGGGAGCTTCCGTACTGAGCTCAGTGTTCACCTTCTACAACAGCATCAGCAACCCTTACCAGACGTTCCTGGGTCCTATGGGCGTCTACACCTGGAATGGACTCAGTGGTGAGTTTCCTGAGAAGACTCAAGTATACATACATGCACACACATACACATGGGCATACACACGCCTATATGTGTACACGTGCACACATAGGTGTACACATATGCACACTGATGCATGCTCATGAACACACATGAACACACATTGCTCTCCTTCTCGCCTTCACAAGGGGCAAAACTTGGACTCCAGAGATGCCACACCTGGGTGGCTAAGCCACAGAGCAAGGGAGGATGCCATCTGGGGCCAACACTCTTCTTGTGGGCTAGGATGTCGTGTGGTTGCTAGGTGACTTTGTTATTTTGTGGGTGGGTACCTGGGTGGAGGATGGAGTCCAGATGGGAAGTGGATTATGCTGTGACTCAGACAAAAAGACTCTGTAGGCTTTGTCCATGCACTGCAACCCCCACATCTGCCTAGTGGGACTGAGAACCAGAGGTTAAGGGACTTGGTTACAAATCCAGATATAGGTCCCTTGCATCAAGGGCCTTCCATCAGCCACCAGACCTCACTCACTGCCAGGCTAAACAATGAATTAATTGTTCTTAGTCTTGCTCATGCAACTCGGATCCAACAGAAGCAGAGACCTCAGACATGGCTGCATTTGGAGATCACATTGTGGGCAATCTGTTTCTCTTCATCATTGTCTACATTGATTTCCCAGTGTGTGTTCTGTATCTACACAGTTGAGTCAGTTCTCTAAAAGGTCATTTGTCTGTACACACCCTGGACTCCACTAGCAGCAGCTCTAGAGGAAAGGCCTGCCATATCCCAGGAGTCAGGAGAGAGCATCCTGGGCCCAGTTCTCATGGACTCACACCTTGACATGGCCTGATCAGTCTCTGAAGCCCAGAAAGACCAACTGGCCGTCAAGTTGGCTAAGAACACTTGTCCATACTGGAGCTGGGTCCAGGGTCAGCTTTTCTCCAGTATCAGAGGCACATGAGGGAGGAGGGGTGGGTTCCCAGAGGAGAAGGGGAAATGCAGGAGGCTGGGCCAAGTCTCTCTGCAGCCCATGGGGCTGCCAGCTGGCCCCTTGAGGCTGTAGCCTCATCTCCTTCCCCTGCAGGGGAGGACAGGCTGACTACACAAGTGTCAGAGCCCCACACATGGGTTCTGAGGAAAAGGAATCCAGACAATCTCCCCTCAGCCTGCCTATGTCTAGTCACAAAGAGCTATGCTGTGGGGAGAGAGTTCCCCTCACAGTACTTCTGCCTCAGGGGTATATTCTAACTCAGAGGGAGAGGCTGTGATGTCAGCCGCGGGGGGAGGGGGAGGGGGACACCTGGAAGGGGTATGTAAGGGGCAGGTTTGCATTCTGAGCTGGGTCTGGAGGAGGCTTTTGGGCAAGCACAGGAGTTGGGGGTAGCCTTTTGTGTCCTGATGCTCAGTAAGCCAGATTCTGTCCTCATACACCCTCAGAGAGCCTTTAATTTTCTGCCTTTATCTGGAGGGTTACAGGGTTTAGTGAAAACCGGTTTGCAAGCGGCTAATCCTGCAGAAGGGCCTCTGTGCGTCATTGACAATGGAGCTTCCTAGCCTTTGGGGCACTGTGAGGGAGGGCTACTGTCAGGCTGACTTTAAGGCCCTGGAGAATGCCAAAATCCCCTGTAGAGCTAGGCTTGCCCATGCTCTCCTGGGCTGCATGCGATGAGCATGCCCAGTGGATAGAAGAGGAAGTGGATTATCTGGTTGGTTTCTAAGGGAAAGAAACAGCAATAACACCACCTGAGGCTTGTGCCCCCTGACCTCAGCCCACACTGGCCCCACTGTGGCCAGAGTTGGCCACAGGGGATTTTAAGGTAGGCGGAAAGGAGGTTGGATCCAGAGAGACTGTCACAAACTGTCTGCTCCAGACATCCTCAACTGGAGAACGCAGGAAGCAATGAGTAGGTATCATAGCCCAGCAGGGATGGACCCCTCCAGAAGTCCATGTCCCCAAGCCTTGAAGAACAGCTCACTGTTGCCTGCCCCCAGCCTCCAGTAGCCCTCCAGTCTACAGCTCTGGAGAAGACGTGCAGCTAGCCAGGCCTAGATGGAGGCCTATACTCCCAGGTACTTAGGAAGCTAAGGTGGGAAGCCCCCCAGGTTCAAGACCTGTCTGGCTGCAGAGAGGGTTCAAGGCCCTGCTCAATACAAATCATGAAAAGAGGGCTGGAGTGTGATTCAGTGGTAGAGTACTTGCTTACTGTTTTCAAGGATCTAGATTGAATCTCCAGTATTTCAGGAAGGAAGGAAGAGAGGAAGGAAGGAAGGAAGGAAGGAAGGAAGGAAGGAAGGAAGGAAGGAAGGAAGGAAGGAAGAAGGAAGAGAGGGAGGGAGGGAGGGAGGGAGGGAGGGAGGGAGACAGACTAGATAATCAATTAACTAGAAGTGATGTGGAGCCCATGGTTCAAGGCATCTGCCTCTAAGGGGCCCAGATAGGCAAGGTGTCTACATGCCAGCCCTTCCCCAGGCAAATCAAAGCTCCAGACAATCCACTTTAGCGTAAAGGCATTAACCTTGTGTTCATCCCACCCCTTTATGATTAATTAAACTTTTATAAGAAACTTCACAAGAGGAAAATGAAGGATAATGAAGGTGTGAGAGGCGCCCACTGAGCATCAGAGGAACGGGACTTTTGTTCATACAAATACTTAAGAAATAAAACCATTATTTTGTGGGTGAGGTGTGTCATCAAGGGCTGTTCAAACATTCTCCTCATGCAAACCCCCCTAATTAGCTTCCCTCAGAGGACCGTTTGGGGAGCTTTCCTGCCTGTGGGCTGGGATACAACTGATGCCCGAGACTTCATTAAGCTTTAATGCACATTTCTGTGGACGTCAGCAGAGGAAGGATCCCAGAAGACTTCATCCTGGGGATTCCCCTGATGTGTCAGTCCGCACCGGGGCATGAGCGTCCATCCTCATCCTCACCTTCCTCCCAAAGTTTCTTCATTCCAGCGTCCCTGGTATATGAATCACCTGCCACATACAATACCCACTTAAAGCACACTGTTCATTGGGTTTTGGCATGTTCTTGGCCACTGCAGACATCACTACCATCATTTTCCAAACATTTTCACTAGCTCAGAGAGAGACTTCATGTCTCCTGGTTACTCCCTGCCTCTCTCCCACCTAAGCAGCTGTTGGTCTGCTTTGCTGTAAAGACTTCCTGGTTCAAGGCCACACTTGGCTGAGTCATGCAGAGTGGACTAGCTGCAGCAGCCATCCAGAGCTTCCCTGTGTCCGTGTCCAGCACTCCAGAGCCTGTGGTCCTCTTGCTCCTGGTGGGACTCACCCCTCACAGTTGGGGGTGACCCACTGCCAATCCCTGCTCTTATGGAGGTGGCTTCTTCCACCTCGGATGCTGGTGTTTTACCAAGCCTTGTTTGTCCATTTGCACCTCCCCATACACTCACGGTATCTACTCTCCATCCCCTGTCCACTCACTCACACCTGCTACATCTGTGTCCCTAGGGCATAGGCTGTGGTAGGCCAGTCACCCAGCGACAGCTTCTGATGGGATCAGAGCCTGCAGGTTAGATACTTCCCTGAATGATATTTAGAATTTCGGGCCTAGAATTGAGTTTGTATCTTCCATCTTATTTTTACATTCTCCTTCATCTTGAAACACTATAGAATCCCATTAGAACAGTATTCAATAAATGCCTATGGATTGTGTATTCCATAAAGAAAATAAGCGCATATTAAAAATGCATGGGGGCTGTGCACAGTTAGAGGGCTAACTCAGCAGTTAAGGGTGACTGCTGCCCAGTCCCTAATCATAAGGACCTGAGTTGGAATCTACCTGCCCCCACCAAGGGTGGTTCACAAACCCCTCTAACATCTGCTCCAAGGGATCTGATGGCCTATTCTGGTCCCTGTGAGTGGCTACCTACATATATGTGTACATACATTCACACAGGCACATGCTCATATACATGTAAATAATTAAAATAACTTTAAAACATGCACCACAAGAACAGGTAGGTGGTTCAATGAATACAATGATCACTGCAAAGAAATAATGACCTGAGTTCAGATCCCCAGCACCCAAGAAAACAGCCAGGCCACGTGGTACACATCTATAACCACATCCCTGGGTGGGCAGTGACACTAGATCAGAGGATCTTGGAGGCTTGCTGCTGAAACAGGGGGTTCCAGGTTCAGTGGAAAACCCTGACCTCTCTGCAAAAACAAGCAAACAAATAAATAAATAAACAGATAAACAAACAAACAAACAAATGGGAAAGTGGTAGAAACAAACAGCTGGTGTTGTCCTTTGGCCTACACATATGTGCTTATACATTCAGACACATACCACAAAAAGGCACTTGCATGCATGCACACATGTACGGACAAAAATAACATTAAGAATGCCTCATGGTGACATTTATGAAGCTCCATCTTCTTTTCAGCATCCTTTGTGTTCCTGACCATGTTACTGTTCGTGGGGAATACAGAGTCCAACCATCTCTCAGAAGAGCTGTCCCAGAAGCTTTACCCAGACACCGTCAACAAGAGAACAACCCACACTTACGGGTACTCATTTTGGCTCATTCTGCTTGTCATCCTTCTGAATATTGTCACCGTGGTCATCATCATCTTCTATCAGAAGGCCCGATACCAGCAGAAGCAGGAGCAGAGGAAGCCGCTGGAATATGCTCCCAGGGACGGCATTTTATTCTGAGTCTCATCTGGTATCACATTCACACTGTCTCTGCCAGTAGTAACTGGCTAGCTCCTCTGGACAATCGGCACGGTAGAGTGACTGTCAGGTGCGATACCTTCTGTAACCATGACACCATGTCCTTCCTAGGCGATGCTTGCACACTTCTCCACGACTATCCCCCTGGAAAGAGTTTTCTCATGACAGACAGCAGGGTAATGAGCGGGGAAGGCTGTGGTCTAGAGTGCTCCCAGAGGGGGTGGTCTGGGGTCTGCAGGCCCTTCCTCCTGGCCTTGCTATCCACAGTAATAAAGGTCTGAGGTTTTGCCTTTCCTGTGACCAGCTCAAAGGACTGTAGCCCCCATGATCTTGTCCTTAGGAAGGACCAGTTATTTCTCCCTGCTGTAAGAACAAAGACATTCTGAACTTGTTTGTCAAGAGTTAGATGCAAAAAGATAAAGGATGAAATGACCCTGCAGGCCCAGTTCCTTTAATGAGGGCTAGACGTGTGCAGAATTTAGGCCTTGGGAAACCTTGCACGAACATGTTAGAGGTAAAATATAGTTACTGTGGTCAGTTTTTCCAGTAGACAGACAACCAGCAAAATGGGAAAGGCACCAACATTTATTCTACATGTTTTTCCAGAAGGATATTTCCTTTGAAAATCTCATTGAGAACCCTTCAGCCTTGACTGTTTTACAATGGAAAGTGACCCCTTTCATGTGCTGATGGAGTTGTGAAGCAGTAGCTCTGTGACAAGGAGTGGATCCTATGAAGTCCCCAAGGATAAATGGCCTTCAACACTCAGATGTGGAGGTGTGAGCTGGGTCCCCACAATGTGGGCAGCACCATGCCGAGTCCTCACCTTCCTGGAGTTGACTGTCAGGCAGCCTAGGCAGACATTTGATGAACACTCACTTGACTCCAATGAAAACAGTTGCTCAGGGTTGGGGGTCCCTCCACTGGAGAGCACTAAAGTGCCTAGCATGTGCAAGGCCCTGGGTTCCACCCCTAGCTCTATAAAAATGAAGCAAACATGTAGTTACAAATTTGTGTTTGTGTTTGGAAGGGACAGTCTCAATCACACTCCACCCTGAAGTCCTGCTAACTCAAGATTACTCTTTATCTATTAAATTATTAAAAGTTTACTATACTCTATTTCCTTTGTGTATGCACATGTGCATAGGCCATGATGTGTGTGTCTGTGTGTCTCTTTGGGGAGATCAGATGACAAGCTTCAGGAGGTGGTTCTCTCCTTCTACCACGTGAGACCTACTGAGCTGTCTTGTGGACCTACTATTAAATTATTATACAGTTTGGATTTGGGCAACAATAGCTTAGTGGGTAAAAGTGCTGGCCACCAAGCCTGATGATCCTAGTCCATTCTAAATGACCCACATAGAGGAAAGAGAGAGCTGACTCCTACAAGCAGTCCTCTGATCTCCGTTCACACATTGTGGCATGTGCATGCCCATAGGCACAACCATGCTTCCCCATATAATACACAAAATAAACACATGAATGTAAAATTTAAAATGACTCATTATTGTTCATCTAAAAATTTTGGTTTATATATAAAAAACAGAATCCTGCTTTACAAAGAGAGGTGAAGTGAGGTGCCTTTGCTATGTGTGAAGGCAGCAGGTGATGAACTCCCACATGCCTTCAGTGAGTCTCCTTAAGCAAGGACCAAACATTACCCTTCCACAGGGGGTCCTGCTGTGGATATCAATCTGTATGCTGTGAATGTGTTGCTCTGATTGGTTGACAAATAAAATGCTGATTGGCCAGTAGCCAGGTAGGAAGTATAGGCAGGGTAAACAGACAAAGAGAATTCTGGGAACAGGAAGGCTGAGTCAGGAGATGCCAGCCCACTGTCCAGGGAGCAGCAAGTAATAGCACACAGGTGAAGCCACAGAACATGTGGCAACATCTAGATTAACAGAAATGGGCTGAATTTAAATGTAAGAGCTAGTCAGTGGTAGGCCTGAGCTAATGACAGAGCAGTTTTAATTAATATAAGCTTCTGAGTGATTATTTTATAAGCAGCTGCAGAGTCTGTGGGGCTGGACAGGACCAAAGAAAACTTCAGCTACGGGGTCCATCCAGGCCTCCTCTTCCAGGCAGGAGAACAGTATTTCAGTGAACATCCGAGACACCATGAGATGGATGGCCTTTCCTTCCAAGGGTGCTGGATAGTAATTTGCTACCCAAAACTATTAATGTGTATGCAGTCACTTACATTTCTGCAATGGATCCACCTGAAACACCTTTTTAAAAAATATATAAAAATATTCCATAGAATGAGGGTGTTTCAGTGATCACAATATGATCTCTCCCTTGGAGAACCACATTGTTTGGTGGCCCACACCTGTGACCCCAGCTCACAGGAAGCAGAGGATTGCACAACTTTGAACTCAGTCTGGTATGTTGGGAGTTCCAGGCTAGTTAGATGGAACCAGATGCCGTGTTCCCTTGGACATGACATTTGGTGTGTGCTAGGGGGTGTTTCCAAACCACAGCCTTACATCTAGCCTCTCTGACCATACAGTTTTGGGAATTCTCTAAATGTCACAATGAAATTGCAGGTGTACACCTCAGCCCCCTCTTGCCTGCTGAAGCGTGTCAGAGGCCTGTGCACCGAGAAGTCAGGCTAAGCCCCTCAGAGATGCTCCCCACACCCTCTGGTGCTCCTCAGCACCCTCTTTCTCTTAAATGGGAGCCAACCCATGGGCTTGAAGTCAATTTACTATTGCCTAAAGTCATTTCTTCAACAATCCAGATAAGCAACTGGCCCAGTGTGTAAAATACAGGGCTGACATATGAGCTTGGAGAGCAGTGGATCTCCGTGGACCCTTAGCATCCCTGTCATCTCCTAACCAGGCAACCCCAGGGACTCAGGGGGGCACTGTTTGGGGAGATGACCTCAGACAAGGTCACCAGCCAGTGTGTGGAAGCTGACCCCTCATGCAGCTGGAGAATTGTACGGCAGCCCAGGTGTCTCCACTCTCTCGGTACTTGGATGTCCGGCTGGAAGAACATTATGGTAGCTTTATCATCTCACTGCCAGTTGTAGGAAGTAGCAGAGTCCAAGTCGTTGCCCCCCCCCCCAACTCCCTCCACTTAGCTCTTTACTCAATAAAACACGACTAAATAATAGGAGGGAAAGCTAGGGATAACAGGCATCGAATGGGGGATCCTTAGGACCAGGAAATCACCAAAGAAGTGGAGGACAGCAGCAGAGTGTAATGCTCTGGCCTGGTGAGAAGGGTCTGAGAACACACTCCAAGGGCCATGCTCCAATCCTGGAACTGCAAGTCTGCAGATTGTGTGGAAGGAAAGGAAGACACCAATGCTGCCACCCTTGTCCCTCTGCAGGCTATGTATGCCCCTCTGCTCTGTAGGCCAACAGGCAGTACACAGAAAATGTAAGCCCAGCAGCAGAACTGCAAGCAGCTCTCGGGCCCTTTCCACCCACATGGGACCCAGCGCTATGAACAGGTGGGGACAGAATGGCCGCCCTCCTGGTCCCCCATTTCTGTCCCTGAGGAAATGTGGCATTCCTGACGGACCCTTTCGCATAGGATGGGATGCCGTGCCACATCCTGTTTGTGTCTCTTGTACATTCAGCTTCTTCGGGCCGTTCGTTTCAAGTAAGCCTTCAGGTGGACTTGAAAGCTAACCTGAGCTGTGAAGGGGTCTCTCCCACAGAGCCTCCCACACACCCAGCAAAGGAGGAAGAGGTATCCGTGGAAGGCTTCACACTGTGCAAGGTTCATCTTCAGTGTTGAAATGTTTAGTAGAAGGTGGGGAGACATGCTCTGTATTTTCTCGTTCACCATTTCAGTTGTTGCTTCTGAAGACTTCCTTTCTGCTTTTTGGATTCCTTCCTGCTTAGCAGAGCACAGATTTCTGTTTTTGCCTTGGTCCCCAGTAGACTGGCCGTTCCTCTGGCTCTCTTGAGGTATACCTGCTTCAACAAGCATGGGTCTCATTGTAGATCAGTGTGCTGTCCCTGGGGCTTTTCCTTTCTCAGTCAAAGCAGAGATGGGGTGAAGCCCGAGTCTTCATTGGTCCTGGTCCTTAAGGCTCCACTAGGAAAGCCACACACACAGTTCTCACTGTTTTCCAGATGCACACCAGTGTGTCCACCTAAATGCTGCACACTCAAGATCTTACAGAGTCCGGGGCAGCAAAAGTACACACAGTGGGTGAGAGGCTGAGAATTATTAGTCAGCGAGGCTGACTATGGCCCTGTGTGTGTATACAGTGGCTGTAAAAGTCAGAACTACATGTCCAGAACTAGACTCTGAACTCCACCAGCCACCCGAAGGCATGTGTTATTTTAGTTACTGAGTGTGCTGGATTCTTACAATATTGACATGGGTAGATATTCGCCTTTTGATGAGAAATAAAACCAGTTTCATTGGAAGGCAAACCGTGTGTTTTCTTCCCTGGCTTCTCAAATAGGTCCTGGGTTTAAAATGTCTGTTTTAAAGACATCTCTTTTCATGATGCCGTCACAGTGGTAACTAGGCATTATTCTACTGGTGGCCATTGGTGCAGTGGAGAGAGCATACACTGTGTCAGAAACTCAGCTCCAGTGCTCTCTCTGCAATCATATATTCACTGAGTAGTCACAGAGTGCAGGATGCAGAGGCTGGAGCTGAGGGAGGGAGGTGTACAGTCAACACTGTGCTTCCAGAGCAGTGCCCAGGCCACGGGGAGCCCATATGACGACAGGTGGCAGGTGGAAGGGAGCTACTGGAGCTGTGGGGCCTCTCAAGGGCCTCTTAACAGATGGGAATAATGGTCAGGAGACAGGGATGGCCTTAGCTTCGCTGCTAGTGCTCTGACCTCAAACAAGGGCTGGCACTGGCTAAAAGTCAGTATATTTCTAAACAAACATATAATTCAGAAAAAGAAAGCATTCTATAAATTTAATATCTAACTTTACAGAGATGGATAGATTCTCACCTCTGCTTTTATTGTTAGTCTATCAGTTATTTGGGTTTAAGAAAATTCAGCCTTGTGTCTAGACAATTAGATGTATTAGAGGAAAGACAATGATCTTAACAGCTTTGTAAAGTATTTGATTACATTTAAAATTTTTTATTTTGTATGAATGCAGGGGTCACATATACATGTCAATGCTCAAGTAAGGAAGTCAGAGAACAACTTTGAGGAGTCATGTGAGTCCCAGGAATTGAACTCAGGTCATCAGACTTGGCAGCAGGTGCTTTTATCTGCTGAGTCTTCTCCGGGCCCTAAATAGTTCCTCTAGATGACAGTGAGCTTCTTCCTTGACCTTGCCCCCAACCTGACAAATGACTTGAATGGCCAAGGTAGCACCATTCTGTTCTGGCTCCACTTTGTGTTTGCTTAGACAGTTCTCAGCCCTCTACTGCCAATAGTTACATCTGCCTTGGCAAAATATTGGAGATTTTCATGGCCTTGACCATGGTCCGGATGCACTGAACAAAATAATTGGCAAGTTATATCTAAAATAACTATTATGCTCTGCCAGGAATGAATGTTTCAAGGCTACGTGACCCTCATCTAACTCTGAAGTATCTCTGTGGTTTTTGCTTTTAAAAACACTGTATCTCTGGACTTGGGCACCAAGAGATTTTTTTTGGAGGCTCAAGCCTGCTCTTGGTCTGGCCATCAGTAAAAAGGACTTAAAACTCGTTATTGGCTTCATTAGTGTGATTGCCCATGATCATCTCACATGGATCATTACAGTCTTCCTTAAAAGTCATCTGCACGTGGAGGCTGGAAGTACGTGAGTGGATTTTTCCTTCTCCATTAAAAACTATTTATCTCCTGTGTTGTGAATTATTTTTTTAACTCACTCATAATTTTGTAACATTAAACTAAGGTCATTTAGAAACAACTAACTCACCCACTTATCCATATCTTCCAAACATTAATCTAGTCTTCACTAACATTCACACTAGGGGCTGGAGAGATGGTTCAGTGGTTAAGAGTACCTTGTGTTCTTCCAGAGGGACCTCTAGTTCTTAGCACCCAGGCAGGGTTGCTTCCAACTGCCTGTAGCTCCAGCTCCAGAGGAGCTAATACCCTCTGCTGGCCTCTGAGGGTAATACACATGTCATACTAACACACACACACACACACACACACACACACACACACACACACACACACACAAAATAAGAAAAGGAAACCTTTAAAAAATGCACGGTGGTTATTTCACCACCAATTTCAGAAATGCAAGATACATATGTGGCAGATACAAGTTTTCTAAATTCTGATCATCACCATCATCATTATTATTGTTTGTGTTTTCCTTGATGTGTCAAACTTACTTAGTTCACTTTTGGGAAAAATGTTGTCAAATGTTCACAGTTGAGAAACGATGCTTTACCAGTCATTCAAGTAAACACAGAGTCCCATGAGAAAATCAGTCAGTTTCGTGGACATTCAACGATGCTTCGAGAGTCCACCCGGAGCTAATGACAGCACACAGTATGCTACAGACACACTCGATCCAGAGTTTCATTCTGATAAAAGGTGTCCCTAGGCAGACACAGTTGCTGCCTTCCATGGGCCAGATGACACAATGACAATGGTTTGGTACCAGTGTTTTGCTTCATGCCGAGGTACAAGTCACATTCCCTGACCTTGTTTTTGCATCCGTTCAAGTACCAGCCCACAGCAAAGGAAAGACGCATGAGCGCTGTTATGACCTGCAGAACTCACAGAGCTGCCTGGGAGGTTGAGAGACTGGGACCCCTCATGGAGACCTCTTGCTTTCCACATCTGCCATGCTGGCCGAAGCAAGCAGAAAAACATTTGTCAAACAGATGTCACACACCTGGTTTTGCTCTTTTCATCAACCAGGGGCCCACATAGAATTCCTAGGAGATGGAAGGTTGTGGGTCTTTAATATGACCCATGATTTTACCATTGCTCATCTGATAGCTTCCTGATACCACAATAAACAGCCAAGACAACTCACATCTTTGAGATTTATTTTGGTTGCAGCTTTAAAGGTTTCAGTCCATGGACAGCTGGCCTTGTTGCATTTGGGTCTGTGACGAGGTAACATGTCACAGCACCAATAAGAGAGAAAGAAGAAAGGGGCTCAGGCCACACCATCTCTTTCAAGGACACACTCCAAGGACTTAATCTCTTTTTAAAGGTATCATGACTTCCCACCAGGCTGGGGACCAAGCCTTTAACTCATGACCCAGGATGAACATTAGAATCAGAACCTATGTGTAGGTCAAAGGTTGTCGGTCTCCCATGAAGGTCTGAAGCAGCAATTCTTGTTCCTTATCTTCATGCTGTACTGCAGCTGGCCTTCAGGAGTGGAAAGGAATGGACTTGATCTAGTCAGGGATTCCTAACAGAACAGGCTGCATTTACCCTCCAGGTGTAGATGGAGGCTAGGCAACAAGAGGGGGCACCGTCCAGTGCAGACGCCCAGCAGCTCCATCCTTGGCTCATCAGGGTTGCTTGGAAAGTGCCGTTCGCCACTGTCTACTGCAAGGGAAGGCAGGCAATCTCTGCCCGGGACAGGAAGAGACTGAAGAAGCTGCCCAAGGCTGTGTGTTTGAGCTGCTTCCACTGTGAGCTGAGCGGTACAAGGCTTGCTGCCTGCCTGGGACCCAATCAGTGCAGAAATACCACCTGACAGCTACCTTCAGAACAGACCTGGTAACACGATATTGTATTGGACAGGGTTCTCTTGAGGAACAGAACCAATAGAATGAGCATATATTACAGTGGGATTTCTTAGATTGGCTTACATGTATGGATCATATCGGAGAAGGTTTAGGAATTCAGCAGCTGCTCAGTTCACAAGGCTGGAAGCCTCGGAAGTCCCAGTCTGTCACTGAAAGCCTGGAGGACTTCGGGAGAGCTGCTGATCTTCAGTCCTAGTCGGAAGCTCGAAGCTGGGCTCTTCCAGCATCAGTGCGTGAACCAAAAACAGCAGCAACAGAATAGACGAACTTGCCAGGGCAAGTGAAGGTAAGCCGGCAGGAGCAAAGCTTTCTCCTTCTGTCTTATTTTAGAAAAAAAAAAAAATGTTTTATGGGGATTTGGCCTCCGTGTATGTCTGTGAATGCCTGGTGCTTGAGAAGGCCAGAAGAGGTCACTGGATCCCCTGGAACTGGACTTGCATACGGTTGTGAGCCACCACGTGGGCGCTGGGAATCAAACCTTGGTCCCCAGCAGCCCGTGCCCCTAACCACTGAGCTACTCTCCAGCCTCCCTTCTATCTCCTTAACTGACACCAGAAGGTGCCGCCCACATTTAGGTGTATTTTCCTCTTCAAATGATCTGATGAAGAAAATTTCTCCTAATAGTGCTTAGGGACTTGTTAGTTGATTCCAGATCCAGTCAAGTTGACAAGCAAGATTCACCGATGCAGATGCACAAAGACAGCTACAGTGTTTGAGGGAATGGCAGGGCTGGGTGTCAGCAGGGAGGGATTTCCGAAGGGGAGAGCTGAGCAGCCTTGTAGATAGGATGCTGGCCTTCACCTCGGCATCTTGGGAAGGAAATATAGACCTGAGGTCAAAGTGTGCTTCCTACTCTCCAAGACCTCCCACTCCCGGAAACAGGTCCGGTTGCTTGCTCAGGCCCTGCTGGGTAAACAGTTGTCAGCAATACTTGGGAGTGTTCCCTCGCAGCCCAAGGTCATCCATTCAGCAATGTTGATGCCCTTCAATCAAAGCAACAGAGACTGTGGTGAGGAGCAAGGCTGACCATGACTGTAAATGACTGTTAAAGACCGGGTCCAGCCTGACCCCGGAGGCAGTGGCAGTGGTCAGCAGCCCTCATGTGCCCCTCCTGAGTGGATGACTTGGGGAATGACTGGGGGGATGGAGAGAACATATTGGAGGTGACGAATAAGTTTTTTTCCACCAAGTAAAACTGTCGGTCAGTGCTCAGACAGGAAAGGTGCCGGGTGAAAGCTTTTGCTTGGCTTCTGGAAGTCCTCAGCTGGAGCCTGGGGCCTGAAGACTTCCTCACAGGGCTAGCAGAGCAATCTGGTCAGAGGGAAGTGGAGAGAGAGGACTCTGCCTTAGGGCCCCTGGTGCACCTGCCACATGGAGCTTCCTTCTCTCTCCTTGGGGCACAGTAGCTGTGTGGAGACTGCAGCAGTTGGGGCTAAGGTTCTCCTGGTTGAAGCTAGGTGGTGGTCCAAAGATGTTCCTTATAGTCTTTGAAATAGAGAAAGATAACGAAGAGGAACAAGAATAATTTTTAGACTGCTTCTGGCCTTGATACTGCAAACAGGAAGTGGTAGAGAAGAGTTCAGTTCTGTTACCATTAGTGACAGCCCTTGTCTACAGTTCTGTGGAATCGGACCTCACCACAGCCCAAGGCACCCCAAGGATGGAGATATAGAGTGTTGTGTTACTGGCTATTGAGCCCAAGGCCTTACACCCCACATGCTAGAGAAGTGCTCTGCCACTGAGCTACAGCCCTGGCTCCCCCAGAGGATGCAGAAAGATGCTCTTGGGCCTCCCTCCAGGTGGCTCAATTTCCTCTGGTGGCAACAAAGGGCAAACAGTTAGGAGGTCACAGGAACGGATCCCTGGGGAGGACCTGGCTTTGGGATACAAGAGATACAGCAGTTCTCAGTCAGCTCAGGCTGCTGTAACAAAATGCTGCAGACTGCGTGGCAATGTATTGTACACTTTGTATACAACAGCAGTGCATGCAGCAGTAGTGCATACAACAGCAATGTACACAACAGCAGTGCATTCAACAGCAGTGCATACAACAGCAGTGTATACAGCAGCAGTGCATACAGCAGCAGTGCATACAGCAGCAGTGCATACAGCAGCAGTGTATACAGCAGCAGTGCATACAGTAGCAGTGCATACAACAGCAGTGCATACAACAGCAGTGCATTCAACAGCAGTGCATACAACAGCAGTGTATACAAACAGTGGTGCATACAGCAGCAGTGCATAAAGCAGCGGTGCATACAGCAGCAGTGCATACAACAATAGTGCATACAGCAGCAGTACATACAGCAGCAGTGCATACAGCAGCAGTGCATACAACAGCAGTGCATACAACAGCAGTGCATACAACAGCAGTGCATACAGCAGCAATGTATATATACAACAGCAGTGTATTTCTCCCTATCTAGAGGCTGGATTAGGCCAGGTCAATGTGCTGGTGTTCAGTGTTTGGCAGGGGTCCATTTTCTGGCCCATAAACATGCCTTCTCACTGTGTCCTCAGGTGTGGGAGGTGGCAAGGGAGCTCAGTGAGACCCGCTCCTTCACATACCACCCTCTTCATGAGGAACACACCCTATACCTCTTCTTACCCCAGCTCCCGCCGTCACTTTGAATGGGGTTTTTAACATTCCAATTTCAAGGGCGGGGGAAACACACAGTCCTCCACTGACCACAGCACTCTCTCAGAGACGCTGTCCAAGTTCCACAAACATCTCTGTTGGGAGAGAGGAGGACAGATAGATGGAGGACAGACAGAAGCTGCCGGACCTAGTGTCAGCCTAGACCCTGGCTGGGTAGCAGGACATCTTTGGAAATGTGGACGAGGGACATACCAGAAGGACAGGACTTGTGCAAGATCATAATGCTGTAACCCCATCCGTTACTGCTGACCACTGCTGTAAGTGGCATTGGGCAGGCCCCGGGGGGCCGTAGGACAGGGCCACCAGCTGTGCAGCCGGTACACTCTGCAAGGGAAGGACCCCTCTACTCACTGTTGTGTTTGAGAGCCCTCTAGTGGACTTCTGTCACTTTGCTGCGAGGACTGCCAGGGCTGGACACAAAGCTAAGGCAGCCCTGGCCTTTCCAGCAGAGCCAGAGGCTGACTAGGCTAAGGGGATGGAATGTGGTGAGGTCAGAGGCCAACTCCTCCATGGCTAAAGCGCCATTACTGTTTTTGAAGATCTCACTATGGGGTAAACGCTTTGTCAGCACAACAGCAAGCCTCATGTCTTAAAATACTATGTGAGCATGTGGAAAATAAAGATATGCCAGTCACTCACATCCCCACCACCCAGAATTTAAACCAGTAAAGTCTATGTTCTTTATCATTCATTATGGACGTGTAGATGAAAACCCCAGGAAATATCACTTCACACCAACTCGAAGGCTAAGAATTAAAAAGCCAGATAAGCCAAGTGGGATGTCAGACTCTTGAAGCTCCAGCGCTGGGAGAGGATAATACAGGAGTTCAAGGTCATTCTCAGCTACATGGTAAGTTTGAGGCCAACCTGAGGTACAGGAGATTCAGTCTTAAAAACCCAGAAATAAACAAGTGATGTACACACATCTAGCAGCAAAGTCACAAGCCCATAGTTCTAGCACTAGGGAGGCTGAGGCTTGAGTCCAGGGAGTCAAGACCATCCTGGGCAATGTAGCCAAACTTTGTCTTAAAAGCAGGCAAACAGACAAACAAACAAAGTGAAACAGAAGAGAAGACTTCATGGCGTGGTGGGCCTATGCTGCAGGCGCTGTGAATTACAGCCCCAGTAACTGCTGGTGGGAATGTGATATGGCACAACCTTTTTGGAAAACAGGCTTCCAGCTCTTCCAAGAGCAGAGTTAACCGTGTGATCCAGCCATTCATCTCCTCGGTACATACACAAGAGAAATGAAAATACATGCACACCTAGACTCCTATAGCTGTACCTTAGCCAGTGCCCCCTCAACAAATCTTTTAAAAGCCACCTTTCCAGCATTTTCCAGTGCATAGTGCAGTTGAGTACTGTGTTGTCTGGCACATCTTGAACTTGTTTATTCTTAATTTTCTTTTTCAGTGCTGAGGCTTGAACCTGACACATATCAGGCAACTGTTCAGGCCACTGTGCATCCTCCCCAGCCCTCTTCTAGTATTTTCCACGTCAAAGAAATAAATACTACTGGAATGCAGACGTCCAGTTTCTGCTCTCCCCTGGTCTGGTTCCTTCCTCCCTCACCACAGCAGTCATGATCTTGAACTGGTCCTTGCAGTTTGTAGTTAGGGAATGTTTCATTCCAGAGGGTTCTGGGAATCTTTTCGTTGCTGGCCACCAGGTGATTTTTTTTTTCCAGGCTGTGGTGTTATTATAGCAGATGAGCTAACCCAAGCCCAGAAAAGTCAACACTGATTCACCCCAGGTTTCGAAGCTGAGTTAAGTCCAGCTACTCTGTTAGCTTCTAAGTTCACATTTTCATTTCCTGTTTCCCTACAAGCCTCTATGGGTAAGCCTCACAAATAATCTCATTAATCCGTTTCTAAGAAGAGACATCGGGGATGACGCTGACAGTGGACAGGTGAGCCACAGAAATCTATAAGCCTCGTGTTTTCCAGGAGATGCTTTCATAGTCCCAAAGTGATTTTTTTAATTCCTTTTCTCAGAGGTAAAGTATTAAAATCTGGAACCACGCCAGGAAATGACCCAGATTTTTCAGAGAACCCAACTGTGTCTCGCCTCGTAGGCCTGCAGATATCACCATCCTCTACTGTGCCTTGAAGAGTTGCTGCTCTGCTAGCAAAGGACAGCCCCGGAAGAGGGCCTGAGAGGCTTGGATGCTCCATTGTGGTCGGACATAGACATGACTTAGAGTTAAAGCATTTGCCACAAAATTGAAGACGAGCAAAATAGATTGATAGATGGATGATTCTAGAGGTCCACTGTTAGGGGTCTCAGGTTCCTTACGCCCCCCCAATCCCCTGCTCACCCTAAAAATTGTGCTGCTGAACCTCAGGACAAGCAGCTGTGACCACTGGCTCCTCTTGGGTGAGCCCCAGCGTTTCTGAGGTGTAGACTGCTGTTTCCTTAGCATAGCAGCCTTCACCGTCTTCGTCAGAAACAGCTGTGGCTACTCATGATACCCCATAGAAGGAGGGGGTGGGGGTGGGGTCCCTGGACCCTCATCTGAGGTCTCAGTCACCTTCCTCTAGCCTACCCTGTCGCTGGTATATAACTCTGCCCGAATTGCATGTGGTCTTGTTGTGGTCTCAGGAGATGCTGGAGTACGTAGAGAATGGAAAGTTGGCCGAGGAAGGGGGCGCTGCATCCGTGCAGCCATGGGGAAGTCGGCAGCGCTGCGGCTTTGGAGTCCCCCACACGCCTGTAAGGAGCCCCTCACGCATGCTCCCTAAGGTCAATGAGCTCATTGGCTTCAAGGTTGGATTTGGGTGGGGTTGTGCTCTGGTCTGTTGAGGGGGCCTGTGCTGGTTAGGTTTTTTGTCAACTCGACATGAGCTCAGGTCATCTGGGAAGAGGGAACCTCAACTGAGAAAATGCCTCCACCAGGTTGACCTGTGGGCAAGTCTGTGAGGGTATTTTCTTGATTGATCGTTTTTGTGGGAGGGGCTTAGCTCGTTGTGGGAGGGGCCTAGCTCGCTGTGGGCTGACCTCTGGGCAGATGGTCTCGGGTTGAATAATAAAGCCACAGGGAGCAAGTAAACAGCACTCCTCTAAGGCTTCTGCTCCAGCTCCTGCCTCCAGGTTCCTGCTCCGACTTCCTTTTCCCTTTATGACGGACTGAGAGTAAAGCCTTTCCTCCTAGAGTTGCTTTAAGTCATGGTGTTTTTTTTATCATAGTAACAGAAAAGTAAACTATGACAATGCCCTATCTGGGGTGCGTGGACGTCTGTTCACATTTCCCCAGGGAAACTTCCCTCAACAGACTCCCCGGGGAAGGCAAAGATGGAGGTCACTAGCCTTAGCCTTCCGCATGAGACTACTTACTGTCCGATGTTAACCCGGGAATTACTGGACGTCTGTCTGTCGTGGTGAGAGTTAACCGAGTTTTAGGCAACTGTTGGGAGTCTCTTCCAGGAGAGATTTGCCCATTAGTGAGTATCTGTGCTTGGCAGATGGGCTAAAGGCCATGGGCCCTGGAGCTCCTCTGGCCTCAGTTCCCTTATTTGTAAGCTAAAAGGCTGCTGCTGTAGGTCAGAGGCCAACACATAGCACCCTCAGGTGGCCACTGTCCCCCGAGTTCCGCTTGGCTTAGCCATGTGCGCACAGCCCAGGATTGCTTCCATGTGCCAGGGAAGCCGAGGGTGAGGTCTGGTTGTGAGAAATCCGGTGGTCTGGGTGCCTGGGAGGTGCGGGGAGCATTGCCCCCTGGTGGTCACTTCAGAAACTGAGGTCCGGTGAGTGAACCCAGCAGTTAACTAGGGCAGGTACAGTGTACCCAGGATGACGCCCGAGACTGGAATAGTGCCAGACACCATGGGATACTGTGATTCATCCCATGTGGCCTGCAGTACATTTGTATAGAGCCGGAGTAGGTCTGCTCTACTGGTCATGCCCTGGAACGCCCTCCCAACCTCTGCATTATCTCCACGGCCCATCTCATCACTAAGACAGCTGCTGCTCAGCTAACTATCGGATGGGTAACATACGGTGTGGATACACAGGATAGAGGGATGGTTCTAGTTCACCCTGCTATTTGAGCAATGCGCAATTTAAAACTTATGAGTTGCTTATTCCTGTAGTTTTCCATTCTGTATTTCTAGGGCACAATTGAGTGAGGGTAACTGAATGTGTGGAAAGCTAACCTACCATGGATAAGGCATGTTTGTTGTACTCTGTCCACTTCATAGACATTGTTTTCAACATTAGTCTTTGTAGCTGTTTCTATTAGAATTAATTTTGAAATGTAGGGAATTGGTGGGTAGTTTTCTGTCTGGATTTCACTTTGGGGTTTGCAGCAAACTTGCATGTTGATTCTGGCCAGTGAGGACACCTATGGAGAACTCACAGGACCTCTTGTTTGGCTCGGAAGGAACCAAGTGTGAGTGTTTCCAGATGCTACCAGTAGAGGGCAGCAGAGGCTGATAAATGCTTAGTTGCAGTTGGCCGAGGGCTCTGGGAGGAAGCCCAGGTCACCCTCAGGTTCAGTGGGTGATCTTCTGTGTGTTTGGAGGTGTGCTTCTCCAAAAAGTTTTGTCCGTGGGGTGCCCTACCTTCCCACAGTCACCCGTACATATGCATGTCAGAAATCACCATGTGAAAGGCGCTCTAGCCCCATTCATTTGAGCTTTTTTATGTGTATCTGTGCATGTCTGATACTTGCCCCTCCCTGTTGATGGTGGCCTCTGTGGCTATGTAGTTTTTATTAAATCCTTTCAAAAAAATAAAGTCAGTATGAAGCCATGAAGACATTCCACGGCTCTTGAATATAACAATTCCTCTTCCTTATCTGCTTCCCATGGGGGAATAAGAGACCTCCCAGGAAGCCCTTTAGGGGCCCCTTAACCCTTGGCATTCTGCCTGCATGTGCAGGCACATGGGTCCCCACTATGCAGACAAGCCAGGAGCTCATGGAGCTGGAGCCTTTCTGCAGAGAGCAGTGGATACACTGAAGCCATTGCTTTCCTTGAAGCATATCACCCCAGACAGGGACACACTTCCATGAGGCTTCAAGACTCACTTTGAACCAGCTGTTCCTGAGTTCTGTGTGCCTGGCATCACAGGCCCGGGCTCTGTCCTCTGCTGTACTGCCCCTTCTTCCCAATGCTTGGTTAGCTTCGCTGATGGCTCATGCTGTTGGTGCTACCCACCCATCCAGTGAACTCCATTCTGATAGGACTTCTACCTTTCCCCACCTAAGGAGAAGGGAAGGAGAGGCAGGGCCCATTTCCTCTGCTGCAGTGTGGTGTCTTCTGCCAGACATAGCTTCCTTCCAGCTTCGTGCAGGACCTTGGAGATCCTTAGGGAGACCGACATCACCCCTCCTGCGGGGATGATCCCCAACTGCAAGAGAAAACCGAACCAGGATCTTCATAAGGTCTGCTCAGAGAAGTTTGGGAAGGAGAGCCAGCCTCCCTCTCCCACTTCAGTTGGACCCTCCTTTTCTGAGTGCCCTCCTTTTCTGAGGCCACTCCTTCACTGGCCCCCCTCACACCACCTAAGGCAAACTCCAGGCTCTCTTGTCAAGGCTCTGACTCATCTCCCACAGAGGTGAGACCAGGGTGGCCTCCCTTCTGACCCTGCTCCTCCAAAAGCTCCAGGATCTCTGTCACTGCCGCTGTCTTGATCATGTCTGCCAGACTTCCGACTTCTCAGACCAGCCTCTCCCCTGGCGTCTTAACCCCTTCTGTTTCTGGATCCAACACTCAGCTATGTTTAGGGCTCCTTTCCCACCTTCCTGCTTTCCCAGGCTTCCTTTCTGCAGCCCATGGGTGTCGCGACAGTGGCTACCTCTGTTTGTCTTTCACGAGGGCCCGACCACCAGTCAGCCCACCACGATCAAGCTTTGAAGGTCTGATCACATCTGCCCTCACCGCATCAGGCCGCAGAAAGCTGGTCCCCTTGCCTGGCCAAGGCCTTACCTGTGCCATCTGGATAGAGAGGGGACAGAGAGTGGTCCCGACGCAGCGGCATTTCACAGAATGAGTTTACAGGTTCTTGCGCAACACTACGCTCTGAATGCTTGGCAGTGAGCTTCTGCTGGCATTGGTGTGCTCCCTGGGTCCATCCCAGATGGTGACAATCCACAAATACCACTTCCTCTGCATCCTGCATGACAGACAACCACAGAGGCCCCATGAAAGCTGCCACCTCACCTGAAAGTGCCAACCAGTGCACAGGCCTCTCAGAGCCTTTTAAGTGGCGACTGCCTAGCCTGGCCTCATCTGTTTACGTGGGCCGATGATTCCCTGCTCTCCCTATAGAGAGAGTTCCCAGCCAGAGTTCCCCTGCCCCCAAGGCAGCTGCTTCTAAATAAATCGAGACGTAAAAGTTAATTGTTTTATTGGACTGAAAAGAAAAGAGCAGCGGCAGCAGCCAGCAGGAAGGGCTTAGAGTGCTGTTTGCTAATTTATTTTAAAGCTAGTTTTAATTTGGTATTGACTGTCCTGTCCCAGGCTCTGGGGGACATCTGTCTGGGCTCCCTGAAGCTGATGGGCTGGAGGCAGCAGGCTCCTCTGGTTTGAAACTAATTTGTCTTTGAAAGGAAGAGCTCAGCAGGATACTCAAGAAGTTTCTCTAGCAAAAGATTTTGAAAGGCTGGGCGAGTCTCTCCCGCTCTGGATGGAAGGGCTGCTGGGGTGAGGATGAGTGGCCTGTCTTATCCTTCCTGGAGTGGAAGCTGTTCCCACTTCCAGCCAGCAGCTTCCTTCCTGGACCTGGGAAGAGGGATCCCCTGGTTCTCTCCCAGCTTTGATGGGATTATGGTGTCCTCAGGTCCATCCCCCATCCTTTGATGGGATTAAGGCAGTTTGGAAAGGATTCATTTCACCTAAGGAGTCCCAGCCTTACCAGCCCTGGGCAGACATTCCTGTTCCTGCTTTAGGTACAAACATCCTTCTGGAATAATCTCCCTCCAACCTCTGCTGCGCTTCTTTTCTGGGAGAGTGTTCACAAGCTTCCAGTTCTTGGCCTTGATTGGCACCATCTCCAGCGAGACTCAAGAAAGGATGCACCCACTAATTTGGCCATTGGCCTTCCTCTTAGTTGCTAAATATATGCACAGATCTAATTGCTGTAAAGTAGCATGTCACCAGAGGTTTTAGGGTAAAGCCTGGGCTTTAGAGCCCCACAAAGTGAAGTTCATTCACACACCCCAATACACTAAAGAGACTAATGGGGGAAAGTAGAGAGAAGAAATTGACTTGCTGTGGCCATACTGGGAATCGCAACAAATAAAAGGGCCCAGGGACCTCAAGTCTGTCTTTGGGACACTGACACGAAGGTAAGGCTCAAAAAAAGAAATATTTGCGGGGAGGGGTCAGGGACAAGAGACATACTTTGTTAATCGATCCTGGTCAAGGTGTGAACTGTTTGACCATTGTCTTTGCTGTGATCCTGTTACATGAGCAGAACTCCTTCCGGCTGCTATTGCTTAAAGGATCGATCTAATCCTCAGGAGATGGTCACTTCTGCTGAAGCTGCAGCCTTGGCCCCATGGATAGCTGGGCTCATCTTGGGAGACTCTGTCTTGTGAGGTTGTGAGACCATCTGTCCCCTCACACCTCCGCACCCCCCTCCCCAGCTTTGTAATCTAAGGTGGCCTCAGGTTCAAGGCAATGGCTTTTCTCCTTGCCTTCAGCCTTGAAGAGGAATGAGACCGGTTAGAGATGGACTTCCTTATCCCCCACCCCCACCCCCCAATCTCAGAAGCACCAGATCTGAGCCGTGTGTGGAAAGCCCACTGCAGGTTAATGTGGCAGGGGTATATCCTATCCACTGCCCTTTAGGGTACCAAGAAGGAAAATATGCTGTGCACTGATGGGGTGGGTGAGGCAGGATGGGACGGAGTTGTCCACCCTAAGGTTATCCAGCTAGTTCCGGCAAAGCCACTGGTTACCTGCTTCTAGTGAGATCCTTGGCCTGAGATGCACAGAGGGTGACAGGTAGGGGCAGGGGCAGCCTTGTCCTACCTACATGGGATTCTTTGCCCCATTCTTTCCCCGCAAGGAGCTTCTTCCCAGGCCCGGTAGCTCCTCCACACTTCAAATGCTGTGGGAAGAGATAATGGCTACAGATCTCCCAGGATCAGTTTACCAGTAAACAGATCCTGCAGGGACCTAAGACTAGTCTCTTCCTCTGGTACTCCTCAAGAAGATAGCAGATCCGAAGATACCCAGAGCCTGCCTTTTGGCCCCAGAAGCCTGGAACCCATTCCTCTTCTCTGCATATCTGGTTGCCAGCCCAGGCTGAGAGCTGAGTCCTCGCTGTGAATGAAGAAACCAAGATGTTCCAGAGAACAGTAAAGCCCTGGCCACAGCTCTAGCTTCTGTCTGTGCATGAGAAATAGTCAAATAATGTGTAAAAAGGAATGCAAAAAAACAAACAAACAAACAAACAAAAAAAAACCAACCCACTGGGGAAATCTGAAGAGAAGAAGCTGGTGCCCTTAGGGTCAGTAGGCTTGGGGGATATTTTAAGGAAGGTAGGCGGGGTCTCTAGGCCCTGAGGTTGTTCCTTCTCACTTGACCCGTGGGTTGAGCTGGGACCCACATTCCTCTTTTAACCTCAGGACTTGGTCTGGCAGTGAGTGGGGGTCACCTTATCCAGTACAGTTTGTCCCAGTTTCAAGATTTCCTTAAAACCTGTGTACATGAGGCCAGTGTGGGTGACTAAGCCTTCCTTCTGATGGGCTGGCGTTCAGCAATCAGCACGATGTCCAGAGGAAAAGCACAGGCTTGCAATCAGTAGCATTTGTCCAAAGATGTTACTCCCACCTGAGGACCGTCCTAGGACAGGAACCTGGGGATAAGGGCTCTGAGATGGAGAAGAAAGGATATGTTGACAAGGTTCTCAGCACTGCCGTAATCCTGAGCGGGTCCATTCTGTCCCGTCCAGCACCCCCTGCCATCTCTCTTGCCTGATCAGAGCTACTGGCTGCTGGATAAAAAGTGTCAATCAGCAATAATTACATCACCCTCCTGTGCGGCACGGGGTGCTTCATTAGACACTCAGGTGGAAATCGGTCCCTGAGACAGCCATGGTGGAAGACCTGTGGAAGCGTGTGGGCCACAGGGACAGAACCCTCTGATGGTACTGATGTCCTTCACACAGGACTGCATTCATTTTTCTGGGAGGGGTTCTTTGCCACGAGAGTGAGTTGTCACGAGTGTTTGTGTGTCCGGGGTCCTGGGCTTTCTCTGTGTACATTTTTGTGTGTGGGTCCATGTGAGCTGAAGCGTCACAAGGCTCTTATCAGGGGCTGCCTGGCTTTGTATATCCCAACTTCTAGAACCCTCAGCCAAAGGAAATCTGTTCTATAGGTGACCCAGTTTCATGCATCCTGTCGTAACAGCAGAGAAGGGGCAAAGGTAAGTGCTCGTAAGATAAGATAAGGCAGCGCTGCTCTGCCCGGGCACTTTGTGTGTGTGGTTTATCCTCACAGTAACTGTGTGGAGAAGACACTCATTATTCCCACCACTTCCACCTGAGGTCTGAGGAGGTGAGACAATTTTCACAAGGCTTCACAGCCACCTAGGAATGGCGGGGAAGGAGGACCTGGAGCAGTCTGGAGAGGTCTCTGCGAATCAGGGCAGTCCGTCCTTCAGGGAAGTGCGCGAGCAAATGAACTTGAAGGACCTCAGAGGTCATATGTGAATTTACAAGCTGCATCTCTCTCTCTCTCACTTTTCACTCTTTTTCATTGCTCTCTTAAGGGTTCCTGTTCAGCACACGCCCTTGGCACAGACCCCTGCGGTTGGCGCCCCACTCCCGACTGACCTTCTTTGAAAGCCACTGGCCTATGTTGGCTCCATCCCCACAGGATCTGAACTCTGCCTTTTTGCAAAATGCAAATGCAGCAAATGCAGTCCTCTCCAGTCTCTTCTGAGGGCAATGTACCGGAATGCAGTCAACCAGCAGGCCAGCTGACCTCGAACCCAGGTATATGACCCAGAGGCAGGGTCTTCAGTCTATGGATAACAAGGTGCCTGTGAGACCTTGCGAATGAGGAAGGACAATTTTCACGCAGAGACTATCCCAGCTCCAGCCATGTGTTTTTGTAGCACACAGTTGTAATTCAGGTGTGAGCCCTGAGAAGTGTGTGGGCCCCTTGTGACCATGCATGGCCTGCAGGAACAGCAAAGGACATGCTTATTCCTGAATGTGCTGTGGAATCTCACCTTGGGCCTGTGATTGGCTGAAATGCTGTTCTCTGGGTCTCCCTGATGCTTATGTGATGTTCTTTCCCCATCCGTTTCTCCAAATCCCTCATTTTCTTGCCACAGATACCAAGTGAAGGAGGTTCTAACAACCAGTGTCATCTCCAGCTTTATGTTTTTGATCACCTTTCACCCCTGGGGTCCCTCTGATAAGCTGCATGAATCTCAACTTCCAGTCCTGGGCTCCCCCATGCTGTGAGTCTGACTCATATGTGTATAAGAATGTCCCCTGGGGAGCTGGGTGGTGGCTCAGTCTGTAAAGTCTTTGCCATGCAAACATCACGACCAGAGTGCCTTCCATCTCTGGTACCCACGGTAGCACATGCTTGTAAACCCAACACTGGGAGCAGATACTGACGGGAACTGGGCTCACTGGTGAGTCAGGCTGGTCAGTTAGAAAGTTCCAGGCCAATTAGAGATCCTATCTCAGAATTCCAGGTGGATGGACCCTTGATTCCTCAGCTTAGGCTAAGCTCTGACTTCTACTGGCGCGCACACACACACACACACACACACACACACACACACACACACAGGCACACATGTGCATGCACACCTGTACCACACACAAAAATTTACACACACCTACACATGCACACATAAAGACACTTGTTGGAAACAGACGTGCCTTCTACCAAAGCAATCTGCCTGGCCCGCCACTCTTCCCCCTCCAGGCTACATGGAACCATCTTCTCCAGTTAATCCTTCCGGGGAAACTTTAGTTACACAGGAAGGCTTGTGACATAATCTCATCTTAGTCTGCGGAATGACTTCTGCCCCCACCCTGATGAACGGCGGCACTTAGGAGACAGATGGCCCCAGGAGAAGGCCGGGGGACCCCTCCCACATCCCTATCGACCTGCGCTAGTTGATTTACCGGACTGCTTGGTGAAAGGCCACACTGTCAGACCTTAAATCAGCTTGACAGTGGCACCTGCCAGCCCCCCTCATCCGTCTTCAGCTGTCATTGACTAGCATGAGATCAGGTGCTCACTTCCGCTGGCCCTGCCAGGTGCTTCTCCGAAGCCTCAACACAGCTCTGTGATGCTCACTTCTCACACTGCTCCCTGGCTGGCAAAAAAGGCATGCATCTTTGCTGTGGGGGCTGTTGATTGGGTGAAATGAAAACAATCCTGTTTGCTCCTGAAATCCATCCTTCCTAATCTTCCGGGAGGAAACTGCCCTTCTCCGTTCCAAAGTAAAAGACTCGGGACACTTTAAAAAAACATTTTAACTTGTATTTGAGACTATCACAGCTAATATGATTTAAGAGAAAGGTACAAGAAGTAAATTGTTATTTGCTCTCTGACTCTGTGTCTTTGTCTGTGTGTGTGTGTGTGTGTGTGTGTGTGTGTGTGTGTGTGTGTGCAGAAGTTGACATTGAATGTCTTCCTTAGTCATTTCTCCACCGTAGTTTTGTGAGTCAGGGTCTCACACTGAACCTGGAGCTCACTGACTGACTAGGCAGGCTCCCCAGCAAACACCCGTCTCTGTCTTCTCTAGCCCCAGCATTCAGATGTGCTCTGGTCATACTGGACTTTTTTTTACCTGGGTGCTGGGGATTGAACTCAGGTCATCATACTTTCAAATCTCTGTGATGGAGCCATTCTCCAGCCCCAGGAAGCAAACACTTGAAACTCCATGTTCTCCAGAACAATAAGCTTCACTTTCCAAAGCACTGCGTTAGTAAAAAGTACTTAGCAGAAACTCCGTTCTTGCAGCCTTCCATTCCCAGGAGAAGTGCCTTGGGGCCAGTGGTGAGGTACTTAGCAGGTAAAGGCGGGCACTAGAATGTGTCTTTTCTTCTGGATGGTATTTTTGACGTTAGGAAATTAATGCAAACTCTTTGAAGGTAACAGCTCAGGAGCTGAGCAAGGCTTTAAAACAGATCCAAAGGCAGTGTCCCGCTTGTTCACTGTTCTCAGAGAGGCTGCTGAGATGGGCGGAGAGAGGAGGAGAGCTTGTGCAAGCCTTTGGGGGAGGTGCCGGGGTGGTGCGGACCTGCTGGCCCTGGCCCTGGCTGCTGGCTTCTGTCCCGATGAGATGTCAACTGGACAGACCCAGGGCCTTCCCTCAGTGCTACATTTTCCAACCCGAGGCCAGGACAGCTCTGCCAAGAGACTGTCACCACTAAGGGCTCCAGTCCATTTCCCTTTGCGATGAAGTTACACACACCCGCTTAGGAACTCCACTCTGCACCTTCCTTAAAGTGACAGTGACCTTGCTGCCCCGAGGCATACTCATGCACAGGGCCAGAGGGATTTCCTCCCAGGCCTGCCTCCAGCATCTTAGCCTCTAAGCAGAGAGGCCCGTGAAGGAAGGAGCCAACTCTTCCCGGGGAAGGGCGGTTCTGGCAAGTGTCCAAGGATGCTCTGCCTGTCATTTCTGAAGGATAACTTCATCAGCATCTCCCCACCACAGCTTTGAGGGTTTGAAAAGCTTGTTCACAAAGGGAGAGAAGGAGGAAGGGAGGGGAGGGTGGAGGCCTTTCCTGTTGTATCACTTTAAACAGAAAAACAGTGTTTGGCAGGCGTCTATAATCCCAGCACCCAGAAGGTGGAGGCAGGAGGATCACAAATTTGAAGTAGGATTTGGCTACCTAGCAAATCTGTCTCAAAACACTAGACAAAACAAAAACCAAGGGCTTGGTCTGTAAAGTGCTTTCAGCTCAAGTAAGAGGACTTTGATCTGATCCCAGGATCCGTACATAAAAGCTGGGGTAGTGGCCATAGCTTGTAATCCTAGGGAGCTGGAGACAGGTACACCCCTGGGGCTCACTGGCTCGCCAGTCTAGCCTACTTGGCAAGTTCCAACCCAGTGAGAGACCCTGCCTCAAAAGTAAGGTGGACAGCTGGTGAAGAATGACACCTGAGCTTGTCCTCTGGCCTGGATGCGTCCTCCCACCCCCAAACACACACGCACGCGCGCGCGCGCGCGCGCACACACACACACACACACACACACACACACACACGCACACGCACACGCACACGCACGCGCACGCACACGCACACACACACACACACACACGCTGGTAGATATGTAAGCACACACACACATGTACACACATGTGCACAAATGCACTTACTTGCACTAGCACGGTAGACATATGAGCACCCATACATGCCCATAAAGAGGAAAACAAGTCACCAAATGAAGCCAGTCCAGCTGTGTTGTCACCAATAACAGTGCACACGGCCCACCAGCCTGCAGAGCTGCGGAGGAACCGAGGCTCTCCAAACTTTCTAATATTAGAGCAAATTAAATGATGACGTCAGTTATGTTTAAAATAGTCTTGTCACTTCTACAAGGGAAATGACAGCCCTCTTCCTAGTGGTTTCTCTGAGGACTCTCAGACGTTTGTGTGAGAAAGAGCCTCTAAGTAAGAGGGAGAGATGCCATCCGGTGCACAGACACTGGTTTGTGACTCTGTGCTTGGCCACCCCGTGACACTCACCTTGTCAGACAGGTGTGGCTGCAACAAAAAGATTAGTCTAAATTATTAAGAGGATAAATTTTGCTGTCCGTCAAATGACATTTCATCTTACATCACGATCATTCTAGAGTTTCAGTGTCTCAGCCAAGGAAAGGCTTTGAAGACCAAACAAGAGAACATGGACTCGGCATTCCTGATTTTGTTCTGCACGTGAGAGGAGAGGGAAGCCCTCCCTCTGTCTTCCCCCCTGTGCCCAGGAGCCTCTCCAGCCTCCTTGACTCCTGCTGATTTCTAAGAACTCTGAATGTCTCCATAGTCCTTCTCGGCATTGCTCAAAATTGCTTAGCTCAGGGTTTCCACTGAGAAACTGGCTGTGGGTGAGCAGATGCTATGATGGTGTGTGTGTGTGTGTGTGTGTGTGTGTGTGTGTGTGTGTGTGTGTGTGTGTGTGTGTGTGTACGTGTGTGCCCCAGCAGCATCTTCATTAAAGCCATTGGAAAAAGAGTGCTTTGCTGGATCTTTCAGCCTTCTGCAATCACCTTAGTAGCCAATGGCAACCATGCATGTTGGGTTTACAAAGGCTCCAAGTGGTAGCCAGGGAGGCTGGCTGTAAATTGTAAGCTCTCGTTGGGCTTCATAACTGGATTCTAAGCCTTGATATCTGGGGCCCATCATTCTTTATTGTGGGGCTATCTCAAGCACAATAGTCAGTGGAGCTTCGTGCATGCATGACCTCTGTGCAGTCATCCCCTGTTCACTGCTTCCCACCTCTAGCTATGATGAGCAAATGTCTCCAGACACTGCCAAGTGACCTTGGTGAACGGACCCTGAGTGAGGCCCATGGGTGTGGCTGTAGCATTTGTGTTTGTATGTGTGCACCCACATGGGTTGCTGGTGAGCAGAGGTCAGATTTAAGTGGCCACTCTTCTCCTATAGCGAAGTCTCTTTTTCCAGCATCAACCCTAGGGTGATTCATCACGTGCCTCTCAAAGCCACAAGGCCCTCCTTGCCTGCACGGCTGCACCTTCTGCCCCTGGAGCCCCTCCCCCAACTTGCATTGCCCAGGGCAACTCTGACAGTGGTGATGGGTGTTGATGGGAGAAGACACATGAGCCCAGGAGTGCAGAGGGACATTCCCAGGACCCTGTCCCCGACTCTTCTGGCCATTTCTGTAGCCTCACTTTCCTGATCAGTGAGGAATGTGCCTGGGGACACTGGCTTCTTCCTGTGCAGTCTCTGGAAATGGAGTGCCTCCCACATTCCTCAGGGAAGTGGGCAGCCTGGTCCTAATTACTGACTTAGCAAGGGGGCCCAGAGCAGGTTTCTCCTGAGTCAGAGGTGGAGACACTGGGGGCTCCGGGCTCTAAGATTCACAGGTGTTCATAAAATGTGCGTCATAGACTCTGAAGCTACAGGGAATTAAGTTGGTGTTTCACTCAGCATTTCAGCTCTCCCCGGACTGAATGGGATGTCTGGCTCATCTCTCCTCCTACTCTCAATTCCACACAGACCAGTGACTCTGACCCCCTCAAATCTCTTGCCTTCAACTTGGGCTGGAGATATGAGCAGGCTTGCCAGGGGTGTCCACCTCAAGGAGGGCACCTCACAGGGGGAAAAAAAGCTATGGTGTCTGCCAACCCAGGGATTAGCCCTTCCCTCCCACAAACTCAGCAGTCAGAACCATCTGCAGGTAAAAAAGGACATTGGAAGCAGCAAGATGGATCACCAGCTAAAAGCTCTTGCTACCAAGCCTGATTTCCATCACCAGAACCCACATTCTGTAGAGAGAGAATAGGCTCCCATTAGTTGTTCTCAGACACACAAGCACAGACAGGCAGACAGGCAGACAGACAGACAGACAGACAGACACACACACACACACACACACACACACACACAATGTAGTACACTTTTCAAGTGGAGTCGGGGAGTCCTGAGCAGTTGCAAGCAGCATTTGTCCACTGCAGTAAGACCTAACTTTGAGGGCCAGTGTCACACAGACCAGTGGGGACTCAGGCTGGCGAGGGACAGCTGGGGGTGGGGCATAGGAAGAGGTGAGTGCGCAGGCTCAGTTCTATCTCAGGCATTCTCATAGATTCATCCACTTCCTGCCACAATTCATGCACAACCTACTCCACTCATATCCAGCAGGCGCTGGACACAAAGTGTACGAGAGAGAGCCCCTTCGTGTTAGGAGCTCAAGGCTGAGTGTGAGGAGCAGGGTGAGCAGGTCAGCAGCACCCCTGTGGCCCTAGGTGGCCCCTGGGGAGGCAGGGACATGACCTCTCTCCTCTAAGTAATCTTCCTGAGGGTCGACACCTCCAGTGAGCCTGTGCATAGCTGAGGGACAAGTGGGAAGAGAGGGGATTGAGGGTGTCAGGGGCTGCTTTGGTTGGGGAGGATGGGAAATAAATGGCAAGAGGAGAGATGAGCCAGGGGTCTATAAATGGCGACTTGAACTTTGACCCCTGATGATGTTAGCCCATTGTTCTCCATAGGCTTGCGGGGCAGAGCTCAGCTTGCGAGGCAAAGAGAATGAGGAGATCTGTGCTCCCATGGGGAGGTCCTGTGGGACCTTGCCATGGGGTCAGAATGGCTGTCAAAAGGATCCCAAGGCCCATGGTCAGAGCAAGGGTCATGAGAATGAGTGGGAGAACACAACACCTTCATGGAACTCTCCTCTCTGCTGTCTGTGCCCATGTCCACCCTTAGATTGTTCTAGGGTACGGAGGACAGTGGAAACTTGGCACTCCCAAGCAGGGGACACCTTGGCAGGTTCTGGTCTAGGGTCCAGGCACGGCATGTAAGATGACACTAATAAAAACCCAGGTGTTCAGTTCAATGTGAGCCGTAAACAAATGACAAACAGAACACACTCCCATTAAAACCAATCTGCTGTTTGAGACCAACGTTTCCTTGAGTGTCTTGCATTTTATCTGGCCCTCCACTGGGCAAGCTGGGTCAGCAGCTTCTAGGGAGCCTCTAATGGAGTCTACCCACAGCAGAGGATCTTGGTTGATGAACAGCTCAGCCCCACACTAACCACAAAGGGCAGGTGAGTGGTTCCCCTGACAGCCTCTGCTCTCGGCTGGGGGAAGCCTTCTCTTCCTGAAGATGCTGGTCTAGAATCCAAATGCTCTTAGCTTCCTCTGTGTGCATCCAAAGTGACGATCTACATGCCAATCAGTGTCAGGTCTTCAACCATGCTGCCAAGTTTGGGGACCAGACACAGTTATTTTTTAAGTTGTTCTTCTCAGAACAACATCAAGTTGAACAAAATAAAATGTCCTTCCAAGGACAGTCAACATTATGAATGGCCCAAAGGAGCATGGGAATATTCTGCTTGTCTTTTTAAGGAAAAATTGCCCATTGGCCTTAAACAATTTTATAAAAATTGTCAAGTCGCATATCCAAACACTCAATAAACATTAGCTGTAATTGTTATTGTGGCCACATTCCCCTCTTTTCCCCAGTTTTGCATGTTTTTGGTTTCAGTTACCCAGGATCCATAAAACTGTGAAAATGGTAAATGGAAAATTCTAGCAATAAAAAACATATAGGTTCTACATTGAACAGTATTCTGAGAATTATAGTGAAATCTTAAGTGTTCTGTTCTATCTCCCTGGGATATGTCATTGATGTACAGCTGTACAGTGTGTCTACCTTGTATATGCTACCTGCCTGCCAGTCACTCATTAGCCATCTGAGTTATCACAGCAACTATCAGGGTATTCTGTTCAGGGTTTGTGTTCAGGTGACCCTTATTTAGTAATGGCTCCAAAGCCCAGTAGCTATTGGGGTTGGCGATTCTATTTTAGTATATTGTTATAAGTGTTAATCTTTTAATGTGCCTGATTCATAAATTAAACTTACAGGGACATATAGAACATAGTTAAATAGGGTTTGGTACTATCCATCTCAGTTTCAAGCACATACTAGGAGTCTTTGAACATATGCTTCATAGATAATAGGGAACTATTCTATTCTTATTCTTATGGTTATGGTTGGATATGAAGTATCTCCCACAGACTTGGTAGGTTATAGAAGCCTTAAGAGGTGGAACATAATTGGAGGAAGTAAGTCTCTTTGAGACATGTCCTGAAAAAGATGTATCCTCTCCTGCCTCTTTCCTTTCTTTCTTTCTTTCTTTCTTCCTTTCTTTCTTTTTTCCTTCTTTCCTTCCTTCCTTCCTTCCTTCCTTCCTTCCTTCCTTCCTTCCTTCCTTCCTTCCTTCCTTCCTTCCTTCCTTCCTTCTTTCCTTGCTTCCTTTCTCCCTCTCTCTCTTTCTTTCTTTCTGTGTGTGTGTGTGTGCGTGTGTATGTGTGTGTGTGTGTGTGTGTGTGTGCGCGTGTGTGTGCACTTCTTGACCTCTGTGGAGTGAGCAGCTTCTGCCATACGCCCCAGTTACCATGGTGCTATGCCTCAGCTCAGGTCCAAAGCAATAGATCCAGGCTGCTATGGATTGAGACCTCCAAAACCATAAGCCAAATCAAAACCTTCCTCTGTTTAAGTGTTGTGATTTGAATGAGATGTCCTCCATAGTCTTGGGCATTTGAATGTCTGGTTTCCAGTTGGTCACACTGCTTGGAAAGACTTAGCAGGTGTGGTTTTGTTGGAGGAAGTGTGTCACCAGAAGGGGCTTTCTGCTCTATCCACCATGCCTGCTCCCTACTGCCTCCTCTTACTCATCACTGACTGACTCTCTGGAATTGGAATCCCAAATAAACTCTTCCTTCTGTAAGTTGCCTTGGTCCTGGTGTTTTAATCACAGCAACAGAAAGTAACTAATACAGTTTTCATGTTTCAGCCTGTTTTGTTATAGCAACGACAAGATAACTCACACAGTTACTATTTCTTTTGTTATTTTGTAATACTCACTACTCTTCTCTGGAATAGAGTTTGGTAAACCCTGACCTTTTCTTTTGCCTCTAATACAAACTGGTTATTGAAAGTATCTTAAAATTATAAGTATGCATTTTTATTATGGTTATGTATGTGTGCACAGGTGTAGTGTCACAGTGCACCTATCAAAGTCAGAGGTTGATTTACAAGAATCCATTTCTTCTTCTAAATGTGGGTCCTGGGAATTGAACTCAGATCATTAGGCTTGGCAGCAATACCTCTATTGGCTGAGCCATCTTGCCTGCCCCAAGTAGTGATATTTTAAAAACTAAAAATAGTCAGTTGGTTGACCAAGATGATTGGTCAACATTGAACACAAATGTTTTCTGTAGTTAAAATTTTAATCAAATAAAACGTGAAAACCATGCCATCCTTTTTTGCATAATGGGCATTCTGATGTCTCCTAGCCCCAAAGAACAAGAGGGGACTAATACAAAATTATTTCCTCCGAGTCAGCCTCTAAGCCCAACATGTCCTTAGTGTAAGGTACACAGCAGAGCTCAATGACAGCTCATCATAGAACACCAGGATTTGAATAAACTCTTAGGGCATCCCAGTCTTACTGATATTACTATTGAAGTCAATTTAGAGTTTAGACACATTAGTTTAGACCCCAAAAGGCCTTATGGTCAGAGAACTCAACTCAGTCACAACTGCTGGTCCATCACCAACAGATGCTTTGCCCTGGCAATGCCCTTGAAAAAGGCACCATGCACAACAGTTCATCCTTCACAGGAAACCAGACCTGACTTCCTGTCTCCAAGTCATCTACTTGCACCTCAGATCTCACCCTTCACTTGGCCTTTGTCAGCCCTACCTGGTCTTCTACCTTGGTCTGAGAGCCGTCCCTCCATACATCAGCCACAGGGGAGCTGCCCCTCCATATATCAGCCACAGGGGAGCTGCCCCTCCATACAGCACCCATGGTGGAGCTTCCAGACAAGGAGAAAGTGAAGCCAGATCTCTCTTTTAATGTAGAACAGTTTTGATTTCCTTTCTCCTTCCTCATGCCCTTCCTCCCTCCTTCCCTCCCTTTCTTCCTTCCCTTACTTCCCCTCTCTCTCTCTCTCTCTCTCTCTCTCTCTCTCTCTCTCTCTCTCTCTTTTTAAGATCTCACTATGTAGCTCAGGCTGGCCTTGAACTCCTCAAGGTCCTCTTGTCTCAACTTCCTAAGTGGCAGGTTCTTTTGATTTTGTCAGGCTGCATGCATCCCAGGAGAGCTATGAACATGGCCCAACATTAATTGTAAACTACTTAAAGCACAATGAGGTCTTTTTTGTGATTTTTAAAAACTCAGTCATGTAGTTCTGAAGCATGAAATTCATAAACAGCAGTGCTAGGCTGCGTGCTAGGCTGCAATGTCAAAGGTAGGGCATGCTCCCCTCTAGATCCAGCCAGACCTTTATGATGAAGTACAGGCTGGCACCCCCACTGTCTACTGCTGCCCAGGGGGACTATTTGCAGTATCAGTGTAAATAGCCACACGTGGCTAGAATAGTGGATTGTGAAGGTCTTGGCTCCTTTCCGTTCATATTGTGGGGGCTGAGAAAAATGTTATTCCAAAGCCAGTCTCACAAGCGAAGATGTTTTCAGACCATCTCCTGTATCTTTGCTCTTCACCTCTCTTCTCCTCCACAGAAATGAGAGACCCATCCCCCGAAGCCAGCCATCACTCTGACAACACTGCTTCAGCATCCCCTTCCTTCCAGGTAGGAGGGGCATGAGGAACTGTTGCTTCTCAGCTGCAACTGTTGTTCTGATTGTGCCGTGCCATCCCCTTTCTAAGGTCTTGAAATGAGAGGCCAACAGGTGTCTGAATATAAGTGTGCCAGACTGGTTTGCCCTGCTGAGCCTATCAGTGTTAGATGATACCCTCAGTCATGGGGACATCACATGACTACCCTTGTTTTATTAAGCTCAAGGAAGAAATGTACAGATCAGGACTACAGGCTTAGGTGGCACTTCCTTGGCATACAAGAGGCCTTGGGCTCCATCTTCAGCATGAAAAACCAGAGGCTTGGACAGTGGTGGTAACTCTGGTTCTACCAAGTGGTCTGCCAAACCTGCAGTTGTGTACCAGAGTTGCATGCCAGGCATCACTATCCTCACCATCATCACTATCATCTAACTATTATTATTATTGTTGTTGATGATGCTGAAGATTGAATACAGGGCCTTGTATGTACTAGGCAAGACTCTATTGCTGAGCTACATTCCCAGCTCTTAGTTTTGGGAGATAGGATCTTACTATGTAGCCCGGGCTGGCATCAGACCTAAGACCCTTCTGTCTACCTCTCCCCATTGTTGAGATTACAGGTGTGTAAACCCATATCTAGTAGACATTGCTAGTTTTAAATGAAACAGAAATCAGCATGAAGAAAAGGCCAAACTTGGGCTAAATTGGTACAATGTATATAATATATGAAATTATACAAAAGTAAGACTCCAATCTCTTTCCTTCCAGGATTACTCTGTGGAAAAATCATGCCTTTTGCTCCTCTTTGTGTCGGAGATGTTGTGTCTGGGATGCTCTTTCAGAGCTCTGGGTAGCTTTTCCTTGGAGTTCTTGATTAGGGGCCATCTTGGAAATGACCTTGTGTTGACAATAATCCCTCTCAGTCTGCCCTGCCTTCTCCTTCCTCGTTTTACAGTCCTGCCAACCCTCTTAAGAAATGCCAATCCCAGCCCCCAGTCCCCATCTGGGAATCCTAAATAGAGAGGCACTACTTCCTTCCTTGATGGGGTTGCTCTCACATATGAAACCTGAACACTAGAAAATTCTCAGTCACTTCCTTTGGCCATGGAGATTTAAAGGTCTGAATTAAACTTTGGTGAAAATTCTGAAGCCAGGAACGTTTCATTCCGTGAATGGAACAGGCATTTTGATGGGTCAGGTGGAGGATGCACCTTTCTAGACAGGGAAGGATTGAGGAAAGCTGAACCAGAGAACACGGAGAACAACCACTCCAAGGTCACTCTCTTTGTAAGGTGAGAAAGAGACAACAGCAGAGGAGCCGAGAGGCCAGCCCTGCTTGTTTCCTGGCCAGGAAGATGGCACAGGGACTTCCATCGTAGCAATCCTGATTTCTTAGAAGGTCAAACAGCCACTTAGGATCTGGTTTGATGACCAGAGTGCTTCATAGTGTGGCCTCCTATAACATTTACTCAATGCCTTTAAATAAAGATCCATTCTTTAACTCGTCCAAATCTAGAAGATACTAAGCATGCTTATATTCAACCAGAGGACCCAATTTGGGGCCTATGGGGACACAGGGTGATCACAGTTTGGTTTATGTTCCCCTCCCCATTCACTTCTGCCCTCTGTCCTTGCTGGACACCCTAGCATTGATCACCCTAAGCCGCCTTGTTCTCTTTGCTTTTCAGGACAGCAGGAGGTGCCAAGACATGATGGAGTCTTCTCCTCTTGCTGTGTAGGTCTTCCAGAAGTACCCACTTCCCATTGTGGCCATCATTCAAGATGGCAGAAACATGAACACATGTAAACACGGAGGAATGTGTGATGCCTCTGTACTGTGTACAAGGCACAGAATCCGTCATCCCAGATATGCCTCTCTGGCATATGAACTGTTATTTTATTTTTAATAATGTGTATGGGTGTTTTGTTTGCATGTATGTCTGTGAACCACGTTTCATGCAGTTCCTGAGGACCTTGGAAGAGGGTGGTGCTGGATTCCCCCGCTACTGGAATTATTGATGATTGCTAGCTGTGACGTGGGTGCTGGGAATCAAATCCCAGTCCTCTGCAAGAGCAGCCGGTGTTCCTAACTGCTGAGCCACTCCTCCAGCTCTGAGATGGGAATTATGGTTGTGCTTACTTCGGTGACAGTCAGCAGACACGGGGAGACGTCTCAATGACTAAAAGCAGATGCATATTTCTCTCCTCTCATTTACATTTGTAAGGGGAAATTCTCATTTGGGATTTATGTTAAGCAACTTCATTTTAAACCATAATCTGTGATTTTGCTGAAGCTAAAGCATCCAAACACATTTTATGGACTAAATTTGTAGGCATGTGTGGGTTGAGCTGGACATAGTGGCACATTCCTCGAAGAAGAAGCAGAAGCCAGAGTATTGCTGTCCTAGTTAGAGTTACTATTGCTACAATGAAACACCATGACCAAAGAAAGTTGGGACCAAAGGGTTCATTTGGCTTACACTTCTAGTTATAGTCCATCATTGAAGGGAGTTGGGACAGCAGCTCACACAGGGCAGAAGCCTGGAGGCAGGAGCTAATGCAGAGGCTGTGGAGGGGTGCTGCTTTCCAGGGTTGCTCATCATGGCTTGCTCAGCCTGCTTTCCTAAGGACTCAGAACCACCAGCCCAGGAATAGCACCACCCACAGTGGGCGGGGTCCTCCCTTATCAATCGCTAGTTAAGAAAATGTCCTACAGCTGGATCTTATGAAGGCATTTTCTCAGTTGAGGACCTCTTTTTCAAATGACTCTAGCTTATTTCCACCTGACATAAAACTATCCCGGACAAGTGCAGAGAGATTTTTGAGGCCAGCCTGGGCTAGGTGGTGAGTTCTAGGACAGCAAAGCCTACAATGTGAGCTCCTGTCTCGAAAACTTACTTACGGGTTGTGTCAGTGTTTTATTCTAATCTAAGTTCCACCGACTGCATAGAGATGTGTATCGATAGTAAACCGGGTTTTCGTTGGCATTCCCCAGCTTCCAGATGGCCCATCCATCTCAGCTACAGAGAACTCCAGACTCCTAGAGTGGGGATGACACGGCAGTGAGAATGTGTGGGCAGCACAAGAGGAGGAGTGAGCTCGGAGAGCCTGAGGTAGACATCTCTAAAGGGAAAACAAAGAGGAACGTGTAAACGGTTTTAACACAACAATCCCCAGCGAAGGCCATCAGGATTAACAAAGGCTACACCAGGCTGCGACTGAAGCAGCAGTTCTGGGCAGATGGTATTCTTCTAGAGTGTTCTTGATGCAAGTCTGTGGTGCTGACAGAGCACTTCATGGGATCCTGTTGTCTGGATCTTGCATGAGCCCTGCTCCTTGAGAGCTTCTTGTATTAATCAGTGACCAACGAATTCATTATTATCAGGGCTTGACAGAAGTAACTCCATTTTGATTCTGACCAACTTCACCAGACCTGTGCAGCTACTACTTGGTGTATTTTACCGTTTTTGTCATTACAAACTTACCAAGGAAGAGGGATAGAGCAAACTTCCCTTAAAAACTCCAGCCTGCTCTATGGCTTACGGGTATTCAGGCTGGGGTTGCGTGCATTTCACTAGCTCTGTCTCTGGCCTCAGTGTCTCTCCTTCCTCCTGCAGGCTCACCTGGGTTTCTCTACTTTATGCTGTCTCTGGCTCCTCCAGGTCCCCCAGGCTTCCTTCCTATTGTGGCCAGCCACTAGAAAGCCACTCTGCAGCCCTGGCATTTCCTTAGCCCAGTTCATACTGACCCCCCTAGGGCCCTTTGCTAAGTGATTTTGGGTTAAATCTCTTCAAATGTTCTTTATGTCCTGTCCAGATCTCAGGCCAACAGTATAGATGTATGCGGATATTCAAGCACAGACTCCCTCCTCAGGCAGATGTTTAGGACACCAGTCCCTCCATGGATACCTTGAGGCTATCTAACATCCCGGCCACACTCCCAGGACTGGTTCTTCTGGTAGGACCTTCCTGGCTGCTGTGGTCTGTTCTCTTCCCTGTGCATGAACTCCCTAAGTGAGAAGCTCATTCTCTGCAGGAGCCAGGGCTGGGCACAATGCCCATCCCATCAAAGGCAATCCATAAATACCGTTAAATGAATGCAGAAACAGAGACAGAAGAAGAGAACTCAAAAGGAAGACAAGAGCGGTAAGGCCCGACTTTGCCCAATACTGAAGCAGTGGGCCTTTTTATTGCTATTGAGTGAAATGTGAATGAGAACAGTGGACACCTCCTTCAGGACCTAGATACCCACTTCCACAGCCAAGGCTGGAGACAGATGGCCAGCCCCAACCTAGTTCAGGCAGGCCAGCAGCTCATGAGCCCTGCCCACCCCCTTCCTTACTGAGGAAGTGGATGGGATTTCAGTGACTAGTTCATAGTCCAAGTAGGAAACAAATCAGGAAGCAGGACTTTGAAATCCGTGAGTAGAGAATTATTATCCCAAATTAAATAGATGGAGCTTGTTGGTCAGGAGTTCTCAGTGTGCCAATTAAAATACAGGCTTGCCTCTAGTTGCATCCACCCAGGTCTGGAGGGGTTTTGCTTCTGTAACAAGCTGCCAAGGACTCTGATGTACAATCACGCAGCAATTATCTGGGACCTGAGGCCCAGAGAACACAGTTCTCTAGTTGAAAGGATTATTGCAAAAAAAAAAAAAAAAAAAAAAAAAAAAAAAAGCCGGATCAGGTTTTTCAAGGGTCAGGCTGCCTGCAGTGAGGACCAGCTGATCCCTGTCACTTAAAGGAGAGGAGGGTCAAAGGCCTCCGCTTGGGGAATTGCTGCTCAGTGAGTTGGGGTGACAGCCACGCTCCTCTTCACGGCTGTCAAGACCAGCATGGGAAATGAATGAGTGTCATCGGAGGGTGTCAGGAGGTAATTAGCACCCCGTCAGCTGTCTGTAAACAAACATTTTTGATACATGCCATGAGCTATTTTGGTGATCAATTTTGTGCTTCCAGAGAGCTGTATTTAATTACTTGTCTGATATATCAAGGCTGGCACTGCACCAGTGCCAACCGTGGGCGGAACCAGGCCCCCACCTGTGCAGAGGTGGCTGCACTCAATACCATAGCGTCTTATTTCAAGGTTTATTCTTTGACAACAAACCATCATTTTCACTGGGTTTTATTAAAGGGTCATTGGTTCCAAAGTCAGTCAAAAGGCCCTGAATGTCATCCCAAATGGCTTCTAGAAACCTTTACTGAGTGTTGTTGATGTTGTCTGCCCTTCTGGGCCCTGTGCTTGTGTCCATGAAGACCAAATTGCCTTGGGCTCATGGTTCCCCTCACCCACGGAACGGAAGGTGCAGGCATACTGTGTGAGGGTACAGACAACATGCGCAGTGTGAGCTGGGAGTGGAAGAGCACACTAGCCCACTCCGGGGATGAAGGAGAGTGAGGGAGAGAGGTGGAGGGCAGGAGATATCTGTGTTGAAGTGAGAGCTCTGGGACCTTCCCTTTGGGGCTGTGTTCTAGGCGAACATATGATACAAAAGGACCAGGAAGAAAGGCTCAGCTACAAACAACAGTGGGAACAAAAGACAAGGAGCTTCAAAACTTTAGAACTTACTACCCCCCACCCCACCCCCAGTGGGCTGGGTGCTGGCTTCGATGGTGGCTTGGCTGCCATGCAAGCATGAAGACCTGCTTCTAGATTCCCAGCACTTACATAAAAAGCCCAATGTGCTGTACACACCCGTAACCTCAGTGCTGGGGAAGCAGAGACAGGGGGATTCCTAGAGCTTGCCAGCCAGCCAGCCTAGTTGAATAAGTGAGCACTAGTTTCAGTGAGAGACTTCAACTTAAAAAATAATGTGGAGAGTGACTGTGAAAGATACCCAATGTCAACCTACACACACAGGGCATGCACACATGCACACAACTCCTGCAACCATCCACACCCATCCACACACACATACACACCACACACAAGGTTCAGAGTTAGGTAGCCTATATCTGTGAAGACAGATCTCAGGACATAAGGGTCTAATGTCCTGTGGTTTCATTCCACATCCTTACATAGCACGTAGTGGCCATCTGAAGTTCATCTTATTGTCCACGGTAATGTTCCAAAAGCCAGGCAGCAGGCATGAGATGCAGCAACACTATATATTAAGGAACAACTCAAACTTCTCATTTGCTTCCACTTGGGTAATTCTACATGGGCAGCCAGGTAGGTGCTGGCCCACGGTACTTGTCACGTGTGTTCAGTAGAGTTTATTTCCCATCTCCCTCGTTTCATTCCTAGCTGAATCTAAATATCCATTTGTTACTATTTTTAACGCTAATTAATGGAGATTAGAGTCTGAAAAAGACAAAGAGTTAATAAGAGCAAAGCAGAAACACCTTTTCTTTATTCAATGCCAATCTCTGGTTCAATGCGTATGGAACCACACAGCAGTGATGATTACCATAATGCTAATCATGGGGCACCCCAGAAAGCAGCTGCTGGGCCAAGTTCACAGATGAGGGGGTGAAGCCAAGAGAATGCCCATGGTTACTCTATCTCTGCCCTTCTGACTCCCCACATCATAGCAGGTGGGGCCTGTGGAAAGGGAACATGGAAAGGGCTGGAATCTCGCTCTCCTCACAGCCCTGGAGCTCACACCCAGCACTGTAGAAGACACAAAACAGAAGGAAGACACGAAATACCATCTTGCTTGTTTGATGTTTCCTTGGTACCAAATGGTGACCCTACCAGCAGCAGGGAACTCCCCACACAGCGCTCTCCCAGTGTTTGCACGCTCGGCTTCTCACGGGCTTTCTGTCAGCATTCTAACTTTCCTTGTCTGACCCCGCCCCTTGATGTTCCGTCTTAATGGACAGTCACCCAGTTTCATGGAACAGGAACAAATTAGCATCTCCCAGAGAGGGGGTTTTTGCTTGTGGTGTGATGGCATGGATGTTGCTGTGGTAACTGGTAATGGTGGTTGTGAGGGGAGTGATTGACAGTGGCCCTACTGGAGGGGATGGTGACCATGGTTATTGAAGGGATACTAGCCCACCGGAGCATGGCTCTGGCAGGCCTTGCCCTTCTCCCCAATTCCCCTTTCCTTTCTAAAAACTGTTAGATTACATCCCTGAAACTAGCCCCCAAGGTCTCTCCCCTTATTTGGCCGATCCCTCCTCCTGGGGCTGACTACCAAGGTCCAGCTATCAAAGTATTGAAATCTAGCAATCAAAAGCTCCTTTTGACTCACCCAATTAACAGGCCGAATTAAAATGAAACGCCTCATCCCTAACACGGGGTTTCCCCTTATACCTTTATAAACTGCCACTTTCCTATGTGCCACGACTGTCTCCCCTCTATCCAGAGGCGATACCATGTCCTCCCCCAGGGACACATATTCCTGCCCCCTTTCCCTCGGTCCCTTCCCTTTCTCCCTCTATCTCCTGTCTTTGTCTCTTACTCCCTGCCCTCTGTCCCTCTGGGGCAAATAGATCCTCTTTGTGCTGAGAATGTGGTCTTGGGGTCCTAAGCTGGTACTTTTCCTCTCAGTTATTGTGACATTGTGGTGGTGACGGTACTCAGGGCTGTGGCGATGGTGGCAGCAGTGGCAGGCAGGGTGGTGATGGTTGTGCTGGAGGTGCTGGTGGTGGAGGTGATGTTGGTATGACAGCGAGGATGTGGAGAATGATGCTGAACTGCTGCTGCTGGTGGTGGGGATGATGGTGGCTCTGGCCCTGGCATCTTTGGCGAGGAGCATTTTTCAGCAGGACAGACCCGGGGCATAGGCAGTCAGTGGGGGAGGCTGCTTTCCTGTCTCTTTGATGGTGCGTGGGGTTTCGTGTCCTTGTTTCTTCTTGTATGTGTCAAACAGTGACAGGTGGGCACGCAGCCACCCCTGTCCTTGACCTTCCGTGTGAGAGCTGAGTTCGGGTGTCCCTAAAGTTTCCAGATTCTGCAGATGGGACCAGCCCGGTCCAGCTAGGACTGCTTTGTCTGAGTTAGCTGTGGGAATAGGGGGAGAAGAGGTGTGATCTCTGCCACAAACAAGAAACCCAGGACAGTGGGGGCCTCTCCCCGAACCGTGGGTGAAGGAGACGCGATTGCTTAAGCACCTGAGTATTGCAGATAAGGAAGAGTGGACCTGAGGAGTCCCTGGGCAGATCTGCTGGCATCAGGGAGCCGGGCTGTGCCTGACGCCTCATTCCATCCACCCCCTCTAGGCTTGAGACGTCCAGTCCTGTCAGGGGAGAGATGATGTTCTGTGAAGCCCAGGGCTCCTCCTCACCAGCTTTCCCCATTCTGAAGTGGAGGGGAGCTTTGATCTCCCCATCTCCATCTCTGCGCCCTTTCTCTATCTTCACAACTACGTAGCTACAAGTTTTAACCGTTTGTCAACCCTGGGGTTCGGAAGTAGACATGCATGCTTCTCTGAGTCCCACAGTCAGAGTCAGTCTCTGTTCAAACTGTGATCCCTTAGGGTCCCCTGTAACAGAGGCCCTGTTTCTTTGTTCTCCTGTTGACTTCCTATCTCACAGGTGATAGGGTACACTCCCGGAGTCACACGTGCCTCAGCAGAGGAGGTGGCAAAGATCTGACTTCACAGTTCTGCAGACTCCTGACCCAGAACTTCTGATGCCCACCAATCAAGTTAGGGCCCTGTAGTGCCCTAATGGGTTTCAGAACCTCTGGTCTCCTGATTAATCAGCCTTTTCCTCCTGGGCTGAGCAGGGGGCGGAGCAGAGTGTGTAAGAGGACTGAGTTTCACAAAACAAAGCAACCCCGTGAAACTGGCAAAGAGCGAGCCACCAAGCCGGCAGAGTTCAGCACACAAAGGCTTCCTGTCCCCACCATACACCAATTCTCCAAAATCAGTCACTGCATGATTGCCCACACAACAGTGCCTCAAAATCATTTGAAATTGGTAACTATGTGGGTGAATTATGCTTCCAGATGCTCTGATCCACCACTTCTGGGGTATCAGACAGAGACATGGGCACGATGAGGCTGAGAGGGGTCCCTCAGTCAGCCTTACTCAGCCTCATTTCATAGAAGAGGAGCTTCAGGCTGGAGGAGCTTTGGGGTAGCATGTCAGCATAAAACATTTTTTTACTTTCTGCGTTATCTCCCTCCTTCCCTTCCTTTCTGCCTCTTTTCTTTGCCTGGTGGTAGTCAGTTCCAAGAGCATCCAGCAGAGGTCACACTTTCCTTCAACATGATGCAAGGCAGTGTTTTTGTTTTGTTTCTGTTGCTATTTGTTTGTTTTGAGAGACTAACACACCTTGCCCTGGGCTGTAAGTTTCCGAAGAAGTACTCGGGGAGATTCTGTAGTGGCTGGTGTGGGAGGCAGGCTCTGAGCTATAAAAGCTGCCAATCATCTGTGCGTCTCCCACCACGGCACAGATAAGGACAGTCACTGTGGGATATCCATACAGCAGTGCTGGCCTCTCATGCCTCCATTTCAAATATCACTGTGGTGTGTTGGCTTAAGTGATACTGGGCCCACACTGGACATGGGCCTTTTATTGGCCATGTATCAAGGGGTCTTCTTACCAGAGTCTGACTGCCTAGAGTTATTGCTGTGTGGGCCAGGCAGGCTTCTGCAAACCATCCGGAGTCACTACAGTTGCCCAGCAGCTTCCAGTTCTGGACTGTGATCTCCACACACAGGAGGTTGGAGAGGGTGGCATGGCAGAGAAGAGGGCCTGGGCTGGAGCCTCCCATGGTGTGCAGAACTGAGCTTGGCTGATGGAAGAGGAAGGGCTGGGGACTCAAGCAGAGTCATTGCAAGGCCTGGGGAGATGCCTGGTGGGGAGAAGCACTTGCTCCGCTAGCCTGGGGGAGCCAGCACACATGCATCCCAAGCTGTGCATGTCTGCATGTCTACGTGTCACACCAGCACCGGGAGCAGAGACAGGCAGATCCTGAGAGCCTCTGAATCAGTGAGAGGATTTATCTCAAGGTAATACCGTGGAGAATAGTGGAAAAAGATACCCGGCGCCCTCTTTCTCCTAGAGAGCAGACTTACCGACACACCTCAGTCCATTCCCGAGAGCCAAGTGCTTTGTAGTTTTTAGTTTAGTTCTAGAGTTGGGAGAACCAAGACTAGGATGTATTTCCAAGAGTATTCTGTCAAGCTCTAAGCACACACTCTGACCCCCCAGATGCCTAGTATCATGTGACTTTTCCTGGTGAGACAAAGATACATGCATTGGTTACAGACAGAGGGGTGACAGACCCAAGAAAAGATTCCACACCAGTCTGTCTTGAGTTCACAGAGTTCCTTACCAGAAGGTGAGTGACCCAAGGTGACCACATCTCTGGGGTGCCTCCTGTTCAACTTTCATCAGTCACACCACTGAAGATCTCCAACTCCCAGTCCATCTTCCTCTACCCTTAGGAAGGGAAAAAGTCTTGAGAGGATCTTGTGAAGGGTTGTGAGCTTCAGAGGCCCCGGGATACTCCTGAGCCTTGAGAGCCTATCAACCTCCTCCTTCCTTCCAGAAGAAGGCAACAAGCCTATCTCTTGAGGGGCTTTGCTACTGAGCACAGCTGCCCCAGTTCAAGACAGCAGGGGCCTTGTCCTGCTGGAGGAAGAAGCTACATGAAACCTGCTTTATGGTGTAATCTTATTGTTCCTCTGGGTAACAAATAAGAAGCAGCTTAATTCCCAACACAGTTCTAGCATGTCACTTGGGCTGGGAGTGTGGCATTTGACATGCTTACGTAACGGTCAGCGCAGGGCCATCTCCCGTTACTACGCCGTTCCTTCACACTGGGAAACAGCTAACATGAAAAGTTACCCAGGGTAACAATTTAACATGAATGGAAACACCTGGGGCTTGGCCACTGGCATTTGTCTACTAAAAAGACTTACTGTACATACATGAAAATTGGGGTGGTGTGTGTGTGGGAGGGGGTGTCAAGCCCTTACAGAGAGTGGCTATAATCTAGTGCCTTTCCCTTGAAGCATTTTTAAAAAATTACATTTAGCAGCCGGTTAGTGGTGGCGCACGCCTTTAATCCCAGCACTCAGGAGGCAGAGCCAGGTGGATCTCTGTGAGTTCGAGGCCAGCTTGGTCTACAGAGCGAGATCCAGGACAGGCACCAAAACTACATGGAGAAATCCTGTCTCAAAAAAAGTTTTTAAAAAGTTACATTTAGCTTATTTATTTATTTATTTATTTATTTATTTATTTATTTATTTATTTGTGTGTGTGTGTGTGTGTGTGTGTGTGTGTGTGTGTGTGTGTGCCTGTTTGTGTGTGTACCTCAGGGGTCATTTCTTAGGCACTGTTTTGTTTTGTTTTTGTTTTTGAGGCAGAGTATCTCATTGAGCCCGAAGCTCCCCGAGTAGGCTGGGCTGGTTGGCTGCCGAGCCCCCAGGTCAGTTTCCTTACTGTCTCTACCCTATCAGCCCTGGAGTTACAAGCATGCGTTACTTCACCTGGCTTTCTGTACAAGAGTTTGGGGGCTAGAACTTAGGACCTCACACATGTTCAGTAAGCACTTTCTCAACTGAGCCGCCTCCCTAGACCTGCCATTCCATGTGTTACAAGCTAAGGAACCCTGGCCAGGAGATGTATGCCCATTTCCCTGTGGGTACATGATGCAGTAAAGAATGTGAATTTGCTCATTGCTTTGGCTTGATAGGGTTTGAACAAAAGTGCCATGTATGACATAACCCACATACGAAAGGGTCTATTTCCCCGTACAGATTTCCAAGAGGGCCCCAGACTTCTTCCATCACAGCGCACAGAACACTGATCATGACAAATACAAAGGCAAGGTTCAGGTCACAGAGCACACAAACAGCTGCAGTGTTTGTCACAAGAGGTGACAAATGAAGGCAGGGTCCTTCCATATTGGTCTAAGCAACATGCTGGCAAAGGCTGAAGTGATGGATGGGGTATGAGCCGCTGAGAAGACAGCTTCGCTGTTTCCCAGGCTCTGGACAGGGTGAGCATGGCTCTCCATGAGAGGACTACAGAAAGACAGCTTCCTGGCCCCTTGCATCCACCCATACCATCTTGCAGTTGGTTGCAATGAGAGAAATATGATCCTCCATTAGAGTAGTCTAGAATCCAGCCATTGTCTACAAATCATTGTCATCATTATGAAGTCCTTAAAAAAGAAACTTTGGGGACTGGAGAGGGCTCAGGGCAGAAAAGCACTTGTCCCAGAACCCTCATAAAACTAGAAATGTGTTGTGAGTTCTGTAACACGGGGCTCACATAGAGAGATGGGGGGAGAAGATGGAGAATTCCCAGAAGCTGATGGCATTTGGAAAACAGACAACAAAGAGACCTTGCATTTGGACTAGGCAGAAGGCAAGGACTGATCCTGGAGATTACCCTCTGGACACCACATGTGTCCACGTTTATATACTGGTATATGCGTATCACACACACACACACACACACACACACACAGAGAGAGAGAGAGAGAGAGAGACAGAGACAGAGACAGAGACACACAGAGAGAGGAACAGAGAGAGAGACAGAGGTTGAGGCCAGGCATGGTGGCTCATAGCTATAATTTTAGCACTTGGGAGGCTGAGGCAGGAGCCTAATTGTTGCCCTTGTTGTGGGCTTAAGGCCAACCTGAATGACAGACCGGCCAGGGCATAGTGAGATCCTGTCTCAGAAGACCACCACCAGCAGCGTGACATCTTTACAAAAGTGGTCCTCTGTGTGGCCCTTCAAGCCAAGATTCTGGTAGTCAGGAAATGAATCAGCTAAAGCTCCCAGTGTGAGTTTGTCCTCTGCAGCTTTTGTGGTGGAGGCTTGTCCTGTGCCACATGGGCAAGATTTTCTAGTCTGAGTTCTCATGCCTGGCAGTATGACTGTAGTCAGAAGTTTTCCTGTGTCCCACCCAGGCCCTGCAATTGGGAGGAATCTCTCCCACTCATGTTCCTCAAGTAAACACACAGAGGCTTACATTAATTAAAACTGCTCAGCCATTAGCTCAGGCTTACTATTGACTAGCTCTTACACTTTAACTCAGCCCAACAGATAAACTCTGTAAATCTATATGTTGTCACATGTTCTGTGGCTTTACCTGTGTGCCATTACATGCTGCTGCACAGTGGGCTGATGTTTCCTGACTCAGCCTTCCTCTTCATAGCATTCCTTTGTCTACTTATCCTGCCTATACTTCCTGCCTGGCTACTGGCCAATCAGCATTTTATTAAACCAGTATACAAAAGCATTACCCCACAGCATGTGACCCCCCCCCCCCCCATGTGACTTAGGGAAAACTGTTGGAGGAGTTGATGAACAGCAGCACTTGGATAATCAGGTTTGGAAGTCAATGTCAGAGAGAGATAACATTGGCACAAGTACCCTAGTTCTGCCAGAAACTCAGGCCCAGGGTTCAAGGCGGTTGCTCAATTGATGTTTGACACAAAATGAATGGAAAAAAATTATACACTTTCTTCCTGCCCCTGAGATGCTCACAGTTCCAGAGTTAGTGTAAGAGATAAGAAAAAAAATCTGAAATGTTAGTCAGGAGGAAAGCAAGACATCAGGGAGCCTTAAATACAGAGATTCTCAGCAATCCCGTTTCTGTGGCCAGCATTCAGTGAGCCACAAAGCAGATCAAAGCCCTCAGAGCCTTGGGAATCCCTCCTTTAAGTCCCTGCGAAGTTGACAGAGTCAATCTTCTGGAGAGATGGAGTGCAGTTTGCTCTGAGGAGCTTTAGCACGCTAAACCTTTTCTGTTGTCTATCTCCCAGGGACTCAGGCCACTTTTCAGAGAAGAGCCTCTTGCCTGGAGTGGCTGGCCAAGCGTGCAAATTCTCAGGAGACTCACATAGCAGAAACATGGCTGTTGTCTCTCAGTGTGACTACGTACTAATGGGGTGATTCGTCACCTCCTCTGGTGCTCCCCACTTTATTATGACAAATGCTGCCAGGGTTTTGAGTTGAATAATAGCTTGCTGACTTCTTGTCCTTCTCATTTTTTTCTGTAGTTTAAGGAATGCTGGTAATTCTGAACAGAAACACCCCTCACACCCTTCCCTGTAGCATGAATCTTAAAAGGTCTTATTAATAAAATCAAGCCTGAGGCCAGTTATTGGGGTGAATGCTGGAAGATCAGAGAAGCAGAACAAGCCACAGCTACCTCGCCTCGCCAATTCCTCAGCTGATCCTGTTTCCGAAGACTGGAAGCCTCTGAGTCCTCATCCGAATGGGTCTCAGCTGAACTGCTGCTCAAAAGCCTAAAAGCTTAACCAGGCTTCCTGGTTTTCACGCCTTATATACCTTTCTGCTTTCTGCCATCACTTCCTGGGATTAAAGGTTCACTTTGTGGGATTAAAGGTGTGAGTCACCAAGCCTGGCTGTTTCCAGCGTGGCTTTAAACTCACAGAGATCCTGGATCTCTGCCTCCCAAGTGATAGGATTAAAGGCGTGTGTGCCACCATTTTCTGGCCTCTATATCTAGTGGCTTTTCTGTTCTCTGACCCCAGATAAGTTTATTAGGGTGCACAATATTTTGGGGAACACAATACCACAACACCTCCCCAAGTCCTCACACCTCTGTTCCTGTTGAGTAACCTCTGATGTTTGGACTCAAATCTCTTGCTTGTGGGGGAGGTACTGCTAAGTAGACATCTGAGAGTCCAGGCTCTGGGCAAGGGGAGCCTGGCTTTAAACTTACATTTTATGTCACTTGCCAGAAGGAGGTCCTATTTTCTCCTTTCAGAGGAGCTGAGTCCCCACAGGGGATCCATATCACATTAGAGAACTTTGCTACCATCATTTATGGGTGGACAGAGTCACGGTGTTTGTTTCAAGAGCCAAGAGAATTTGAATCATCTACTTGTTTCTTCTTCTCTCATTTGTACAAACCTGAAATTAAAAGTCGGGCAGGTTGAGCGAACCTGAGGAAGGTGGACTCCATGGGAAAGGGAGGGAGGGATGCGTAGCTGAAACTGTGAAAGCCTCTCTCTGTTGAGTCCTCCAGAACTGGACCAAAGTAGAAAACAAAGAGGCTTGCAGTTATTTGTAATAGTTTAATCACACAGGAACTTGCTCTGTTCTTTTGTTTGCTCTTATTGTATGGACCTTTTCAGATTATTCTAGCCAGGGGTGTCCGACCTGTGGTCTGCAGCTTCTGATGGCCAAAGTAGCCACAAAAGTGACTCACCACAAAATCATAAACATGCTTAAAATACTGTAAGATTTGTGTGGGGCGGGGGATTGATTTTTGTTGTTGTTACTCTATTGTGTGGTCCTGGAGTATGGACTCTGTAGATGAGAATGGTGTCTCCCAAGGTAAACATGTATAAGCTTGCACATGCCATGGGCTCCTGGCTGAACGTCCTGGTTAATGTGTTGCCCAAGACAATTCGTTCAATGTGGCTCAGGGAGGAAAAGAGGTTGGATACCCTGTTCTAGACTACTGAGGAAATCGTGACACAACACCATCTACTCTACAGAGCCAGGGGACCAGGATGACGCGCCCTTCACATGACCTCTCTGAGAACTTACACCTGTCTTTTGCTGTACAGTGGTCTTAGGAGCTCATAACACAGCCCCTAACTGTCAGGAACCAAAAGATAAGCAAGCTGGTCCTGACTGGACACCACTAGAACTTAGCATTAGGACCTGAATTATCTCCCTGAAGAGGTGAATTCTTAGGGCTGCTAGAGTGGCCTTGTTGACTTCCAGAGCAGGCTCCATGGTGATCTCTCTCATACCATGAATGGCAGCCTGAGTTGCACGCTCTGGGTGGTGTGGTTTGTCAGGAGAGAGCTCTGAACACTGCACAGGCCAAACAAAGATCATCACCAACAAGTTTGTGATGCTGGATGAGCTGCTTCTTCTCTACAGTTTCATGGCATTCTATTAGAAATCATGTCTTCCCATCAGCTTTGGGAAGGGAGGGTGCTCATTCTGACCCAGGGAAGTCACTAGGAGGCTTCTGCTAAACGTTCCTGTTCTACAGACAGATAGGGAAGCCATCAAGCTTCTTTCTATCTGGAAAACTCATGGAGCCTTTAGGAGCTGCCATGAAACCTTGGAGCAAAATGGGAGAAATGTCTTCTGCCCATTCATCTCCAGAAGAGATAGCCCTCTTCTCTCACCATGAACACAGGAGATGGTAATGTAACTGGAAGGTCGGTCTTAGCCTATTGGCGCAAACATTAGTAACTGAGCATGAATCTCTATAAAGGCACATGACACCACGGAGAGGAATTAGCCTCTGTGAGGCTTGCTGTCCAGTAGAGGGAAGCAGGTAGTGGCTATGCAGCCACAGTTCTATTGGGTAACTGGCATGACAGTAGTAAGAAACAGAGGTGCTAGCCTGGCTGGGCTTGGAGTCACGGGAGACTTTAGGGAAGAGAGATATTTATTTATAAGAGGTATTCAGGTATGAGTGGGAACTAATTGGTGCAGGAGAGAAGAATTTCCAGGCTGAGTAAGTACTAAGCATGAGGATTTGAAGTTCTCTGCAGGAGCAGGCATGAGGCATATGCCACAGCCTTCCATGTGATTGACATATGCATCATGATGAGACAGTGGTTCATGAGGCCATGGCAGCTGGGACACTTACAGAAAGGGATTTGTTTGCCCTCCTAGTCGTCAGGGAGGTGAGTGATCACAGGCACAAATCCCACTGTCAAAGGTAACACTGTCTCAGTCTGCGACTACAGTTATAAGCATGACCTCAGTGCTGGGATTCAGAGAGGGGACCCGATACACGCAGCTTCCCGGAGTCATGGTCATCACCATCTCCCCACATCAGAGCTGCAGACTCACAGCTGGGATGGAATTGGACACCCCTGAACTCTTTTTCTAAGACTGTCTTCTTCACACACCAGCCAGGCAGCTCTGGGTCTTTGTGGATTGCTGTGATTGTAATATAAAGAATCAGATGAGCTGCATCTCAGAGTAGGACTCTGTTAGGCAGCTGGAGAAACCAGCTTGCTCAATGCACAGGTCTCACACTTCCATGAGATGAGTCATTGACAGACACGGCTAATTGGAAGCTGGCGGTGCCTCTGCTTTGCTGGCCTGAGACTGTACCAGGTCACCACAGTAATTTCACACGACTGTGAAAGGGCAGTGGGGGCGGTTTTCATCCTTCTTTGTAACACAGCATTGCTGCTTGGATTAGGCTCGGGGCAGGCAGAGGATGGGTGAAGTTCCAATAAAGGTGACAGATGGATCCTTCACAAGGGCTGTACACTGGGGAGGAAGTGTCTCTCTCCTTTGTTCTTCTCTGCTTCTTCACTTACAACTCCCCTTCTGTGAGAGGAGCAGGTCAGTTACACCACAGAAGAAGGGTGCTTATTTCTTCTTCTTCTTTTTTAAAAATATCACTTGATGTGGGCATGTGGGGGTGTGCGTGTACGTGTGCACATTTGCACACATGTGTATTACACAACGCAAGTCTGCGCATATGCATGTGGAGGTCAGAGGTTGATGTCGGGTATCTTCCTCAATTGCTCTCTTCTGTATATACTGAGGCACAATCTCTCTCTTGACCCTGGAGGTCTCTGATTTAGTTAATCTAGCTACCCAGCTTACCCCAGGGATCTCGTCACTTTTCTAGGGTGCTAGGATTACAGGTGGGATGCCATATCAGTCTGGTTTTAACATGGATCTGAACCGGGGATCCAAACTCTGGCTGCCACTCTTGAGAGCAAACAGTATATCCACTGAGCCACCCACCACCCCATTTTCCTTTTATAGCATTTCTAAAATAATGCTAAAGCTTTCGTGTATGTGTATACTGCACACTGAGCCCCATTATACCTCCCTGCATTTCCCTTTCTTGCCCCTCCTTGCCCCCACTAATCCCTCATGTTGACTTAGACAGTTTTACTTTGCATTCATGTTATATATTCATGCACACTTTCATGTATCTGTGTGACACCCAGGAACTACAAATGAGAGAAAATCAGTTATTTGACCTTTTGAGACTGACTTAATTCACTTGCGGTTGCATCCATTTTCCTATGAATGACCTAACTTTGTTCTTCGTGATGGCTAGAAACAGTTCCATGATGTATACACCACACTTTCCTTACTCCTTTCTCTCTTGTTGGATGCCTAGGTTGTCTCTATTCCTTAGCTATGGTGAAGAGAACCACAGTAAACACTGATGTACAAGTGTCTCTGTGACATGTCAGTGTGGAGTCTTTGGGATAAACATCCAGGGGGTACTGTTGCTGGGTCACATGGGAGATCTAGTGTTAGTTTTTCTTCTGAAAATCCTCCACAGTGATTTCTATAGTGATTACACTCATTGACATTTTCACTAGCGGTGGGTAAAGATTCCATTTGTTTGCACCCTCTCCTGGAGCATCTGGTATCCCCATTGTGCTCCTAGTTTCAGATTACAACTGGTGAGCTCTCAGCTCTCCTACAGTATCCATCATAAATCACAGGATCGTGTGAAAAACCTAAGGTCCCATTTTGAGAGGAGGCACACCCAGGATGAACAATCTCAGGCCCCCGAACTTGGGCTCAAGAGAGTGAGCACTGCTTAATAGGAAGAGTGTGCAGAAGAGGGAGGCACAGATGGAGACCAAATGGGTGCCATGCTAGAAATGTCTCCAGCAATCCATCAACCCCAGAAAATTTATCAAGGGCAGCATGTGGCATTGCTGCTTAGATTAAAATAGATAGAGAAGATGGCATTCTTACTGGAAGGAGAATAGGCTTTTTCTAGGGTGACCTTTGCAACACACAGAAACAATAAGAGCATGCTGGAGCTCAGGGTTGGGCGGGTGGTGAGTGATGGTGAAGAGACCGTCCACAGAGGGTTTGACTGCACACCTGGCCGCACAGATAGGTGGAGACTCAGGATCTGTGGTTGCCAGAAGACGAGAAGACATGAGAGCTGGCAATCCCTGGAAACTGAAGTCCTGGTGACATCTACCTGGGGTGACCTTGCGAAGCTCCCACTTGTTTTGATCCACTCTATTGACAGTCAACAGTGACAGTTGTCCCAGCTGTTGAGAATGTCAGAGGAGACAGGTGTCCTGTGTTATTCTTACCTATGTATAGGCGGTATTTACTGTAAACACAACATGCCTTTACACTCACAAGAAAGAACCTGGGTCTATGTTTGATTTCAAGATCATGTCCTTGTGACTATGTAGACCACTTAGCTCCATCCTAGGAGTGCTCAGCACCAGGGCCAGAAAAGGGAGATGTTTACAGAAACTCCAACTCCAGCGATATTCAAGGCAATCTATGATTTTGCATAGCTTAACAGTCTGATTTCTAGAGAAACCCTGCACTGAATTGATGACATCCTGCTGACCTGCCTTCATGTCAGGTCAGAACTCTCCACACAGAACTAGTGGGATGCTACTATTTTTCATTAAAAATGAGATGACATACTGGTGTTTACCAGGGCTACAGGCTGTGTTGGAAGCTCAGCAGCTGTTACCATGGCAATGAGATGCTCTGTCCCTCTTTGCGATATCACCTTTGTTTTGCTGGAATCCTTTCCCCCAGTGTCTAGAGACTGGTGTGCCAGTGTCATAGTTAGCTTTTGTCAATTTGACACAAACCTAGACCTACCTGGAAGAGGAGATCTTAATTGAGGAACTGCCTCCATCAGATTGGCGATGGGCATGTCTGTAGGGTATTACTGATTGCTAATTATATAGGTGGGCCCAGTCCACTGTAGATGATGCTGTCCTGAGGCGGGTAGGCCCAGGCTGTATAAGAGAGCTAGCTAGCTAAGCAGGCTAGAGGAATAAGCCAGAAAGCAGCATTCCTCTGTGGTCTCTGCTTAAGTTTCTGCCTTGAGTTCACGTCACAGCTTCCCTAAAGATGGGCTATAACCTGTAAGTCAAATAAACACTTTGTTCCCCCAAGTTGCTTTCAGTCATTGTTTTATCACAGCAACAGAAAAGCAAACTAGAACACTCTCACTGATGGCAGCTGTGAATCCCAGTTAGGAACTCACAGCTAGCATGGATCTTAGATTCACAAGGGCTCACTTGGAAATTTTGGCAAAAAAAAAAAAAAAAAAAAAAAAAAAAGCATTAGTTAGTCCAAAGCCTACGCCGAGGCTGGTTTGGCAGCTAGGCAGGCTCGCAAAGTCAGGGCATTCTCCCTTCAAGAGGTATGCATTTGGTCCAAGGAAACAAGGAGCCATTTGACACACATTTAGATGAAGTTAGCCTTTAGAAAAACCAGGGCCTGACACAAGTCCTCTGCCTGAGGATGCAGAGGTGGAGGATATGAGGAAGCAGGAGACAGCCAGGGGACAAAGGAAGCTGCTTTGGGTAAATAGATGACAAACTAGTCTGAGAAGACCTTTGTAGTCATTCACAAGAGGCTGTGGCCTGCAGCTGGGTACAGTCTAAGCTTGAATATAGTATAGGTTCTGCTGGGTTCTTGTGACCTTGAGAAAGTCACTGGATCCCTTTTCCATACTAGAAATGTGAAATTCAAAATTTTAGCTCCTATGTGCTTTTGTGAAGATGAACTACTGCACAGAGTATGACTTCATGGTATGTGACATCAGGAACATGATGTCATGGTGTGTTGAGTGCTTGGTGGCTTCACTCCTTGCAAGGTTATAGGCATGTCTTATACCTTAAAGGAGATAGGAGCCTAATAGGAAGATGCTACATGACCAACCTGAGCACCAAGGACTTTCCAAGGCAGCCAATCACACTGGAATTCAGGCAGGGTTCCAGAGGAGGCAGCTGCTAAGCCACGCCTTACAAGAAACACTCGTGGTTCCACATGGAGAAGTATTTGAGTGGTGTCCCTTCCCAGACTGGTGGTGGTACAGAGGGTCAGATCCTGGAGCACTAAGGGGCCCAGGTGTTGGGGCAGGCTGCCACCCTGGTGTGCTGCAAGTTCTGGCCCAGGAGCCAGCCACCCTGGCAGTTCAGCACTGAGACTTCCTGGACAGTTCCCGGACCCTGGTGTCTGCGTGGGTTTGGAGGGGCTGCTTGGCTTAGGGAATCACAGCTGCATTGACACTGTGAGTTTAGCTTGTCAAACGAAGTCGACATGCACAACCCACTGGCTGTTTCAAATCGCAGTTTCGTTGAGGAGCCTGGTAGAAATGCAGCTGAGCTGCTAGACCCCTTGTTTGTCAGGCATGAGACACTGGGTCTGATCCATGGCCCTGTGTGAACAGTATGGTGGCACACACCTATGGTCCCAGCACTCAGGAGGCTCAGTTTAAAGCCATTTTTAGCTACATAATGAGTTTAAGGATAGCCTAGGCTATGTGAGACTCTTTCAAAAAAAAAAAGAAAGAAAGAAAGAAAGAAGGAAGGAAGGAAGGAAGGAAGGAAGGAAGAAAGAAAGAAAGAGAGAAAGAGAGAAAGAGAGAAAGAG